>NC_091620.1:23621984-23930318 GCF_027580195.1 Bos mutus | reverse complement strand
CATGGTTCAGTTCTGCCTCTGCTATTCTAGCTTTCTCTGCTTTGCACACCCAGAAAGAAGGCTCTAAGGGGCTCAATGAAGCAATGAACATAAGTTTGAGTAGGCTCCGGGAGTTGGTGATGGACAGGGCAGCCTGGCGTGCTGCAGCCCATGGGGTTGCAAAGAGTTGGACATGACTGAACTGAACTGAAGGGGCTCTGAGTTAAGAGGAATCAGGCATTGTTAGGTAGGACATGGAGCAAGATTCCTTTTGAATCCTTTAGTACTGGATGAAGTTGCTCGGTTGTGTCCGACTCTTTGCAACCCCATGGACTGTAGCCTACCAGACTCCTCAGTCCATGGAGTTTTCCAGGCAAGAGTACTGGAGTGGGTTGCCATTTCCTTCTCCAGGGGATTTTCCCAACCCAGGGATTGAACCCTGCTCTCCCGCATTGCAGGCAGATGCTTTACTGTCTGAGCCACCAGGGAAGCCTAGTATTGGATAGAAAAAGGTAAACTTTGTTTTAGAAGTGTGGCTTGGCTTCCCTCTATGCAGGAGAACTGGGTTTGATCCTTGGGTTGGGAAGATCCCTTGGAGAAGGGAATGGCTACCCACTCCAGTATCCTGGTCTGGAAAATCCCATGGACTGTATAGTCCATGGGGTCACAAAGAGTCAGACATGACAGAGCAACTTTCTTTGGTTATAAAATAATTTGCCTAATTACTAGACATCGAGATTGACAACATCCCACAGAGAACACATGGGGTGGAAGAGGGAAGGTGCAATAAGGAAAAGCAGGGTACACTTAGCAAAAGAAGCGGAAGGGATTCTGAGCAAACCCAACAGATGGTCATTAAAGGGTGGTTCTAAATGCCAATAAGATCCACTGAAGAGATGAAGTGGGCTTCCTCAGCATTTTATTTTAGATCTGCTTTCCATTACCTTCCATGTAATCTGACATTTTGAGTCATGTGCTTAGAAGGCTACATTAAGTGTGTACTCTCTCTTGTGCATAAGTAAGTTTAAGCTGAGATCAAGGGAAATGAAAGCCATTATCTCTTTCTAGTGTTTGGAATGATTTACTTGTTTTTCTGAAAGCCTCAATTAGCAGGCTTTGATGGAATGGGATTCATGTCCACATCAAACTTCATTCTACAACTATGTATGGGATTCATGTCCACATCAAACTTCATTCTACAACTATGTAAGGGTATCCAATGGTCTCTATCCCTGAAATAATTATAATTATCTTGTCTCAACCTCTGCATAATTAACAGAGATATCTACTGAGAGCTCTAATCTCAATGAATTTTTTTCTTGGGGGAAACTTAGTTGTTATTGAATCTTTACTTGCACTTATGCTTAAATGTGGATGCATTAGACCAAATGACTCCTCTTTCAATTTTCCCCAAGGACTCATGATCTTGTAGCTCACCAAATAGTAGGTTTTCCATTTGAATGAACTTCCCCATTCTTTCAGTAGTAAGCTTCATATTTCCTTAATAAGTCTTGATTATAGAACTCGTTAGCCACTTGTAAGCAACTTCGAGTTTCTTTATTCTAGCAACAGACTGATAAAATGTAAAAAGAGGCACATTCTCTGAAGTTACTGACTTTCAAATACACAGCCTACTCTAGTTTTCATGTGATCATGATGCATATTTGGCCTAAAGAATGATTATTCTATAACCTGAGCAAAGAAAAAAATTGGTGTGTCTTGGGAATAAATGTCTCATTTGTGGATATACCAGGAACACTCCAGTTGTTGACAGTATTATCTGGAGTTGACTTTATCTGTTCATCCCTTCCTCCCTCTCATCTCTCTCTTCCTTCTCCCTGTCTTTTCCCTTCCTCTCCATCTTTTCTTCCTTTCTTTCTTTCACTGGAGTAATGATCAGCTCACAAGTTGAGCTGCCTTCAATGGGTTCACAGTGAGAACCATTGTCTGACACAATGGCATTACACCCCATTACCCAAGAAAAATAATACTTCATATCAAAGTGAGGCATTTTCCCTCAGCTCGTGGATCAGTTGATATTTATGTAAATCTCAGTTTTAAAATTAGGCATAATTAAAAATACAAATTCTGAGAAAAATCTTTCATAAAGGGCTGGCCATGGAAAAAAAGAGATAATTTACCAATGTTTTTCATTAAGATTAAAGTCCAAAGGAAAAGATGGCATAAGGAAGATAGATTTCCCTTTAATTTTGGAATTGTTTCTCTTTTTGAAGACATAGTGAATCAGCCAAGCCCAAATTCTCACTGGGCTGAAATGAAGAATAAGAAAGTGTATAAAGTGCTCTCTCACTTACCTCTATGACAATTGTCCTTTTCTGGAGAGCAACCAGCCTGTCCCGAGTTAATAAGTCTACTTGGTAGATGGGCCTGAGAGCTTGTTGCTGACACACCTCTGCCATCTCCCATTAGCTGCTGATTCTTCAGAGGGCTTGTACCCATGTGTTTTATTTTAATACTCTTGAGCTCAGCTGTTTGCATGTTGGGTCCTTCCTGAGACAGGCACACACTTACTAGCATTATAAAAGAGTTGTATTTTATGTTTTCTACTGACAGTTCCCACTTCCACTACATAGGATTTTGTTCACTCTCCTGGGAATCTAACTATCAAAAATATAATAAACATAATTAACATTGTTTATTTCCAACTAGCACAGTGCTTAAAGTTCGACTAATATTTGTTGAATGAATTTTAAAAATCCCAAATAACAGATATGGAATTGAATTATAAGACTGTATTTCTCCCATAAATTTATCCAAATTATTAGATTAAAAACAGCATTTTGATGGGCCTTACATTTGAGTATTACAAATTAAGAATTAAATGATAAAATTTATGGTAAAAGCTAGTTTTATTTATTTGATACCAAAATATCACACATTATTTATGGAGTTCTTCAGTTCAGTTCAGTTCAGTCGCTCAGTTGTGTCCAACTCTCTGCGACCCCATGAATTGCAGCACGCCAGGCCTCCCCGTCCATCACAAATTCCCAGAGTTTACTCAGACTCACGTCCATCGAGTCAGTGATGCCATCCAGCCATCTCATCCTCTGTTGTCCCCTTCTCCTCCTGCCCTCAATCCCTCCCAGCATCACAGTCTTTTCCAATGAGTCAGCTCTTTGCACGAGGTGGCCAAAGTACTGGAGTTTCAGCTTTAGCGTCATTCCTTCCAAAGAAATCCCAGGGCAGATCTCCTTCAGAATGGACTGGTTGGATCTCCTTGCAGTCCAAATGACTCTCAAGAGTCTTCTCCAACAGTTCAAAAGCACCAATTCTTCAGCGCTCAGCCTTCTTCACAGTCCAACTCTCACATCCATACACGACCACAGGAAAAACCATAGCCTTGACTAGACGGACCTTTGTTGGCAAAATAATGTCTCTGTTTTTGAATATACTATCTAGGTTGGTCATAACTTTTCTTCCAAGGAGTAAGTGTCTTTTAATTTCATGGCTGCAGTCACCATCTGCAGTGATTTTGGAGCCCCAAAAAGAACTGTTTCCTCTGTTTCCCCATCTATTTCCCATGAAGTGATGGGACCAGATGCCATGATCTTTGTTTTCTGAATGTTGAGCTTTAAGCCAAAGTTAAAGACACATATTCATCACTGCTAATAACTATGGCTATCACTTTAATTAGCTTTGGTGACATACATTTATAAATAGTACTTATAGAATTAAATATGTTAAAATCTACAAGGGGGTCTTGAGTATTCTAGCAGATAATTTCATTACTTTACAGATAATAATGTATAACTAAAATATCTTGAGAATTTACCATTTGCTGGACACCACAATAATCATTTATATTATCTTGTTTAGCCCTCATAAAAACACTGAGTCAGAGAAATAGACCTGCAGGTTAAAGCCAATTATTTAAGGTTATAGGGCAGAATCACTTAGTAAGAAACCTGAGAGTTAAATCAAAGCTTTCCTGTGACCACAATCTGGAGACTCTCCATACTCTGCTGAATGTTGTTGCCGTTTAGTTGCTAAGTTGTATCCAACTCTTTTGTGACTCCATGGACTGGAGCCCACCAGGCTTTGTCCATAGGATTATCCTGGCAAGAATAATGGAGTGGGTTGCCATTTCCTCTTCCAGGGGATCTTCCCAACCCAGGGAATGAACCTGAGTCTCCTGCATTGGCAGGTGGATTCTTTAATTACTCACCTGAGAAGCCCACAATATTGAGTACATGTATTTTTAGCAGATACTAAATTATTTCTGGATGGTGGAGTCTCTGAAAACTCTAACCCTAACCCCATTCTACCCTTTATTGTCAACCTGGGGCCTAAAATAATTAAAATTCTTTTAACTGAAACAAATAGTCATGAAAAATCATAGGTAATTAAGTTTTAAAACTAAAAGAAAGAGTGAATCCCATGACTGACATGGATTGTCAAGGGGTGATAAGGCCCTTAAGAATCTAGGATGGATGCTCTAAAGAAGGTTATAACAAATGATTATGAACAAGAGACTTCAGTTTATCAGGACAGAATTTGTCTCCCTAGGATGCATGTAGTTTTCTGTCTACATAAACCATCTACATATTAGTTGGTACCACCAAGGTGAAACTTTATAGCTTTGATTTCGTAGTAATTGCATCTAACTTTCCATTTTATAGATCTGCTGAGACATAAACAGTGATGCTCATAAAAATTAAGGTTAATGACATTTAATTTAAATCTAAAATATAGCACTTAATTTAAAATAATGGTTTATTCTTTCATAGGAAACTAGGTTGCTCTTTTATGATGATTTTCATTTGGGGATTTTATGGCTGTAATTTAGGATGACTGCTGACACAGGTCCATGCTCACCAGCAGGCTTTTACCATTAAACAGAAGTAAAGAATGAATAGAAATGTAATGCATGTATTCTGTTTTATTTTATATGTTTGTTTCATTTGAAATTTAAAATGTGAATAAAGCACACTCACAGAAGAAAATTAGCAAAAACATTGATTGACAGCTTACTTATAGCATCAGGCTCTTTATTGAAAAAAGTATGCACAGTAAGTCATTTAAGTATGTTTACTTACTAAATTATTTTCAGATTCTACTACCATGGCTAACAGTTACATATTACACACATTTTAATGGACAAACATGGGATGCTAATTACATTTCTTATTATTTGGAGAAGTAGGATATTAAAAATTAAAGGCTTTTTTGAAGTAGCCTCTTGGAGTAAAAAACTCTGACTGACGCCTGTGAAATTACTTGTACATTAAGATACAGCTCACATAAAATATACATGCTACAAATAGCACATTCTTTCCCTTTCCTTCTGTGAGGTAAATAGCAAGATCAGAAAAAGCAGAAAGCTGGTTAAAAGCTCAACTTCTTCCCTCACTTGTTTTATATTCATCATATTCATTTATTTATTAAAGTACATTATATTGATGCTGGTGATAGTGTGAAAAAGATAGGAAAAGCCCCAGTCCTCAGGGAGAAATATACAAGGCTGTATATTGTCACCCTGCTTATTTAACTTCTATGCAGAGAACATCATGTGAAATGCCGGCTGGATGAAGCACAAAGTGGAATCAAGATTGCTGGGAAAAATAACAATAACCTCAGATGTGCAGATGACACCACCCTTATGTCAGAAGGCGAAGAAGAACTAAAGAGCCTCTTGATGAAAATAAAAGAGGAGAGTGAAAATGTTGGCTTAAAACTCAACATTCAGAAAACTAAGAGTATGGCATCTGGTTCTATCACTTCATGGCAAATAGATGGGGAAACAATGTTAACAGTGAGAGACTTTATTTTCTGGGGCTCCAAAATCATTGCAGATGGTGACTGCAGCCATGAAATTAAAAGACGCTTGCTTCTTAGAAGAAAAGCTATGACCCATCTAGACAGCTTATTAAAAAGCAGAGACATTATTTTACTGAAAAAGTCCATCCAGTCAAAGCTATGGTTTTTCCAGTAGTCATGTATGGATGTTAGAGTTAGACTATAAAGAAAGCTGAGTGCCAAAGAGTTGATGCTTTTGAACTGTGGTGTTGGAGAAGACTCTTGAGAGTCCCTTGGACAGCAAGGAGATCCAGCCAGTCCATCTTAAAGGAAATCAATCCTGAATATTCCTGAATATTCATTGGA
This sequence comes from Bos mutus, assembly GCF_027580195.1. NCBI lineage: Eukaryota > Metazoa > Chordata > Mammalia > Artiodactyla > Bovidae > Bos > Bos mutus. The sequence continues at coordinate 23,924,216 of NC_091620.1, read as the reverse complement.
ATATTCACTGAAACTCCAATACTTTGGCCACCTGACGCAAAGAACTGACTCATTGGAAAAGACCCTGATGTTGGGAACGATTGAAGGCGGGAGGAGAAGGAGACGACAGAGGATCAGACAGTTGGATGGCATCACTGATGCAATGGGCATGAGTTTGTGTAAATTCCGGGAGTTGGCAATGGACAGGGAAGCCTGGCATACTGCAGTCCATGGAGTCGCAAAGAGTCGGACACGACTGAGCGACTGAACTGAACTGAACTGAAGTAATGGTAAGTTTCATAATGACTAATAGGGACAAAAACCCAGCTGGATATGGCAAAAAGATGATGAAAGGGGACTGAATAAGTAGTTAGACTAACAGGAGAATTGGAGGAAAGGGTAGTGTAATATGACTGGAGTACGAAGACTTAGAAATGAGCAGAGGGTGAGTGGCAACCAGACAGACAAGTTGGTTTTCTAGGTCATGTGAAAAATTTTCAGCAATCCGACTTTGGGGCATATATCCCAAAGAGTTGAAATCTGAATCTCAAAGAGTATCTCTACTTCCATGTTCATTGCATCATTATTGACAATAGCCAAACCAGGGAAGCAATCAAAGTGTCCATCAACAGATGAATGGATTTTAAAAAATGTAGACAATCTTGTAATTATCCTCCAGTTTTAAAAATTGTGGCATATACATACAATGGAATCTTACTTAGCCTGAAAAAAGATGGCAATCCTCCCATTTGCCACATTGGGGATGGATCAGCAGGACATCATGCTAAGTGAAATAAGCCAAATACAGAAAGACAAATACTGCATGATTTCACCTCTATGAGGACTCAAAATAGTCAAACACATAAAAGTGGAGGGTAGAATGGTGATTGCCAGGGAGGAGGGCAGGGAATGGGCCAATGGGAAAATGTTGGTCAAAAGATAGATTGTTTCCACTTTGCAAAATAGTTTGTGATGAGCTACTGTACAAAATAGGGCTCATGATGAATAATTTTGTATTGAATGCTAAGAGAGCAGATCTTATGTTAAGTGCTCTTACTACAAAAGGGAAAAGAAACCCCTCAATATATAAGGGGGCAAGTGGAAACTTCTGGGCAAGCTTGTGGCATTGATAATGATGGGAGTTTCAGGGATGTATTGTTGTTGTTGTTGTTTAGTTGCTAAGTCATATCTGACTCTTTGTGATCCCATGAACTGTAGCCCATCAGCCTCCTCTGTTCACGGGATTCTCCAGGCAAGAATACTGGAGTGGATTGCCATCTCCTTCTCCAGGGGATCTTCTGACCCAGGGATCGAACCCATTTCTTTTTCAGTGAGCCACCGGGGAAACTTATCTCCAAACTCACAAGTTGTGTACATTAACTATCTATAGCTTTCTGTATGTCAATCATTCCTCAATAAAACTGTTAAAAAAGGAGAGAATTAAAGAATTTTTAACTTTAAGCTCTAACCCAAAGGAAGCAACTCAAGGATTCTTCAGTGTCAGGGAGTTTGAATGAGAGAAGAAGACAACCAATTCTTCTTTGTTCCTTCATAAAGTGTCCTAGAGTGGGAATCCATTTGTAAAGATAAGAGTGGTCACAGTTCAGAAATCTGTAATAAATAGCGATGTAGATTACCTTGTGAGATGGAATACCTTACTCATTATATTTACTTTTCCAGGTTACTTTACATTTGGTCTCTAAGAACACAAATAAAACAGCATTGTCATTGGCTCAAAGAAGTGAGTTTCTGGGATTGGAGCATTCTGAGTATTTTAGATCTGATTTGGAATAGATATTTGCAGGAGTTTTCCCTACAATTTCTTCAGTCTTTCAATATTCTTGCTCAAAAATATAGCCTGAGCGTAGACATAAAGTACGTTTGTTTTTGTCAATAACTCCAAATTCGGCTGCCCATTAACCTGTCCTTTGGCCATAAGATGCTTGTGCAGACAAATGTAAAGGAGTTCATTGTTAGTATCTGCTCAGGAATAGAAAATTGAGGATTTATGAGAATGACTGTGACCTCAACTATACCAGAGGGCTATATATGTTTGAGTTTCCAGCAGAATGCTCATTCTTTCAAAAATACTCCTGAACAAAGAAAGATGCCTTTATTTTAAAACGTTACCTCACATTATACCTGGAAAAAATTTTGAAGCAATTTCTAATAAAAATAACTGTCATTACTTTAGAAATTATTTCAGTTCAGTTCAGTTCAGTCACTCAGTCATGTCTGACTCTTTGCGACCCCATGAACTGCAGCACGCCAGGCCTCCCTGTCCATCACCAACTCCCAGAGTCCACCCAAACCCATGTCCATTGAGTTGATGTTGCCATCCAACCATCTCATCCTCTGTCATCCCCTTCTCCTCCTGCCCTCAATCTTTCCCAACATCAGGGTCTTTTCAAATGAGTCAGCTCTCCGCATCAGGTGGCCAAAGTATTGGAGTTTCAGCTTCAACATCAGTCCTTCCAATGAACATCCAGGACTGATTTCCTTTAGGATGGACTGGTTGGATCTCCTTGCGTCCAAAGGACTCTCAAGAGTCTTCTCCAACACCACAGTTCAAAAGCATCAATTCTTCGGTGCTCAGCCTTCTTTATAGTCCAACTCTCACATCTATACATGACCACTGGAAAAACCATAGCCTTGACTAGATGGACCTTTGTTGGCAAAGTGATGTCTCTGCTTTTTAATAAGCTCTCTAGGTTGGTCATAACTTTCCTTCCAAGGAGTAAGCGTCTTTTAATTTCATGGCTGCAATCACCATCTGCAGTGATTTTGGAGCCCAGAAAAATAGTCAGCCAGTGTTTCCCCATCTATTTCCCATGAAGTGATGGGACCGGATGCCATGATCTTTGTTTTCTGAATGTTGAGCTTTAAGCCAACTTTTCCACTCTCCTCTTTCACTTTCATCAAGAGGCTCTTTAGTTCTTCTTTACTTTCTGCCATAAGGGTGGTGTCATCTGCATATCTGAGGCTATTGAGATTTCTCCTGGCAATCTTGATACCAGCTTGTGCTTCTTCCAGCCCAGTGTTTCTCATGATGTACTCTGCATAGAAGTTAAATAAGAGGGTGACAATATACAACCTTGATGGACTCCTTTTCCTATTTGGAACCAGTCTGTTATTCCATGTCCATTTTTAACTGTTGCTTCCTGACCTGCATATAGGTTTCTCAAGAGGCAGTCAGGTGGTCTGGTATGCCCATCTCTTTTGGAATTTTCCACAGTTTATTGTGATTCACACAGTCAAAGGCTTTGGCATAGTCAATAAAGCAGAAGTAGATGTTTTTCTGGAACTCTCTTGCTTTTTTGATGATCCGGCGGATACTGGCAATTTGATTTCTGGTTCCTCTGCGTTTTCTAAAACCAGCTTGAACATCTGGAAGTTCACGGTTCACATATTTCAGAAGCCTGGCTTGGAGAATTTTAAGCATTACTAGCGTGTGAGTTGACTGCAATTGTGCGGTAGTTTGAGCATTCTTTGGCATTGCCTTTCTTTGGGATTGGAATGAAAACTGATCTTTTCCAGTCCTGTGGCCACTGCTGAGTTTTCCAAATTTGCTGGCATATTGAGTGCAGCATTTTCAGATCATTGTCTTTCAGGATTTGAAATAGCTCAAGGAGTACCGTATTTAAGTCCATTAGCTTCTGTATATAAATTAGTCCTCCGAGAGTCCTGAAAATTAGGTATTTCCGGTATCTTCACTTTAGTGGCCAGACTTGAGATCTGAGAGGTAAGGTTGCCAGAGGACACAAAACTAATAAGTACTGGCTGCTGCTACTGCTGCTAAGTCACTTCAGTCGTGTCCGACTCTGTGTGACCCCATAGACATCAGCCCACCAGGCTCTCCTGCCCCTGGGATTCTCCAGGCAAGAACACTGGAGTGGGTTGCCATTTCCTTCTCCAATGCATGAAAGTGAAAAAGTGAAAGTGAAGTCGCTCAGTCGTGTCCAACTCTTAGCGACCCCATGGACTGCAGCCCACCAGGCTCCTCCATCCATGGGATTTTCCAGGCAAGAGTACTGGAATGGGGTGCCATTGCCTTCTCTGGAATAAGTACTGGTGATGTGCTTTAAACTCAGGTTGTCTGCTTCAAGAGGGTGTGCTGTTTTCACTGCTATGGATTGCCTCCAAAGGGTTTATTTAATATTTATTACGTTACTTACATGGACTAGTTATTTTGTGGATCACAAACCTATGCCCAGAGGTCATAATAAAAATGAGGCAGAGTTGTAAATTATTGATACATTTGCTTTGAGAAAATATTATTTGCTATCTTGGAGCAGATTTTACTGTAGCTCAACTGGATGAGCGAAAGACAGAATCAGTGGGTAATGGGCTTCTTGTGTGTGCTCAGTCACTTCAGTCGTGTGGGATTCTTCGTGACCCCATGGACTGTAGTCCACCAGCTCCTCTGTCCATGACATTTCCCAGGCAAGAATACTATAATGGGTTGCCATTTCCTCCTCCAGGGGACCTTCCCGACCCAGGGGTTGAACCGGAGTCTCTTGCATTGCAGGCAGATTGTTCATCTACTGAGCCTCCTGGAAAGCCCTTCATACTCTGTTTAAAAAGTGGTCTTTTGTAGAAGAGCAAAGTCTTCATGCTTGTTTATTTGCTTATCATTTGTCTTAAAATAATTATACCTAAATGAGGAGGATTAATGAAAGCCCAGGCCTCTCTCCTCTCTCTAGGGTTTTATTCAAATATGATTGATAATAAATAAGAAATGGTAATAATATACGGAATTATTCCTGGGAATTTGTTTCCTTAGAAAAACTAGCACTTCTCAAATTATTTTTTGCTGAAGATTAGTGTTTTGTTAGATGTTAATAATGGATCTGCCAGGGACTTCCCTGGTGGTCAAGTGGTTAAGACTCTGTGCTTCTATAGCAGTGGGTGAGAGTTCGATCCCTGGTCAGGGAAGTTCCTCCATGCCACTCAGCATGGCCAAAAACAAACAAACAAAAAGATCTGCCAAAAAATAGTTGGTCCCATGGTGAAATAAATTTGGAAGATTTGAGATGATACACTGTCAAATATGATCTTTATAATTGGACTTCCTAGAAGATTGAATCAGATCAGATCAGATCAGTTGCTCAGTCGTGTCTGACTCTTTTCGACCCCATGAATCGCAGCACACCAGGCCTCCCTGTCCATCACCAACTCCCGGAGTTCACTCAGACTCACGTCCATCGAGTCAGTGATGCCATCCAGCCATCTCATCCTCTGTCGTCCCCTTCTCCTCCTGCCCCCAATCCCTCCCAGCATCACAGTCTTTTCCAATGAGTCAACTCTTCGCATGAGGTGGCCAAAGTACTGGAGTTTCAGCTTTAGCATCATTCCTTCCAAAGAAATCCCAGGGCTGATCTCCTTCAGAATGGACTGGTTGGATCTCCTTGCAGTCCAAGGGACTCTAGGTATGTTATAATCACTATCGGAGAAGGCAATGGCACCCCACTCCAGTACTCTTGTTTGGAAAATCCCATGGACGGAGGAGCCTGGTAGGCTGCAGCCCATGGGGTCGCTAAGAGTCAGGCAGGACTGGGCGACTTTACTTTCACTTTTCACTTTCATGCATTGGAGAAGGCAATGGCAACCCACTCCATTGTTCTTGCCTGGAGAATCCCAGGGACAGAGGAGCCTAGTGGGCTGCCGTGTATGGGGTCGCACAGAGTCGGACATGACTGAAGCAATTTAGCAGCAGCAGCAGCATAATCACTATATCGTGCAACCTTCCCAAACCCACTTAATGGGAATGTCTGAGGGTGAGATTAAAGCATCAGAATTTTAAAATTTTCCTGGTGAGGCTGGCATGCAGAAATGCTACTGTAATGAAACTACTTTTTTTTTTTTTAGTACATACGCTCAGGCTAGAGGCCAATTGTGTTCATTTCCCCAATTATTTGTCAAAATGGAGGGAAAATGATGATAAACAACACAAAGTAGAAAGGCTTTTGTAGTTCGTCATAGATTCAGTTCTTTATTAAATGAATGTCAATTTTGATCAGACAAGCACCCTATGAATCACAGATGGAGCTACAAGAGGGAAGGAAATGATGGGAAAATAAGCCAACTCCCCCTGTATATCTCAGATTTCTGTTCACAGTGCTTCCGCTTCTCCAGAGGCAGCAGCCAGGACCACCGCGGGAATGCAGGGCGCTTGGCTACCCTGCCCACTCTGCCGCCCAGGGCACCTGTTTCTGCAGCCCTAAGGAGGGCTGAGATCTGAATCTCTCCTTTTATCTTTTTACTTTAGTCTGCAGGTTCTGGCAGAGGCTTCAGATCCTATTAAATGAATTCTTGCTCTCTTTTAGCCCATTCCGTATGTCTGAAATGTAGTGAAATGAGTTTATTAAAGATTTGGACTGACTTGTCCTTCTTAATTCCTCCCGTGGAGCCCAGTGTCTCTGAGACAGAGATGGACCCGGAAGAGAACCCCCCTCCCTCCCCTCCGCTGGGCTTGCTCACCTCTCCAGCCAAATGTCCCGCTTCTGTCTCAGGCTCTCTGCCTCGGTGGGCGGCGGTCCCCTCCCTGCAGTTCCACAGTTTCTCTTTGCCTTTGTGCTTTTGCACAGGTGGCTCTCTCCTTCTTGCAAGCATTCCTTTGTACTGTCTGGCTGATTCCTATTTGATATGTTCTTCACATCTGGACTTGGGGACCACGTTTCCTGGCAGTGCCCCCATCCTCCCTTATAGACTCGTCTGGGTCAAGGGCCTCTCATGTCTGCTACAAATAGCACCCCCTAACTGGTATTAAGTGGTAATCAACATGGCTGGCTTATAGAGTCCTTGAGGGCAAGGTCTGAGTTTTATTTCCCTGGATTAGGAAATGGCAACCCACTGCAGTATTCTTACCCAGAAAATCCCATGGAGAGAGGAGCCTGATGGGATACAGTCCATAGGGTCTCAGAGAGTTGGACACTCTATAGACTAAAGAGTGTCTTATAGACACTTATAGACTATAGACTTATAGACTAAAAAACAGACGACAATTACTTTATGATAGTTTGTAAAAACTATCACGAGTTTTATGTTCCCAAAAGGACTATAAGCTTTTCATAGATTATCTGTATTCTTCTACTTCCAACTTTGGGCAGTCATTGAATGGCTGTATAACTCAGATGATGCAGACATTATCAGGTCTATTTAGCTTATTCTGTTCGCCTACAAGTATGCTTTCATTGTGCCCTCCTTTATAATTCCAGCAATTAACTTTCTGCTTGCCGATATCTTCATTCATTCTTTATTTTCATAAATTAACTTCTTCATTTAATAGATATTCACTGAGCACCTCTTCTAGGTACCAGGGATACAACAGTGAATAAAACAGAAAAAATTCCTGCCCTAGTGGGCAGAGGCAGAAGGGAAACAAGGTAAGCAAGAAACATACATCAGGTCTGTGCTATGCTGTGCAGGCAGGGTTTTTTGTTTGTTTTTTACCACTAGCACCAGTGGTAACAAAGACACTGGAGAAAGTAGATATAATGGAAGGAGGATAGAGAAGGTTGAGGGAGTTGGAATTTAAGATAGGAAAACCTCACTGATAAAAAAAAAGGGGCCTTTCAGCAGCATCCTAAGGGAATGAGTCTCGTGGGTATCAGGGGAAGAAAGTTCCAGAGAGAGGAGAAGGCAGATGCTGAGGCTCTGATGGGAGTGTGCTAAGTATGTTGGAGGGACATAAATGCCATCAATGTGGTTGGAGCCAGCAAAGGGGAAGAGTTATGGGAGAGGGAGCTGGAAAGGTGATGGGGGTGAACAGAACTGTAGGGTCTGGAGGTCATGATAGGAACTTGGCCTGTTTATCAGAACCTTGTTTGGGTATCCAGTGTAGAACCAATGCCATTTAGTGCATTGGAGGATATAAAGGTAAAGTGTCAGACTCTGTCCTTGAGTTCAGATTCTCTTGAGAGTTCAGATTCTATCATGTGGGGGAAGCCCCAGTTTGGGTGAGAAGCATCTCAGATCCCAAGTACGGAAGCTCAGTGCTGACTCTAACATACTGTTGGTGTGAGTGAAAACTAATATACTCTCCACTCCCCTGCTGGCAAAATGTATGTGCTCGTGTGCTTGGTTGTATCTGACTGTTTGCGACTTCATGGACTGTAGCCCACCAAGCTCCTCTGTCCAGTGGGATTTCCCAGGCAAGAATACTGGAGTGGGTTGCCATTTTCTTCTTCAGGGAATCTTCCCAACAGACATCTCCTGCATCTCTTGCAATGCAGGTGAATTCTTTACCCGCTGAGCCATCAGGGAAACCTGGCAAAATGTATACAGATTTCATCTGTGTATGCTCTGGACCTAGCAGTTGTATATATAGATTTTTTTCCCCTGGATAAATATGAAATAAACAAAGCTGTGTAAGTAAGTACATTTATAATAGTGAAAAATTAAATATTCAGCATGAGCTTAGGCAGGTGAATTGTGATATAGCCAATTAAAGGAATATTTTGTAGTTATTCAAAATGATGTTGAAATTATTGATACAGAAAGATGATCATGATATACAGTTAAGCGGAATAAAGTTATAAAATAGTGTACAAAGAAGGAATCCATTTTTATAACATACTGTAAGTGTGTGATCTGTGTATCATGGAATCTAGACGAATATGAACCAAGCTGTTAACAGCACTGATCTAGGCATATTGGAACTTGGGGGGATTTTTCCTTGCTTCACTTTACCTCTCTTTTTGGTATGATGAAATCAATGGGAAAACATTTCTATGGCAATCAGAAAATTATTGCTTTCACTTTTTAAAAAGGAAAGAAAATGATAAGTTCTTAGTCCATGATGAACGCTGTGGCCAGAAAGCATTCTGCTTTTCACCTGATCCCCCTAATCACACGGGGTGGATTTCTGGGTTTCCACATAAAAAGGCTTACTTGGTTTTACCAATTTACTTTCTTGTCTGCCAAACTAGGGCAGGTCTAAGGACCCATCACTCTGACTGTCACTTCCTTCTGCATTTTGTTGTTGTTGTTCAGTCTCAGTCGCGTCTGACTCTGTGACCCCATGGACTGTAGCCCAGCAGGCTCCTCTGTCCGTGGGGATTTTCCAGGCAAGAATACTGGAGTGGGTTGCTTTGCCCTCCTCCAAGGGATCTTCCCAGCTCAGGGACTGAATTTGTGTCTCTTATCTCCCTTACATTGTGAGGAAGGTTCCTTATCACTCTTGCCACCTGGGAAGCCTCACTTCCTTATACCCTTCCCTAAACTGCTTTTGACATCAGTGTCTCCAAAGTGAAAACAAGAAATGAAAATACCACAATGGAAGACATATTTATCAAGAGAAACAGCATAACCGATTAACCTGGCTTGTATGTTCTGTCCCAGTTTGGGACTCTTCCGTCCTTGATTAGAAAATGTTTCTGGGTCCCCAAGGATACTTATGACTCATGCTTGTTACTTCTTGAATATTACTGATGCCTATTCAGGATTGGTTTGAAGACTTTTAAAAAAGGATTGTCCTGCCCCTTGCCTGTCTCCTATATAGTCCTGACTCAGCCGAGCAGAAAAAAATTAATAGAGTTCTGAAAGGACTGAACGAAAGCTATAGTTTCCAGCCAGTCTCCTTGGGGAGCTGGAGATGCCTGGGCTGTGGTTAGGAGGCATTAATTCTGCTTGCTTTGACTTGCCAACTGTGTTTGATTTCTTTTTTTCTTTATCATTGGGCACTTTATTGTAGAATTTTGTATATAAAGAAAGCGTTCAGCGTGTATTGCCATTTCCCGCATGTGCTTAGGCAACAAATGCTGTCAAAAGCACTCAGTATAATAACAAAATGGCTCTCATCAATGACTTTTTTTTATTATGGATTTCCTAGCTCTCTGATAGGCTGTACCTTTGATTTAGGATTTCAAAAAGAATTTAATCATGAAAGAAAGCTCTGTGTGCTGGGTGAATCCTCTTGAAAGCAATTGCCTTTTATATCTCCAGGTTCTTAATCGCTCCTTCAGTCTGCTCAGCTGTTTTATTCTCTTTTATGTTTGGATCAACATGTAAATAACTGAGGACGATGGCTGACTTGACTTAAGGCAAATGTAATGGAAAGGTAGGAATGAAGTCCAGGCTCAGTGGAGGAAGGATAATTTGGGGAACAAAAGAGTAGGAAGCTGATCCATTTGATCAAAGGATGACTTTTCATGTCCCAAGTTTTTGCATCAGGAATATGGGATTCTTCCATATTCAGCAGTTTAGTCACTCAGTTGTGTCCGACTCTTTGCGATCCCATGAATCACAGCACGCCAGGCCTCCTTGTCCATCACCAACTCCTGGAGTTCACTCAAACTCACATCCATCGAGTCAGTGATGCCATCCAGCCATCTCATCCTCTGTCGTCCCTTCTCCTCCTGCCCCCAATCCCTCCCAGCATCAGAGTCTTTTCCAATGAGTCAGCTCTTCACATGAGGTGGCCAAAGTATTGGAGTTTCAGCTTCAGCATCAGTCCTTCCAATGAACACCCAGGACTGTTCTCCTTTAGAATGGACTGGTTGGATCTCCTTGCAGTCCAAGGGACTCTCAAGAGTCTTCTCCAACACCGCAGTTCAAAAGCATCAATTCTTCAGTGCTCAGCTTTCTTCACAGTCCAACTCTCACATCCATACTTGACCACTGGAGAAACCATAGCCTTGACTAGATGGACCTTCGTTGGCAAAGTAATATCTCTGGTTTTCAATATACTATGTAGGTTGGTCATAACTTTCCTTCCAAGGAGTAAGGGTCTTTTAATTTCATGGCTGCAATCACCATCTGCAGTCTTCCATATTTGCTTTCCCCAAAGTGAGTTTCAGGGAACAGTCGTCCTGTGAGGTGTTCTAGGATAGTGTTCCAAGGTTGGGTAGGTTTGGGAAGTGCTATGCACTGCGGCATTGCACATGATCTTCAGTGGTTTACAACATGGATTAATATTATTGGATTGGCCAAAGTTCAAAATTTTCTGTAATATCTTAAGGAAAAACATGAATAAACTTTTTGGCCAGCCGAACAGCTCTGAGAAGACTTGACATAAAGTTTTATTTTGTTGCATATTGCACTTTTTTCTAACGTATTTGCCTATTAAACTCTTTTAGAAGAATCACTTATATTCTGAGTTTTATGTTCCTTCCTTCCTTTGGAAAATTGAAAGATTAATGAATCCTGTGTAACTGAGATTAAAAGATATGTACATGGGAGCCCAAAGTTAGGGCAAAAAGTTAATATATTAAGGGATCTTCTACTTTATATTTAATTTTATGAATCTCTCATTTAAAAAGATACATAAAACAAATATGACAAGATGTTAACAGTTGTTAATTTTGGAAAGAGATTATGGGTTATACTGCTTTTTAGTATATGCTCAATTTCTCAGAAAGTTAGTTAAGGTACATGGGAAATGTAAATGTCAATTGTGTATAAGGCATTACAGTAATAACCATTTATCTGTTCATTTATTCAACAAAGGCTTATTGAATACTTAAAATATACCATGCACAATTCTCGGCATTTGTGATATACTAATAAATAAGTAGATAAAGATCTCTGTCCTTGAGGTGCCAGACTAAAGTTTAATTCAATAAATATTTATGAATTGTTGAGTCTTGTTTCTAATAATGTCTGAGTAAGATTCTATCTGACTGACTCTTCTGCAGATAACAACTGTAAAGTCTAGACAAAATCAAGACAAAACTAAAAATCAAAACCAATGGCCAGAAAGTGCTGGAGAGCAACAAAATGCAGGTAGTTTCTGAAGGGGAATCAACACTTAGAAAAAGCAGATGGCTCTAGGTAAGTTCCTATTGGTATGGTTTATAAACTGAGTAAAGGCCTCAGTTTGCCCTACACAAATAATGGCCATTTTTTTACTTTGGTGGAGGCCATCACCACGAAATTTGATAGATTTTTAAATCTGAGAGGATTAAAAAACCTTAGCAGAATGTATACAAAGAAAGCCATACAAAACATAGTCAAACTTCTGAAAATCAGTGATCAAGAGAAAGTCTTGAATGTAGCCAGAGAAAATTAACAGATTTTATAAATGTGAATGAAAATCCAAATTGTTATTGATCTTTTATTAGAGTAAAATGGAGTCTAGAATACATTAGAACAAAAATATTTAAAGAGCTTGAAAGGGAGAACTGTTAATCCAGAATTTTCTGTTGAGAAAAAATATCCTTCAAGAATAAAAGCAAAATGAAGACATTTTTAGGTCAAACTAAGAATATTTGTTACCAGTATACCTGAACTAGAACTATATTGTATAGAAATAAGTTCTTCAAGCTGAAAGGAAATGATATCAGCTAAAAATGTCCTATTTTGAGAGTTATCATAAAGATATAGTGATCAAGACAGCATAGTATTGGTGAAAGAATAGACACATCAGTTGGTATAATAGAATAAAGAACTCAGGAATAGATCCACACAAATTTAGTCAGCTGATTTGACAGAGATGCAAACATAATTCAATGGACAAAAAATAAGTTACATAAATATGTTTATCAAAACTCTGTAACTACACACTTAAGATTTATGCATTTCATTGTATGAATGCATGTTTAAAAGAAAAAATAATGAACTTTAATTAATGATTTGCATATTGACAGATTTAGGAGTGAAATGTATCAGTGTCTTCAATTTACTGTTGTTGTTCAGTTGCTAAGTCATGTCCGACTCTTTACAACCCCATGAATTGCTGCACTCCAGGCTTCCCTGTCCTTGACTAGCTCCCAGAGTTTGCTCGAACTCATGTCCATTGAGCCCATGATATCATTACACCGTCTCATTCTCTGTTGTCTCCTTTCTCTTCCTGCCCTCAGTTTTTCCTAGCATCAGGGTCTTTTCCAGTGAGTTATCTTTTTGCATCAGGTGGCTAAAGTATTGGAGCTTCAGGTTCAGCATCAGTCCTTCCAATGAATATTAAGGGTTGATTTCCCTTAGGATTGACTGGTTTAATCTCCTTGCTGTCCAAGAGACTCTCAAGGGTCTTCTCCAGCACCACAACTTGAAAGCATCAATTTTTTGTCATTCAGCCTTATTTGTGGTTGAACTCTCACATCCATACATGACTACTGGAAAGACCAAAGCTTTGACTATATGGACCTTTGTCAGCAAAGTGATGTCCCTACTTTTTAATATGCTGTCTAGGTTTGTCATAGCTTTGAAATGAATAGAGATTTGATGAAGCAGATTAGTAAATGATAATGATCAAATCCAAGTGGCAGCTCTTCACATGCTTCTAGTATTATTTTTCTCTCTCTGTTTGATGTTTTATAATAAATATTGTGAGAAAAATTCTGGACTGTCTACATAGACTGGTATTTCTAACTGTTGTCCCCCAAATCAGGAAGAAGCAATTCTTCATTCTCAAGGATCTCCTAATCCAGTGAGAGAAACAAAGATGTAAATAATAAAAACATGGTACTATAAATTCAATAGTGATGAATACAAGTTGTTATGTAGAGAAAGGCCCTATAATCTAAACCAGGGGTGATCAGAGGTGATGAGGTAAAACATGCTGCTTCTACTGAGTTCTGATTAACAACAATTTGTCATAAAGGTTGAGGAAAGGAGGCAGTGAAGGAAAGGGTCTTCCAGGTAGAGGAGATAGATGGGCAGAGACCAAAAGAGGATTTACAATAGAAATGAGTGAGATATTAGATATAATTGGAAGCCAGACATTGCAGTTTGAGCCTCTCTTGGGAACTATGGAATGGTCTTCAATAAGGAGGTAGCATGGACACATTTGAGTTTCAGACAGAAACTCTGGCAGCTGTGAAAGATGGATTTGAAGTATTGCCTCTGCAAGAGTAATTAGGCTGTTAACAATTTTGAAACTTGATGGGCATTTGAACTAAAACTTATATTTTAAGGTTGGAGAAAAAGGGAGACTCAATTTAAAACATAGGAAGAAAGCAGAGTTGGATATGGGTCTAGGATAACCATATAATTTATCATCTATCAAGGGTACTTTGGAGAGTGAAAGCTGGCATTTTGATAATTACACCAGGGGCATCTGGCATTAACTGGAATGGTACAGGGCAAATGGAGCATATTGTCAGAGAAGACATAAAGGAGTGTGAATTGAAGAGGAGCCTAGAGTGGCCCTGAGGCTCCTAACTAATTGACAGAGGTGGGAGCAGGTTTAAAAGTGAAGATGATTATGTACAAAGAAGTTTGTGATTTGTTGCTTTCTGCTCTAAGAAATTTACAGTCAAGAGAAAACTCAAGGGATTTCTGTGTGTTGATTTTATATCCTGCAACTTTACTATAGTTATTGATTAGTTCTAGTAATTTTCTGGTGGAGTGTTTAGGGTGTTCTAAATCCCTTGCATTCCTATACACTAATAATAAGAAAACAGTAAGAGAAATTAAGGAAACAATTCCATTCACCATTGCAATGGAAAGAATAAAATACTTAGGAATATATCTACCTAGAGAAACTAAAGACCTATACATAGAAAACTATAAAACACTGGTGAAAGAAATCAAAGAGGACACTAATAGATGGAGAAATATACCATGTTCATGGATTGGAAGAATCAATATAGTGAAAATGAGTATACTACCCAAAGCAATTTATAGATTCAATGCAATCCCTATCAAGCCACCAATGGTATTCTTCACAGAGCTAGAACAAATAATTTCACAATTTGTATGGAAAAACAAAAAACCTCGAATAGCCAAAGCGATCTTGAGAAAGAAGAATGGAACTGGAGGAATCAACCTACCTGACTTCAGGCTCTACTACAAAGCCACAGTTATCAAGACAGTATGGTACTGGCACAAAGACAGAAATATAGATCGATGGAACAAAATAGAAAGCCCAGAGATAAATCCACGCACATATGGACACCTTATCTTTGACAAAGGAGGCAAGAATAGACAATGGATTAAAGACAATCTCTTTAACAAGTGGTGCTGGGAAATCTGGTCAACCACTTGTAAAAGAATGAAACTAGAACACTTTCTAACACCATACACAAAAATAAACTCAAGATGGATTAAAGATCTCAACGTAAGACCAGAAACTATAAAACTCCTAGAGGAGAACATAGGCAAAACACTCTCTGACATACATCACAGCAGGATCCTCTATGACCCACCTCCCAGAATGTTGGAAATAAAAGCAAAAATAAACAAATGGGACCTAATTAACCTTAAAAAGCTTCTGCACATCAAAGGAAACTATTAGCAAGGTGAAAAAGACAGCCTTCAGAATGGGAGAAAATAATAGCAAATGAAGCAACTGACAAACAACTAATCTCAAAAATATACAAGCAACTCCTACAGCTCAACTCCAGAAAAATAAATGACCCAATCAAAAAATGGGCCAAAGAACTAAATAGACATTTCTCCAAAGAAGACATACAGATGGCTAACAAACACATGAAAAGATGCTCAACATCACTCATTATCAGAGAAATGCAAATCAAAACCACTATGAGGTACCATTTCACACCAGTCAGAATGGCTGCGATCCAAAAGTCTACAAGTAATAAATACTGGAGAGGGTGTGGAGAAAAGGGAACCTTCTTACCCTGTTGGTGGGAATGCAAACTAGTACAGCCACTATGGAGAACAGTGTGGAGATTCCTTAAAAAACTGGGAATAGAACTGCCTTATGATCCAGCAATCCCACTGCTGGGCATACACACTGAGGAAACCAGAAGGGAAAGAGACATGTGTACCTCAATGTTCATCGCAGCACTGTTTATAATAGCCAGGACATGGAAGCAACCTAGATGTCCATCAGCAGATGAATGGATAAGAAAGCGGTGGTACATATACACAATGGAGTATTACTCAGCCATTAAAAAGAATACATTTGAATCAGTTCTAATGAGGTGGATGAAACTGGAGCCTATTATACAGAGTGAAGTAAGCCAGAAAGAAAAACACCATTACAGTATACTAATGCATATATATGGAATTTAGAAAGATGGTAACAATAACCCTGTGTACGAGACAGCAAAAGAGACACTGATGTATAGAACAGTTTTATGGACTCTGTGAGTGAGGGAGAGGGTGGGAAGATTTGGGAGAATGGCATTGAAACATGTAAAATGTCATGTATGAAATGAGTTGCCAGTCCAGGTTCAATGCATGATACTGGATGCTTGGGCCTAGTGCACTGGGACGACCCAGAGGGATGGTATGGGGAGGGAGGAGGGAGGAGGGTTCAGGATGGGGAACACATGTATACCTGTGGCAGATTCATTTTGATATTTGACAAAACTAATACAATTTTGTAAAGTTTAAAAATAAAAAAAAGAGAAAACTCAACTTTTCTAGGCTGTGATAGACAAATGAGATCTGAGCTGGATCACAAGAAAATGCAGGATTTAGATCTCCAGCAAGCTTGGTTGGTAAAGAATCCTGGTTCTATTCCTGGGTTGGGAAGATCCGCTGGAGAAGGGATAGGCTACCCACTCCAATATTCCTGGGCTTCCCTTGTGGCTCAGTTGGTAAAGAGTTTGCCTGCAATGCAGGAGACCTGGGTTAAATCCCTGCATTGGGAAGATCCTCTGGATAAGGGAAGGGCTACCCACTCCAGTATTCTGGCCTGGAGAATTCCATGAATTATACAGTCCATGGAGTCACAGAGTTGGACAAGACTGAGCGACTTTCACTTTCAAGATAAAAGGATACATAAGACCAAGGTGAGCCCAGTGCCATGAGCTCTGAAAATAAAATTTTTCATAGAACTATTTTTCTTGATTATTTAAATAGTTAAAAAATTGAAATAACTCCTGAGGGTCCCAGGTAGCACAATAGTAAAGAATCTGCTTGCCAATGCAGGAGACACAAGAAACCCAGGTTCAATCCCTGAGTGGGGAAGATCTCCTGGAGTAGGAAATGACAACCCACTCCAATATTCTTGTTTGGAAAATGCCATGGGCAGAGGAGCCTGGTAGGCTTACTGTCCATGGGGTCACAAAGAGTTGGACATGACTGAGTGATTGAGGGCACACACACACACAGACACATACCCACACACACCCCATTATTAGAATTTTAGGAGAAATAGAAATTGGAAATTTAGAAATTTCCAAGTGAGAAATAGATATCAAAACAGACAAATGAGGTTACTGTATCTAGATCTATCTCCATTACTATTATTACTAGACTTCGATTGGAGCAGGTGGTTTGGATCTGCAACCATCACTGCACTTCCTGATTGGATCTCGGGAATCTTTGTGGGGAGAGGAGCCCTTAAGGCAGTCACCACGATATTCTTGTTCTCAGTAGTAGTCTGTAACTTCAAGGTGGAGCTCCTAACCAGGTAGATGATTATCCATCCAGGGGAGGAATCACTGTCTTAACTGTACCGAGCCCTGAGAATGGGGTCAGAGAGATTAAGACAACAGGTGACACCTGACTTTTGTATCATTGTCTTTTTCCTATCAGAAAAGCAAATCAACTGATTTCAGAATCTTTCTACTTAGCCAGATGGATAATTTCCTCCTCTTCCAATGCTGGGAAGTCAAGGAGAGGTGGGGAAAAGAGAAGTTTTACAGTCATGCTGGCCCTTCCTGGGATGAAAGTTATTTCACCGACATTTGAAGCCAGGAGAGTAGAATCCCTTCTAACATCCTATATATCTCTGTCATAACTCCAGTCTAGGTTTGTTATCCATTTCAGAAATACATTAATATATTCTCATGTGGCAACACACCCACTATGTTAGTCTGCCTGCAAATCTCCTTTTTTTCCTTCATCCTAACAGTTCCTAGGCACTGACATCCTCATATTTGTAGATTTACATTCAGTTACAAATTCCTTAAGCTGCAGTTTCATTTTGCTTCCATTTCCATCTGATTGATTTCTTTTGAACAAGATATACCTTTTGATCACTGACTTCATAATGAATTCTGTACCATCGGGTCTCAACCATGCTTATGAGGTAAAATTGATCTTCTTTGCTAAGCCTCAAGTTCACCTTGACTTTTTTCCCCTAACCTAGATCGAATGCATTGGTATATCTATTGAAACATATGTAGATTCTTGTGCTTTCAGCTATGTTCTCCTTTGAATTACTTGGCACTTCATCCACTGTTAATCTTTTTTTTTCCAATGTCAGAAGCAATGTGGACTGTCAATACTTTTTCCCATTTTAACTGAGAATATTTCATCTTCCTTTTCAATTTCAAATTAAAAGTCCTTTCAATCAGAATAACAAATTATTTTCTTATTAGTAATCATGATATATCTTTTGTCAGAGACATTCTATAACCTCTAGGTGGAACTCAAGGATGCACGCCCTACTCCCTCTTTCCAAAGTCAAGGAAGAAGATGTGTACTGATACCTGTCTATTTATCTAGATTTATGGGTCAGTGGGCTTCCCAGGCGGTGCAATGGTAAAGAACTTGCTTGCCAGTGCAGGAGACACAAGAGACTTGGGTTCGATCCCTGGGTTGGGAAGATCCCCCGGAGAAGGGCATGGCAACCCACATCAGTACAGTATTCTTGCCTAGAACCCCATGGAGAGAGGAGCCTGGTGGACCACAGTCCATGGCTTTCATTGAGACCCTATGGACTGTAGCTATTTCCTTCTCTAGTGGATCCTCCTGAACCAGGGATCAAACACATGTCTCCCTCATTGCAGATGGATTCTTCACTGCTGAGCCACCATGGAAGCCCAAACTCTAGGTTTGAGGAGTGGTAAAGGAAGCCTTGCAATGGCCTCTGATTCCTATTTGAGCTGATGGTTTGGTGCTGATTTAGCTAGCTATTTGTGTTTGTACCCTGGGGAGGACAAGAGAAAATTGTTAATTTGGATACCAAATCCCACACTGAACTTTCAGCACCCAGTTCACCATGTAAGTAGATCCCACTGCAATAACACAGAATTAGCTAGGAAAAGAGCTTTGCATGTTCCTGGAATTTATTCTCTGAATATACGTCTCTCCTCATACAGTGTGACCTGTTCCAGAGTTAGCTAGTCAAGGATTCAGCGACCTAGGATTCCAGTCAAATATCTCTCTCCATCAGTGATAATCAGCATACCTAGCCAAAATCCTATCCTTTTTGAAACTTTAGGTTTTGGTCTGGAAAATGAAAACATATCTATATTATCCCCCATTTTCTAATAATCTATAATCTACTTCCCATATACTATTATTTTAAAGCTGCAGTACAATGTCGAAAAAAATGGTCAAGTCATTACATGTCATGTGGTAAAGGGGTCCTAGTCCTTGGCCACTATAGTTAGGGTGGAGAAGATATAAAATGGGATGTAATGGAAAATACTTCGTAGGTGGCACAGTGGTAAAGACTCCATGTGCAGTGCAGGAGAGACAGGTTCAATCCCTGGGTTGGAAAGATGCTGTGGAGAAGGAAATGGCAACCCACTCCAGTATTCTTGCCTGGAGAATCCCCATGGACAGAGAAACCTGGTAGGTTATAGTCCATGGAGTTGTGGAAGAATCAGACACAACTGACTGACTCAGCAACAATAGATGGGGAAAATGTGCAAGCAGAGAAGTAGCAGAGCATGCATGCTCCCTGAAGCACTTCTTTTGCTAGAGAGTTGTTGACTCAAGCTGGGCATAGCTGGACAGGATGCACTGTAACCAATGATCCAGTGAAGACTTTGCCCCTGTAAAACTCTCCATGTTTATAGAAACTAAATTTCTATTTTTCCCTTTTTAATTGAAGCATAGTTGATTTATTGTGTTGTGTTCATTTCTGCTGTACAGCAGTGATTCAGTTATACATATATATATATACATTCTATTTATAAATTTATTTCTATAGGATCTATATGTTTATAGGTACCATATATTTGTAGGAATTTGTTAGATCAGGATTGGAAACATTTCTCTCTAAAGGACTAAAAAGTATTTTTAGCTCTGTGAGACATAGGTTCTGTCACAACTACCCAACTCTCTACTGTAGTGCAAAAGCAGACAGAGCCAATCTGTATATTAATGGGCATGGCTGTGTATCAGTAAAACTTTATTTACACAGGAGGTGGTGCGTCTGATGTGAGGCCCGTTTACTAACCATTTATCTAGATAACAATGAGCACTTTCTATTCAAAAGTGGTCTTAACAGAAAGGGAGAACTCTTGGAACTTAATACCTGTTGTGTCAGCCTGTTCTTTTACTGACCTAACTCTGACTGACTGAGTCAGCTCTGCTAAGCTACAAAAGCAATCTGGAATGAACCTCCAGAACTAGACTCTAGGAGCACTGTTATTAATTTCTCGTGAATCTACAGGAGAAGATAGGACTCCTAGCAACATTTCTAGAAAGACCTTTCTGAAATTGCAGTCTCCAGTTCTTTACTTTCTCAATTTCAGTAGAGACTCTCTGCCCACTGTGCTTTTTGAAAAGGTCATTATCTGTCTCCATGTTATAAAATCCAAAGATGGCTCTCTGTCTCTCCTTACCCAATCACTCTGCAGTGTATATATAGCTGACTGCTTTGTCTTTCGTAATGTACTGGCTTCTCTTGGCTTCTATGACATGGCATTTTCTGCATTTTCCTTCTACTTCATTGGCTACTCTTTCCTGTTTGTCTGAGTTGGCTGCATCAGCACATCATCTAAATGTTTGAGTGTCACATAGCTGGGTTTTGGGCACATGCTCTTCTCTATTTGTTCTTCCTCCATTGCTAATTTCCTTTAGTCCTTCGGTTTAAATGACGTTTATATTCAATGATTACAAAATTTATAATTCAACTTCTGGCATTTCCTTTCATTTAGAGTCTTATATAAAATTATATTCTTGATGTTTAACCCCTTGGACTGCAAAGAGATCAAACCAGTCAATCCTAAAGGAAATCAACCCTGGATATTCAATGGAAGGACTGATGTTGAAGCTAAAGCTTCAATACTTTGGCCTCCTGATGGGGAGAGCTGGTTCACTGGAAAAACCCTGATGCTGAGAAAGATTGAAGACAAAAGGAGAAGCAGGAGACAAAGGAGAAGATGGTTGGATGGCATCACCGACTCAATGAACATGAATTTGAGCAAACTCTGGGAAATAGTGGAGGATAGAGGAGCCCAGTGTACTATAGTCCATAGGATTGCAAATAGTCTGCCATGACTTGGTGACTGAACAACAAGTTTAATATTTACAAGGAAGAAGTAAACCTGTATTTTCCCCAGTTTTCAGTATCTCAGTGTACGGCACCATCCCTTCAGCTCACCAAGTAAAAGCCCACCTTGGTCTCCATTTCTCTCTCTCACAAGCTCTACTTCAGAACCACAAGCAGAACAGAGCCCAAACTAAACAGCTTCTCTCCATCTCTGCTTATGCAAATCACTTCTTTGCTTGATATCTGTAACTGTCCACTTCAGTTCAGTTCAGTCACTCAGTCATGTTTGACTCTTTTTGACCCCATGGACTGCAGCACGCCAGGCTTCCCTGTCCTTCACCAACTCCCGGAGCTTGCTCAAACTCATGTCAATCGAGTCAGTGATCCATCCAACCATCTCATCCTTTGTCATCCTCTTCTCCTCCCGCCATCAGTCTTTCCCAGCAACAGGGTATTTTCACATGAGTCAGCTCTTCACATGAGGTGGCCAAAGTATTGGAGTTTCAGCTACAGCATCAGTCCTTCCAATGAATAGTCAAGACTGATTTCCTTTAGGATTGACTGGTTGTATCTCCTTGCAGTCCAAGAGACTCTCAAGAGTCTTCTCCAACACCACAGCTCAAAAGCATCAATACTTTGGCACTCAGCTTTCTTTATAGTTCAACTCTCACATCCATACATGACTACTTGAAAAACCATGACTTTGACTAGACTGACCTTTGTCAGCAAAGTAATGTCTATGCTTTTTAATATGCTGTCTAGGTTGGTCATAACTTTTCTTCCAAGGAGCAAGCATCTTTTAATTTCATGGCTGCAGTCACCATCTGCAGTGATTTTGGAGCCCAAGAAAATAAACTCTCTCACTGTTTCCATTGTTTCCCCATCTATTTGCCATGAAGTGATGGACCTGGATGCCATGATCTTAGTTTTCTGAATGTCAAATTTTAAGCCAACTCTTTCACTCTCCTCTTTCACTTTCATCAAGAGGCTGTTTAGTTCTTCTTGGCTTTCTGCCATAAGGGTGGTGTCATCTGTGTACCTGAGGTTATTGATATTTCTCCTGGCAATCTTGATTCCAACTTATGCTTCATCCAGCCCAACATTTTGCATGATGTGCTTTGCATAGAACTTAAATAAGCAGGGTGACAATATACAGCCTTGACATACTCCTTTCCTGATTTGGAACACCAGTCTGTTGTTCCATGTCCAGTTCTAACTGTTCTTTCTTGACCTGCATACAGATTTCTTAGGAGGCAGGTAAGATGGTGTGGTATTCCCATCTCTTGAAGAATTTCCACAGTTTGTTGTGATCCACACAGTCAAAGGCTTTAGTGTAGTCAATGAAGCAGAAATTAATGTTTTTTCTGGCACTCTCTTGCTTTTTTGATGATCCAACAGATGTTGGCAATTTGCTCTCTGGTTCCTCTGCCCTTTCTAAATCCAGCTTGAACTTCTGGAAGTTCACAGTTCATGTACTGTTGAAGCCTGACTTGGAGAATTTTGAGCAATACTTTGCTAGCATGTGAGATGAGTGCAGTTATGTGGTAGTTGCATTCTTTGGCATTGCCTTTCTTTGGGATTGGAATGAAAAGTGACCCTTTCCAGTCAGTCCACTGACTCCTCCATATTCTCCTATCTGGTTAGAACCTGGTCCCCAGGGATCAGCCAGAGCGCTCAGTTTATTTGTTTATTTTAAAAATTTTTATTTTTTTTTTAACACCAAAAACATCTTGTGTTGGAGTATAGCTGATTAACAATGCTGTGGCATCTTCAGGTGAACAGTAAAGGGTTTCAGCCATACATATACATGTATCCACTCTCCCTCAAATCCCTTCCTATGCAGGCTGGTACATAATATTGAGCAGAGTTCCTTGTGCTATACAATAAATCTTTATTGGTTATCCATTTAAAATATAGCAGTGTGTACATGACCTTCCCAAATTCCCTAACTATCCCTTCCCCCTGACAACCATAAGTTTGTTTTCTAAGTCTGCAAGTCTCTTTCAATTTTGTAAGTGCTCGGTTTCAAAGGTAAATTGGATTGCGTCTTTTCCTGCAGAGAACTTTTAATGACTTTTTGGCCCATGCAAAGAAAACCCCAAATTCTTACATTATCTGGTCCCTCTCAGACTCTCCATCCCCTTTTCTATCACTGTCTCCCTCCCTTCCTTTGTTTCAGCTACGTTGGCTAATTTTGATTGTAGAACTTGTTGTAGCAGCTCTTTTCTTCTGTATGAAATGTTCTTCTCCCCAAGATCTTTGCATGACGAGTTCCATTCTGAACTTCAGCTCAGAAGTCATTGTCTCAGGCCTTTCCTTATTGATTATTTATCACTTCACTCACCACGCATGGACATTGTCTATTACAGCATTGTTCTCATTACCCTCATAGCTCTTACCTCGATTATAAGGACATAAGTTTATGTGTTTTATTGTGTGTCTCCCACCTGAAAGTAAGCTCCTGAGAGTAGGGACCGTGTCTGTCTAGTTACTCATACCTATAGGAATGTTTAGCAGAGTTGCTTTACGGAGAAGGCAATGGCACCCCACTCCAGTACTCTTGCCTGGAAAATCCCATGGATGGATGAGCCTGGTGGGCTGCAGTCCATGGGGTTGCTGAGGGTCGGACACGACTGAGCGACTTCCCTTTCACTTTTCACTTTCATGCATTGGAGAAGGAAATGGCAACCCACTCCAGTTTTCTTGCCTGGAGAATCCCAGGGATGGGGGAGCCTGGTGGGCTGCCGTCTATGGGGTCGCACAGAGTCGGACATGACTGAAGTGACTTAGCAGTAGCAGTAGCAGTAAACACTTGTTAAAAATGAACAGATACTATACCTCTAAAAGCTTCTTTCTTAAATATCTGCACCAGGAATATTGCTTACTGTCTGCTCAGCTTTGTTGTTTCATAAGCAGTCATGTCTCTCAGCAGTGAGTCACCAGCCCCCACGATGCATCTCTTCTCCTGAGGCGGTTGATTGGTTTCTGGATCTTTCTTGGCTGTTTCCTCCTGGATGTAGCAAGTATGGGCTGCCTTTTCCCAAGAGGATCACTCAGGACTGTCTTGTCATTTCTTGCTAAGTCACAATCTTTTACCAATTTCCTCTTGGTGCCCTTGTACTTTTTAAGAGATTTGAAATGAAAAATCCTTTTGATTTTCTTTGATTATGATACATACTTATATATAATAAAGAGTCTGCCAACTCGGGTCTAGTTGGGGCAGCTCCAGTTCACTCCACCCCTGTGGTCTCAGAGTAATTATTAATGGAACCTCCTTTTGTTCCCACAGTTTTTTTCAGTTTGGACAATATACTATACTGTCACCCTTACTGGTAAGCCTGCATGCTGTCATTCTTGCTCGTTTGTCATCAACCCTGTGCTTCCCAGTTTTTATCCCTGCTGGTGAGGGGTCTCAGGTGGCCTTACACTCTTAGTGGGTCCCAGGAAGCCCTCATTACAAATGGTCACATCTGGCCATCGAACTCCAGTGTGGGCTTTGCAGCCACTATCTTCTCACACCAGGACAGGCAGGCTAATTTATCTTGGTGAGATGAATGAGTAATTAACAATTCGCCTCCTTAGAGCTGCTGAGCTGGGCTTTGCACAGGGAATTGCCTGCTTCAGAAAGCTGAGTCATCAGCCTAGAACCCACAGCCTTCAATATTTGAAAACTCCTCATCTCTCTCCGCCTCTTCCTCTTCTGCCAAATGAATTCCTTGATGTTTGTTAACAGGACTGCTAGTCTAGGCTGAAATGAAATTTCCTTCTTTTTTTAAATTTTTTTCCTTTTTTAAAAAAGTACTTACTTTGTTTTTTTTCAGCGTGCTTGTGCCTTATTGGCATATCCTTCAGGAATCAATAGCAAATCATTTTGCTTATCAATTATAGTTGGTTTTACAAAGTCTTTTCTTAGCCATGATTTGTTTTCCACTGATACCATGGCTTAAAATGCCATGATATTATCTTCTCAAATAGCCTATAATTAATTTCTACCACCAGGCTTCCCTGGTGGCTCAGCAGTAAAGAATTTGCCTGCAATGCAGAAGTCGAAGGAGACATAGGTTCGATCCCTGTGTTGGGAAGATCCCCTGGAGGAGGGCATGGCAACCCACTGCAGTATTCTTGCCTGGAGAATCCCATGGACAGAGGAGCCTGGTGGGCTATAGTCCATGGGGTCTCAAAGAGTCAGACACAATTGAAGTGACAGCACAGCACAATTTCTACACTGAACTATATTAGTCTTCACCCAAATTAGTTTTAATTTATCTCATTTCACAAGGGAATCCTACAGCACGGGGTTATGTTTCACTGTAGCAGCTGTAATTTGACTCCATCTGCCTTAATGTTCTTTTTTGAGTTATTCTGACATCATTTTGATAGCATTCTCTGCCTGTGCCTGACGCTAATATGTCTTTGCCATCATGTAGCTGACTTACTATGGTATCAGTTGACTTTGGGAGGATTTTTATTTTAGTCTCTGAAGAAATTTATTGTAAAGTTTCACCTAGTTATTCCATAACATAGTCCTAAAGAACAGTGTTATAGTGAGAGTCTAGTGTATTTCAGTAAATTTTATGGACTTAACCATGCCCCCTCCAAATTCATGTTGAAGTTCTGACTCCTAGTACCTTAAAATGAATTCTCAGTACCTGTATTTGGAGATACAAGTTTACCTGTATCACCTCTAAAGAGTTAATGAAAGTAAAAATGAGGTCATATGGGGTCTGTATATGCTCAGTTGGTGAAGAATCTGCCTGCAATGCAGGAGACCCAGGTTCAATTCCTGGGTCAAGAAGATCCCCTGGAGAAGGAAATGGCAATCCACTCCAGTATTCTTGCCTGGAGAATCAATCCCATGGACAGAGGAACCTGGTGGGCTACAGTCCCTGAGGTCACAAAGAGTCAGACACGACTTAGCGACTAAACCACCACGACGACTTCAGTATGATTGATGTTCTTACACGGAAGGGAGATCAGGACACAGACATGTGTGCAGAGCAGAGGTCATGGGCGACACAGTGACCATCCACAACCTAGGAGAGAGGCCTCAAAAAAACCCAAACCTGCTGACTCCTTGATTTGGGACTTTGCAGCTGCCAGCACTGTGAGAAGATAAATTTCCATGTTTAAGCCACCTGGTGTGGTGTGTGCATGCTTAGCTGTGTCCAACTCTTTGTGTCCCCATGGACTATAGCTCACCAGGCTCTTCTGTCCATGGAATTTTCCAAGCAAGAAATACTGGCGTGGGTTGCCATTTCCTTCTCTAGGATATCTTCCTGACCCAGGGGTCAAACTCAAGTCTCTTGCATCTCTTGAGCTGGCAGGAGGATTCTTTACCACTTGCGCCATCTGGGAAGCCCTTAAGCCACCTAGTCTGTGGTATTTTGTTATGGTGGCCCTAGCAAACCAATACAATACATATGCTCAAATTATAAGTCAATTAAATTACATATAGTATACTGCATTCAGTAGTTAAAGAAATGATTCTTTTCTACCCAGCATTGTACTAAAATATTAATAATAATGCCAAAGAAAATTGCATTTCATCTGTTCTTTCAAAAGTTGTTCAAGAAAACTGTTTTAGGTTTTTTGTGATTCCTGCACAAAAATAGATTATAATGCAATTGAGAAGATAGGACTGAGGCTTTTGGGGGGAAAAGTAAGGTTATATAACATTATATGTTAACTTATAAAACTTATTTACTTAAATTATTCTTATTTTCTTATTTGTTTGAATTCTCACAGCTCTGTGTGTTCCTTTAGGATAAACACTGTCTCCTGTATGTTTGCTCTCTGGTACCCAACAGTTGATGAATATTTTTAATGCAAAGTTGCACCTGGAGTGAGCTACAACAGACTGAGAAGGGTGTCAGGTGTAGACAGTCATCAAGGTGACTGATGGAGTAATAATAGCTGATGGCAAGGGGTAGTGGAGCTATTCTGTAGCTGGCTATAGAATATATTCTACATTCTATACATCTATAAATATATTCTATATTCCTGGCCCTGGAAGCAGGAAGTCCAGGTATGAATTCTGTTCAGCTATTCCAGGAGACAGATATTTATGTCAGATGGATGAAGGCTTTATTCCAGGGCCATTCATTCTCTGTTTCTTTGTAGGTTCGATTTATTTTGGGGCTAACTTTGAGAGCTCTGGGTTTTATCCTGTATTATCCTAAGACTTATGGATTCCTTAGAAAATGATGAACATAAGCATGGAGTGTTGTGGTTCACATAGTATCCAGAAAAGCAAAGGAAATTCCCAGGCAGAGAATAATCACTTCTCTTTATTTGAGGATATTATGGGAAAGGCAAGCTATAATTATTTCGGCTATAAACGTAAAAGAGTTGGATTCTTCATCTAGTAAGTGGGAACTCAGCTCAGCTTTGCACTTAGAGGCAATTCTCATTCAACATTTGTGCAAGGAAAGAAAATCACCTCTACATTTTCATAGGAACAGAAGTCATTTTGGCTGTGTTGTCCCACTTCTGGCTTCCCTAGTGGCTCAGTGGTAAAGAATCCACCTGCCAGTGCAGGAGACATGGGTTTGATCCCTGTGTCAGGAAGATCCCCTAGAGTGAAACCCACTCCAATATTCTTGCTTGAAAAATTCCATGGACAGAGGAGCCTGGCAGGCTACAGCCCATGGGGTCACAAAGAGTTGGACACTGAGTGACTGAACACACACATCCCACTTCTTAGGGAGGTTACTCTTAAAAAACCTATCAGTGGTTTCAACATGTCAACTTCCATCAACATGTCAATGTATCCAACAATTTTTGAAGGAAATTGAAGCTGGGTAGAAATCTGGGGTGCCAAGAGCTAGGGAAATGACCTCTTCAGAAGCTGGCAAAGGCTCAGGTATGCAGGGAATGTGAGATGAAAAGTGTGAATAGAAAGTGTGAATTGAAGAATCACACAAAAGGACTTAAAGTTCAAACTGCAGGAAACATTGTTTTTTTATGAGTTGCAATATCACTGAATTTTTTTTTTCTGCCTTTGAGTAGATTCAATTTTTAGCCAACTTAAAGGGTTGCTGCAACCATGAAATTAAAAGATGCTTGCTCCTTGGAAGGAAAGCTATGACAAACCTAGATAGCATATTAAAAAGCAATCACTTTGGTGACAAAGGTCCACCTAGTCAAAGCTATGGTTTTTCCATTAGTCATGTGTGGATTGGAGAGTTGGACCATAAAGAAGGATGAGCATCGAAGAATTGATGTTTTGAACTGTGGTGTTGTAGAAGACTCTTGAGAGTCCCTTGGACTGCAAGGAGATCAAACCAGTCAATCCTAAAGGAAATCAACCCAGAATATTCATTTGAAGGACTGATGCTGAAGCTGAAGCTCTAATACTTTGACCACCTGATGCAAAGAGCTGACCCATTGGAAAAGACACTGATGCTGGGAAAGGTAGAAGGTAAGAGGAGAAGAGGGCAGCGGAGAATGAGAACAGGTTAGAAGGGCTCATCTTTGAAGCAGAGTGAGATAAAAAGAGCTGGAAATGGAGAGCTGATGACCAGGAAGAAACTTTTCTGTCTTCAAAGAGAATAAAAAATGAGCTGGTAGGTGAAGGTATTTCCTGGACCACTTTTATTTTAAATTTATTTATTTGAATAAATAAAACATTCTCGTGAAAAAGAAAATAACATACAAAGTGTAAAAAGTAAGTTACTCTCCATTCCCCATTACTGACTTTCAATTCCCCACTTCCCTTATCCATTTCTTGCTTCATTTAGAGTTTATCTAGGAATAGATGTGTGTTTTCACCCAGAAAAGAAAAAAAGAAAAAAAGGAAACAAATGATTAGAGACAACATTAGTGATTCAGAAACTTCTTCATTTAACATCCTTTGGGATATGTGCCATATGAATACTTATAGAAAATACCTCATTACACAAAATGCTCCAGAACATTCTATTATATGGATATGCCTTAGATTGCTCTGCAACATGGAGCGACGTTTTAATATTGCTGACAGATTTTGCTGTTTTAATATTTGAAAGATATACCCATTTGGATTAAGAGTTCCAAAGAATAGCAAGGAGAGATAAGAAAACCTTCCTCAGTGATCAATGCAAAGAAATAGAGGAAAACAATAGAATGGGAAAGACTAGAGAGCTCTTCAAGAAAATTAGAGATACCAAGGGAACATTTTATGCAAAGATGGGCACAATAAAGGACAGAAACAGTATGGGCCTAACAGAAGCAGAAGATATTAAGAAGAGGTGGCAAAATACACAGAAGAACTATACAAAAAAGATCTTTTAGACCCAGATAACCACAATGGTGTGATCGCTTACCTAGAGCCAGACATCCTGGAATGTAAAGTCAAGTGGGCTTTAGGAAGCATCACTACAAACAAAGCTAGTGGAAATGATGGAATTCCAGTTGAGCTATTTTATCCTAAAAGATGATGCTGTGAAAGTGCCGTACTCAATACGCCAGCAAATTTGGAAAACTCAGCAGTGGCCACAGGACTGGAAAAGGTCAGTTTACATTCCAATCCCAAAGAAAGGCAATGCCAAAGAATGTTCAAACTACTGCACAACTGCACTCATCTCACATGCTAGCAAAGCAATGCTCAAAATTTTCCAAGCCAGACTTCAACAGTATGTGAACCATGAACTTCCAGATGTTCAAGCTGGATTTAGAAAAGGCAGAGGAACCAGAGCTCAAATTGCCACATCTGTTGGATTATCAAAAAAGCGAGAGAGTTACAGAAAACATCTACTTCTGCTTTATTGACTATGTCAAATCCTTTGACTGTGTGGATCACAGCAAACTTTTGAAAAGTCTTCAAGAGATAGGAATACCAGACCACTTTACCTGCCTCCTGAGAAATCTGTATGTAGGTCAAGAAGCAACAATTAGAACTGGACATGGAACAACAGACTGGTTCCAAATTGGGAAAGGAGTACATCAAGGCTGTATATTGTCACCTGCTTATTTAACTTATATGTAGAGTACATCATGCGAAATGCTGGGCTGGATGAAGCACAGGCTGGAGTCAAGATTGCTGGGAGAAATATCAATAACCTCAGATGTGCAGATGACAGCACCATTATGTCAGAAAGAGAAGAAGAACTAAAGAGCCTCCTGATGAAAGTGAAAGTGGAGAGTGGAAAAGTTGGCTTAAAACTCAACATTCAGAAAACTAAGATCATGGCATCTGGTCCCATCACTTCATGGGAAATAGATGGGGAAACAGTGGAAACGGTGCCTAACTATTTTGAGGAGCTCCCAAATAACTGCAGATGGTGACTGCAGCCATGAAATTAAAAGACACTTGCCCCTTGGAAGAAAAGCTATGACCAACCTAGACAGCATATTAAAAAGTTTGCCAACAAAGTTTCATCTAACCAAAGCTATCATTTTTCCAGTAGTCATTTATGGTTGTGAGAGTTGGAATATAAAGAAAGATGATAGGGATTGCATTGAATCTATAAATTGCTTTGGGTAGTATACTCATTTTCACTATATAATGAGTATACTACCCAAAGCAATTTATAGATTCAATGCAACCTGCTACCAACAGTATTCTTCACAGAGCTAGAACAAATAATTTCACAATTTGTATGGAAATACAAAAACCCTCGAATAGCCAAAGCGATCTTGAGAAAGAAAAATGGAACTGGAGGAATCAACCTACCTGACTTCAGGCTCTACTACAAAGCCACAGTTATCAAGACAGTATGGTACTGGCACAAAGACAGAAATATAGATCAATGGAACAAAATAGAAAGCCCAGAGATAAATCCACGCACATATGGACACCTTATCTTTGACAAAGGAGGCAAGAATATACAGTGGATTAAAGACAATCTCTTTAACAAGTGGTGCTGGGAAATCTGGTCAACCACTTGTAAAAAGAATGAAACTAGAACACTTTCTAACACCATATACAAAAATAAACTCAAAATGGATTAAAGATCTCAACGTAAGACCAGAAACTATAAAACTCCTAGAGGAGAACATAGGCAAAACACTCTCTGACATACATCACAGCAGGATCCTCTATGACCCACCTCCCAGAATATTGGAAATAAAAGCAAAAATAAACAAATGGGACCTAATTAAACTTAAAAGCTTCTGCACATCAAAGGAAACTATTAGCAAGGTGAAAAGACAGCCTTCAGAATGGGAGAAAATAATAGCAAATGAAGCAACCGACAAACAACTAATCTCAAAAATATACAAGCAACTCCTACAGCTCAACTCCAGAAAAATAAATGACCCAATCAAAAAATGGGCCAAAGATCTAAATAGACATTTCTCCAAAGAAGACATACAAATGGCTAACAAACACTTGAAAAGATGTTCAACATCACTCTTTATCAGAGAAATGCAAATCAAAACCACTATGAGGTACCATTTCACACCAGTCAGAATGGGATCCAAAAGTCTACAAATAATAAATGCTGGAGAGGGTGTGGAGAAAAGGAACCCTCTTACACTGTTGGTGGGAATGCAAATTAGTACAGCCACTATGGAGAACAGTGTGAGATTCCTTAAAAAACTGGAAATAGAACTGCCTTATGATCCAGCAATCCCACTGCTGGGCATACACACTGAGGAAACCAGAAGGGAAAGAGACACGTGTACCCCAATGTTTAAAACTGTTTATAATAGCCAGGACATGGAAGCAACCTAGATGTCCATCAGCAGATGAATGGATAAGAA
This sequence comes from Bos mutus, assembly GCF_027580195.1. Classification (NCBI taxonomy): domain Eukaryota; kingdom Metazoa; phylum Chordata; class Mammalia; order Artiodactyla; family Bovidae; genus Bos; species Bos mutus. The sequence continues at coordinate 23,892,526 of NC_091620.1, read as the reverse complement.
AGCGGTGGTACATATACACAATGGAGTATTACTCAGCCATTAAAAAGAATACATTTGAATCAGTTCTAATGAGGTGGATGAAACTGGAGACTATTATACAGAGTGAAGTAAGCCAGAAGGAAAAACATAAATACAGTATACTAACGCATGTATATGGAATTTAGAAAGATGGTAACGATAACCCTGTGTACGAGACAGCAAAAGAGACACTGATGTATAGAACAGTCTTATGGACTCTGTGGGAGAGGGTGGGAAGATTTGGGAGAATGTCATTGAAACATGTGAAATGTCATGTATGAAACGAGATGCCAGTCCAGGTTCAGTGCACGATGCTGAATGCTTGGGGCTGGTGCGCTGGGAAGGCCCAGGGGGATGGTATGGGGAGGTTGGGAGGGAGGAGGGTTCAGGATGGGGAGCATGTGATTTTTTTTAAAAAAAATAAAATAAAATAAACAAACAAACAAAAAAAAAAAAGGGGGGGAAAAAAAAAAAAAAAGAAAGATGAGCACTGAAGAATTGATGCTTTTGAGCTGTGATGTTGAAGAAGACTCTTGAGAGTCCCTTGGACTGCAAGGAGATCAAATCAGTCAATCCTGAAGGAAATGAGTCCTGGATATTCATTGGAAGGACTGATGCTGAAGCTGAGGCTCTAATGCTTTGGTCGCCTGATGCGAAGAACTGATTCATTGGAAAAGACCCTGATGCTGGGAAAGATTGAAGACGGGAGAAGAAGGGGATGACAGAGGATGAGATGGTTGGATGGCATCACCGACTTGATGGACATGAGTTTGAGCAAACTCCAGGACAGGGAAGTCTGGCATGCTACAGTCCATGGGATCGGAAAGAGTCGGACACAACTGAGTTTTTGAACTGAACTGAACTGAATATTTGAGAGTTTGGTTTGCTCTCCAAGCTTTTTGAGTTAATTGCTTATCCTAATTAATTTTTATTTTTTCTTCTTCAATAATAAAGGCAGTTTTGACTTGAATGTTTCTCTGATTTCTTTCACAAAAATATTTCCATATCTTAGCCTCATTGTCTAATTTCTATAATATTGTGAAATTTCAGGTTTGCTTGTTGTTAAGTTGCTAAGTTGTATCTGATTCTTTGCAACCCCATGGACTATGCAGCCCACTAGGCTCTTCTGTCCATGGTATTTCCCAGGCAAGAATACTGGAGAGGGTTGCCATTTCCTTCTCCAGGGGATCTTCCCAACCCAGGGTTTGAACCCACATCTCCTGCATTGGTAGGTGGATATTTTAGCACTGAGCCACCAGTGGGTGAGCTTTGCTTATTTCTTCTTAATTCAAAAAAGCGTTTTTCATCCTCAAGGAGATAAAAGTTGTTGTTGTTGTTGTTTTTAATGATGTTTTGGCTATTAAAATATGGCATGAGTTCTTATTTATGGACTTCCCTGGAGCATCGACCTACAGCATAGGAGACCCGGGTTCGATCCCTGAGTTGGGAAGATCCACTGGAGAAGGAAATGGCAACCCACTCGAGTATTCTTGCCTGGAGAATCCCACGGACAGAGGAGCCTGGCAGTCTACAGTCCACGGGGTCACAAAGAGAGACACAACTGAGCAACTTCACTTTCTTATTTATAGGGTCATTCAAGTTATTATTTTAGCAATGGAATATTTTTAGGGGGAGAAAATCACATTTCATATGGAAGTCATGCTGTATGCTGAGTCTCAGCTGATAGTGCCTGAAGAAATCTTTCCGTCCCTTACTCTAAATCTAGCCCTGTGATCACCAGCTATCAGAATTATACCCTCTGGAAAAGAAGGTACCAAGATCTAGGAAATGTGACCAGCAATCTAACCAGTAACAGTGAGGACACCATAGAGGTAAATTGTACATTTTCAAGCCATCAGCACTGAAGGCTTACTATTACTTATCACAAACTAGTAATTGGTGTTTACTGCCATATTTGTGAGATTCATAAATCCAATTTTTATCTTGGATAACTCAAAAGAAATTTCCTTCTTGATGAAAAACATCCACTTTGAAAGGCAGTTAGAGCCTTTGTACTCTCGCAATTCAGTATGTACTTTGTTCATGATTTGAGGTGATTTTTCTCACCCTATAACTTAAGAATTCCACTTCCATTCTCCCTAGAATTCCAAGTGCAGTTGTTTCATTTAAAGCAAGCTACAAAAGTGGCCAGAAGTGACTTGGCTGAGATATTAAGGCTGACTTTTCAGATGTCCATCAGTCCCGTTGTGGATGTGCGGATCCCCTTCTGCCAAGTTAAAGCTGCCTATTTGCTATACTTACCTCAGATGGAGTACATCCAATTATGAGGAAAGTGTGCCATATTCAGGTTCTGAGTGGATCCTGCTCAGAGGGATGTCACTCTGCAGTTCTCAAGCATTTATTTGTTATTAGTTATACCCAAGAGATGGAAGTAAACCCCAAGTATCCTTTCTTTTTATAGAAGACATGGTAATTTGTGAATCCATAGGGGAAAACAGCACTCTTATGTTGCTGAATAACCTTCAGTAAGTCTGTAATTTTGAAATTACCAAGTAAGGGCTTCCCTGGTGGCTCAGTGGTAAAGAATCTACCTGCCAGTGCAGGAGACGCAAGTTCGATCCTTGATCCGGGAAGATCCCATATGTCGTGGAGCAACTAACCCACGTGTGCCTGCAACTGATGAGCCTGTGCTCAGAGCCGGGAAGCTGTAGCTACTGAGCCCACTCCTGGTAACTGCTGACCCCCGTGCACCCTAGAGCTCATGCTCCATAAGGAGAAACCACTGCAGTGAGAAGCCCATCCACCACAGCTAGAGAAAAGCCCTCACAGCAGCAAAGACCTAGCACAGTCAAACATACTAAAATTTTTTAAGCATCAAAAAGAAAATTACCAAGAGATGGGTTTGTGAGAAAGGAACAGATTCAGAAACATGAAGAATGGTTAGGGTGACCCTCACTTCTTTTATTTTTCACCTTTTTTCCCACTCCCATCTTGCAAATGATTTAGGGGCAAAACCAGTTTTCAGGTTATAAATCATACGGTTTTCTAGTTTCAGGAATAATATTAGCTTATGGTACAACCAGTCCATCCTGAAGGAGATCAGTCCTGGGTGTTCATTGGAAGGACTGATGTTGAGACTGAAACTCCAGTACTTTGGCCACCTGATATGAAGAGCTGACTCATTGGAAAAGACCCTAATGCTGAGAAAGATTGAGGGCAGGAGGAGAAGGGGACAACAGAAGATGAGATGGTTGGATGGCATCATCGACTTGATGGACATGGGTTTGGGTGGACTCCGGGAGCTGGTGATGGACAGGGAGGCCTGGTGTGCTGCAGTTCATGGGGTCGCAAAGAGTCAGACACGACTGAGCAGCTGAACTGAACTGAACTGACAATTCTGGTAAAATACCTAATTAAGTGATTAATTCTATTTATGAGTATCTACTGAGCACAGCATTGTAACCATGTCTTTCAGTCATTTGCAGACTGATAGACTAATAGGAATGCATAATAATCTAATACAGCAATTAATTTGAAATGTACACAAATGTAGTTTATGTCCTCTTTCTGAAATAAAGAATTATTTTCCCTACAGAGACTGTTACCAGTGTGAGTCCTCCATGAGACTCCTACACAGATTTACTGGATTATTATTAAGCAGAGGAAAACTCTGCTTCAGAAGAGGGTTACCTGGTTGAGGGGGTTCTGAGCAGGGCTGGGAAGACCTGGGTTCCTGTTCCAGCTCTTGCACTGGTTTGTGGGTGATTTTGTGCACATCATTCAGCCTCTTTGCACCTTGGTTTCTTCATCTTTATGCATGTGTGCTAAGTCACTTCAGTCGTGTCCGACTCTTTGTGACCCCATGGACTGTAGCCTGCCAGGCTCCCCTGTCCATGGGATTCTCCAGGCAAGAATACTTGAGTGGGTTGCCATGCCCTCCTGCAGGGGATCTTCCTGTCTAGTGATTGAACTCGAGTCTCTTATGTCTTCTGCGTTGGCAGTTCTTTACCACTAGTGCCACCTGAGAAGCCCCTTATCCATCTTCAGTGTGAGGACATTAGAACTGTGATGTAAGTTCCCTTTAACTCTAACATTTAGAGACTAGGATGAATATGATCTACATACTCAGAAGTTTGCAGACAAAAGATGTAGTTGTCTGGATTTGATGACAAGCATATGCTATTTCTTTCCTTTTTTGCAGCAAAAGTCTTCATGAGCAATTGTTTCCAAAGGAGGTATTTCTCTGATAAAAGTATATCTGAATAAATATTGAGCAGTGTTGACCATTGGGAACTGCTGAAGATTTCTGTGTTATGAACTGACTGTTTTCTTATATGTGAGTGGGTGAATGCTCAGTTGCTCAGTCATGTCCTACTCTTTGCAGCCTGACAGACTCTAGCCTGCCGGGCTCCTCTGCCCATGTGTTGCATCTCCTGCCTTGGCAGGTGGATTCTTTACCACTAGCATCACCTGGGAAGCCCCATTATCTTATCTGTAGGCAGAAAAAAAGAATGTGCTTCTGAAATGGACAAGAAAATAGCGCCCTCTCCAAACTACACACAGTGAGATGTAGATTTTTGTATACGCAATGGCCAAAGCCTTTTTTCCTTTCACTTTTATTTGTGGTAAAATAACATAAGTACCATCTTGAACATTTTTAAGTATATGGTTCAGTGACACTAAGTACATTGATACCATTATGTGATCATTATCACCATCCATCTCTAGAACGCTTCTTAGTTCAGACTTGAAACTCTCTCCTCATTGACTCCGTTCCCTGCACCCCCTAGACCCTGGTTGCTGCTGACCAAAACTTTCAGTTCTCAAGTTCAGCTGCCTTCTTTCAGTTCTTGTGGTCCTTTACCTCTCCGTAGCACTGGACACCATTGACCAACTGTGGCTTTTTGAAAAGCTCTGTGGTTTTTTTTGTTTTTGTTCTTTGACTTCTCTGTTGCTTCCAGCTGCTTCTCTGCTCCCCAAGGAGAGGAAACTTGTTTTTTCCCCCTTCCTTCCTAACTGGATACATGGAAAATTTCAGCTATGATCCTTAGCCTACCTCTCTCACTGACACTTTTCCCTAAGACATCATTGTGTGTGTGTAAATTTAACTATTATGTCTATTTGGACAATTCAGAAATTTTTGTCTCTGATCCTGTTCTATCGCTCTAACCTCTGGTGTGTACATTACCACTCAAGACTGTTGCCATCATGTCATATGTAATGTTTTCAAGGATTTTATCCTGTTATCATTTCTTCCATGTTCCTTTATTTTCTGTCTCTTTTTTTTGCCACTCTCTTAATTTATCTCTCACATTCTCCAAGAAACTAAAATGCTTCTTGATCTCCTGCTTCCACTCACTAAGTACAGTGGGTTCCACCTTTGAAAATATTGCACGTCTCTCTTTTACTTTCTTCAGTGCCGCCGTTCAGGTACAACTCTTGGTGGGCTGTCTCATGTCAGACAATCTCCTCCTGAAGAATTGTGCACACTTCTGCCTCACTCACCTTCCCCAAAGACCACTTTCTTCAAGTCGATCACTTCACTGAACCTATTTGCCGTGGTTTTCTGTTGGAATTCTTCTGCTTGGTTTCAAGTCTCTCAGACCATATTTCATCTCATGTATGCATTCTGTACTCTGGTCACATTGGTCTCTTTCCTGACACTTGGATGTTCTTATTTCTGTGCCTTTAGCCACGTGGTTCCCTTTTTTCCAAGCACCCTTTATCTTTCTCTAACTACACCCTCATAAGTGAAGGCTGCTCCAGTTCTCACTGAGGTCCTCATCTCCCCTTTCTCTAAACTTCTGGGGTCACAGCTGGTACCACAGGCATCTTAGCATCACTTACAGTCCTAAATTCCTTGCTTTTCTATGTGTATTTATTTTGTGATCTCCCTACTTAATTGCACATTCCTTGAGGGCATAGGTCTACATAGCTACTGAATGACTGGAGTTTTTCATCAACAGAAGTGCCCTAGGTTTGGAATAATTATAAAAAGTTCAAATCTTAAAAAACACATCAGGAAAATTGCAAAGCTCCTTCTTAAGTAAAGGAGTTTTGACCAAATAAATTTTGCTTTTCAGGTAACTTTATTATAGTGCAGGTGTTGAGATCCTGTTTTGGGAAGCAAAGCTATAGATTCTGGAAGGAGGCCAGAGGGAAAGTTCCAGTGGAGATGCTAACAAGAATTAAGACATGAGTTCTCCACAGATTACTCTTCACATGCATGCCATTTAGTTGTGATTCAGCTCCTTGTCTTAAAAAGAAGTGTTACTGGAGACGTTTGTTGCTCAAGTGTCATAAGCAGCCATAAAGCTATATTGAAATTTGAACATTTTGGGGGGAGAAATCTCCCCCTTTAAAAGAAAGTTTCTGCATTGTCTATACTCTGACATTAGATGGAAGTAGAGAGTTATAAAGTCCAAAGATCTAAGGTCACAAAGTCTAAAGATCCTTCCAATAGTCAGATAATTAGATGAGTTTACATTTGTATAATTAGCTGGATTAGACATTTATCAGATTTATTGATTGATCTGTTGAAACGGTCTGTTTTTGGTCTCACTGATGACCTGGTTTCCTCTTGTTTCTACCACATTGTGTTTTAGCCATGCAAAGATGCTTGTCTGACCCAGTGGTATATAACACATTGAGGAGACTACAGGTGAAGCAGGCTTTGCCCTGTTTGTTTTACAGCATTGCCAAATAGACGAGAGGACAACAGGCCCTTCAGTAGCGCATGGAGTCAGCCGACTGCTCCAGTTTTTCTAGGCTTCCCAGCTATAATCTGAAGCTGAACGAGGATGTCTGGATCTAAGCAAGCTCTCCCACTGCCGAATGAGGGAGGTGAAATGGTTGGCCTCCATTCTAGTGCCATGACTCAGGATTTCAATCTGTTCTTGAGTGGGTTCTCAGATGCCCTCTGTGACTCAGAGCATTACAGTTCTCTAGACCTACAGAAACCCTGGGTTAGATGATCAGACTTTCCTCTTTCCCTCCTGTTAGAATCATTTCAGCACAGGGTCTTTGAACTTGTCCAGTCTACCACATAATTGCTCGAGTGCAGGTGGTACTCCAGAAGTGGATAAGTAGCCCCAGTTTTCCTGGTCACTAACATAGTATTTCAGAAAAAGGAAGTGATGAGTAAAGTGAAAGATAGTTGTTGTCTCAAGGAATATTGCTACTCAAGTAAGGCAGAAATGATAAATTAGAAGATACTCAAGCAGGAGAAATAGGCTTCAATAGGATGCTTAGTGATAATAGAATTCAGCCAAGAGAGGCAGTGGGACAGTACTGTACTTAGGTAACAGCAGGCATTTTTAATATAGTCAGCAAAACTGAACCTAAAAATTGAAGTGGTTATAGTTAGTGGGCAGGGGAGGCTTTTGGCCATTCTATAAGTATCATGCCTTCAGGAGAAGTGAAGATGTTTTGATCTGTCCTTTCTTTTAAATTAATACCATTTAAATAGTAGAGAATGCTTGAATCTTGTATGGAGTCTAACTCATACTAAACACGTAGGCAATGAATAATGGTCAAATTATCAAAATTACAATTAAACTTTTGCTGGAAACTCAAATAATTTACTAAATTGAAGTCCTCCTAGTTGTTAGAACCTTTATTTCTTTTATTTAATAGTAGATGTAAGTACTTGAGTTGTATGAGAGCCTTTCAAGTGGTATATTTCAGAGAATGAATACCTTGAAGTAAGGCTTGGGGAGTTAGCTTCCTATACATGTCACTACTTTTAACAAAAAAGAGTGTTTTGAAATTGAGTAATAGCCATTCATTGCTTATAGCCATGGTATGTATATAGTGCTCTGATGTCCAAAGTCACACCAACAAGGTTGTACCACTCATTTGGCTAAATGTCCAGCAATCTGGAAGGAGCTTTAAAGCCTTAAAGCTGCCTTAAAGCTAAATTATTGACACCATTAACTATTTTTGGTAAAAGTAATTCCAGGCAAAGATCATTCTCTAGGCACACCTTCTGGGGATGTGAAAGGGAATCTGTGTTCCACATTGTAAAAAATGATGTGTTTCCTCTTTTTTTTTAGATCTTAAAATTAAAATGGTATTCGAGAAAGTCAGAATTACCAAAAGGAACTGATAGAGAAGAAAACAACAGTTCAAACTGTGATCATGGAAAGAAATGTATCTCCATGGTTATTATTGACGTAAAGATTTAAAAAATGGAATTACTTTTTAGGACACCAATCCACATCCTTAGATAGAGAAACACACGAGGACATGTGTACATTCGTGCAAATCAGAAGTGCAGTCATTTGAGAGTGGAGCGGTAGCTATTTTGGTAGGTGTGGATGACTGAGTGTGTGAGAGAGATGAAGTGAGGGAGAGATAAATGAGAGCTGGAAAAGGATGGACAACATCGTTATACAACCCTGTGGGTTATTTTCTATTGTTGGGAAGTGAGAAGGACAACTGGTTGTAAATGATTCATGAGGGGTCAGATAGAGCCTCTGAGGAGGGCAGTGGAAAAATATTGTGTTGGGGAGGTGGATGACTCCCTTTCGCATCTTGAGCCTTACTCTTAGCCTTGGGGGGAAAAAGAAACAAATTAAGGAAAAAAATAAATATTAATTTCTCTTCCTCATAATCATCTGGAAGTGCAACTCTGCTGTTTCCTTGAACTGGTTAGGGTCTTTACCCTAAGGAATAATTCATGGTCCAGTTTGAAATGTAAGCAGGTCTTAGAAGGAGGAGAAGAACCGAAGGCGAGAATATGTGTGAAAGGGTTGGAGGCACACGGTCACCTATAATTTAGCAAAGCCCCTCATTTTTATTTTGTGTTCATGTAAATGCACCATCAAACATTTTTGAAAAAACACTCAAGTTTCTAACAGTAGTCTCTACCAATTCTCTAGTCCAAGTTCAAAAGCATGCAGACATCAAAGAAATTGAGAAAAAAAAAAAGTAAAGAAATAGGGCAAAAGAACAAACAGGGAAGGAGCAAATAAGCATACTTTATTAGGTGTCTGGCACCACAATAGCTGTTATTTATACAATATCTAGTTTCACAACAACTTCTGAGGTTTAGTTAAAGCTTTTACCTTTTTTACATTTTTTTTCCTGAAAAAAAACTATAACTTTAGTCTAAGAAATTTCTCTGAGACCACGCATCTTTTAAATGGGGAAACCAGATTTTAAATAAAGCTCTATGTTCTTTCTAATCAAATTCATGTCTTGAAAACGTGTGTCGCTCTTCATTCTTCTGTTTCTTTTGACCACCACATTTAAGAATCAAGTCCTATCTAATCTACCTCCTAGGCCCCTCTCAATTGCTTTATTTTCTTTTCTTCTTTTTCACTAACCTCCTTTAGGCCTCTAATATTTCTTCCATATTCTATCTCATTAGTTAAAAAAATTTTTTTTATTTGTTTATTTTTGGCTGTGCTGAATCTTTGTTGCTGTGCTAGTAGCTAGAATTCACATAATTCAAAGCCTTTTGAGTCTTTACATAAATGTTTAGGGTGTAAGAGGTCCTAAGACCAAAAAGGTATAAACCGCTGAGCTGTTGAGACAGAGATGAAAGCACAAGTGGCTGGGTGTATGAAGCTAAGACGTTCTCCTGTTGTTCAGTCGCTAAGTTGTGTCTGACTCTTTGATACCCCGTGAACTGTGGCACGCCAGGCTTCTCTGTCCTTCACTATCTCCGGGAGTTTTCTCAAACTCATGTCCATTGAGTCGGTGATGCCATGCAACCATCTCATCCTCTGTTGCCCCCTTCTCCTCTTGCCCTCAATCTTTGCCAGCATCAGGGTCTTTTCCAATAAGTTGGCTCTTTGCATCAAGTGGCCAGAGTAGTGGAACTTCAGCTTCAGCATCAGTCCTCCCAGTGAATATTCAGGGTTGATTTCCTTTAGGATTGAGTGGTTTGGTCTCCTTGCAGTCCAAGGGACTCTCAAGAGTCTTCTCCAGCCCCACAGTTCAAAAGCCTCAATTCTTTGATGCTCAGCCTTCTTTATGGTCCAACTCTCATATTCGTACATGACTACTGGAAAAATCATAGCTTTGACAACATGGACCTTTGTCTGCAAAATGATTCTAATTTCATCTTTAAAATGATGGGGAGATAAGTGAAAGATTTTTAAATAGGGGAGGGCAAATCGAATCTATATATTTCTGTGTTGGGAAATATCAGCCAGCCTGTCCTTTGGAGGCTTGCTTTGTGGTTTAGCTGAGGGGTGGCTTTGAGAGAAGGCACAGTGACCAGGTAGGAGGCTGTCCTAGTGGTTCAAGCTCAATGTGATGCAGTCTCAAAGGAGAGCAAAGGAGCGGTGGGAATCACTTTGAGGGGACTCCTGGATCTCTGTAGGACTTAGGGACTGGAGCAGTGCACAGAATGAATGGAAGTGAGGACTCCGGAGTGCTGCAGGCTCCTGGGTCATGTAATTCAGGGGATGCTAACAGCACGCACTGTGCTCACACCCTCTCAGATCTCTGTTTCCTCTCCAGGCTTCTGTGCTATTTCGCTTCTTTGGGAGATGACTTGATGGCTCACTTGTGCAGAGACTGCAAGTACCTGGGAATTTATGTTTCCCCAGCTCAACCGTGAGATGGCTTTTAGCCAGAGACTGACTGTCCCAGAATATGAAAGCTCAGCTCCCCTTCCTTGAGATGGAACAAACTGGAAATGTAAAATACACCCCAGGGCTCCCCCACAGGATCAGGCTGAAGCTAGAATTTTTGCTGCAATCACACTGTTTCTTGGCTTCCACTTTTTCTCTTCAGTTTTCTCTTCCTTACTCCCTTACAGTGTTCTCCTGGGAGCACACTTCTCTCTCTGCCCCTCACATGAATATTCATCTCAGAGTCTGCTTCTGTGGAACCTGACCTAAGACAGCGCTCTTGTGGACCTTGCATTTTGCTCAGATAGAACTTACCGTATGTGGAGCAGACTTTAGAGGAAGAAGAATCAGTTCACTTTGGACGTGTTGATTTTAAGTGCATTTGGATCATTTGTGGAAATAGCTAATAAGTAGTCAGAGCTGAGTTAGAAATATTGATTTGAGAGTCGTCAGGATATGGATGGTGGTTGAAGCCATGCATGTGAATGAGGTTCTTTTAGGAGAGTGTATGAGAAGTCTAGAGGTGAAGACTGGGCCATGGGGAAATTTTGACAGATGTATATTAGCATGTCCTTCATAAAAATCCTTTTTACACAAGTAGCACTTTCCATTTTCATATTCAGAGACATCATATCATTTGACCTTTATGGTAACAAAGGAAGGTGGGAATCTGTATAATTATTGTCATTATTTTTCAGATGAGGAAATTGAGACTCTGAAAATTCATGTGAATTACTTAAAAGTCAAGAAAATGGCAAGGCCAGCACAAAAACTTAGGTCATTTAATTCCTAGTAAAAAGATTTCCTGCCTCCCAATTGCTTTTGAAAAAAAAGTCTTTTTTTTTTTTCTTCTAAATAGTCTTGCAATGTGCAGGCAATTGTCTTCTTTATTGCAGACTCAGCAGTCTTATGAATGCATATGACATCTGTTCCAGGGTTTCTGGTATCCTCATAAATTTATTATGCTCTGCTGCATAATAACTTTGTTTCCTAGAGCCAAGAAAGTCACTTCCTTCAGGAAGCCACCCTGAACCAGCTTCAGCGCTCTGCTTGTTTCTTACAGTTTTATGTTCATTTGACAACATATTCTTTTCACATGTTGATATACTACTTCTGAATTTTTTTCCTTGATACGTTTTGTGTATTTTTGTTTTTCTTCTCCCAACTATTTTATAAGACAATCTTTAAGATGTTCTCTTTTATACAAAAGTCAATACATTCTCAGTATAGAATTTTGGGGAAAGTAAAAGATAATCCATAATCCTAGATTATAACAATTATCAATTTCTTATGTATTTAATTGCAGTCTGTTCATTTCCCCCACTTTTTTGATTTTGTCCTTCATGGTGGCATTCCTGATATTTGTAGTTATTCACCCAGATTGTTATTTGAGGTACAAATATGTCTCATAATGAATTTTGATTCTGTGTTAGGATATATTGCAGACATTGAATAGAGATTCTCCATCTGCTTGGGCCTTCCTTAAGTAGGAGATAGATTTGCAAAAGATGCCTCTGACATTTTAGTCAGGTTTCAGGAGCCAAGATGGTCAGAGAAGAGACTGATGAGGGGGATATGATGTTTTGCTTACAGAGGTATTTTTACTTTCATGGAATAAAATGTTTAACAGATTTAATGGGTCCAGCGGTCTTCATTTGTTAGGATGACCCTGTTTGGTGAGCTTGCATTTTTACTTTCCTCTCCCTGTTGGGACTATTTTGACAGCTGAGGGCATATTGGAGCTAATAAACAATTTGGCTTTATCTGATTTTTATTCAGCTGTCAAAACATGAATCTGACCTTCTTTTAGAGTTTAGTATAAAACATTTTTCTGGACTTTGATTAATTTTTAAGAGAGTTCTAATAGACTGTACATTCCATTCTTAGACGAGAAACTCTCCAATCAAGTTTTCTAAGCTATTCTCAAGTTCATCTGGCTAGCATTCTTTCTTGGCACAAGAACATCATTGTATATAACTATGACTCGTCATTAATCTGGGTGTATTAGATTTTCAAACATTGTTCCTCCAAACTACACACTGGATTTGCACTTTGCTGGATGACATTTAAGCAGTTAGCCTGGATGTTATGTATTCCCAGCACAGCATGAAAATGCATTTACCAAGGGCTTTGTGTCTGTGGTTTTAGATAAAAGAAGAAATAAATCTTCCTCTCTCTTGAGATGTTTAGATTATGTTTAATTGACTTTTAAAATATATTAGCATGATCAAAACACTTTAAAAAATGAATTCTTTTTAAAAAAAATAAAGCAGGTTATGTTAGGGGTTTTAGTTTAAAAGCTTTGAAACTGTGAAATACCAAGGAGTTGAGGGGCATTTTTTTTAGAGAAAGACCAGCACATGTGAAAAATATTTTGAAGTTTGAATAGACATAACCTTGCTTCTGAAAAGAATGCTTTTCATTCCTAGGAACCCGAAGTTTCAAGCCTTTTCACAGGATACTGTTGGAAACCTGTTGTTGTCTAATGCTACTCTTGACTTAAACCTTAGAAAGAAGTCAATATATTTTCGGAGACACATGGACGATGATAGAATTTTCATTTCTGAAGAAAGGTGAACATTTGCCACTCTGGCCATGTCTCTCAAGGCATGATCTCTGATCCAGTGCTTTGGCGTTGCTACCCACCAGTGTGATATTGAGCATGTGGTTGTCCTGTGATAAATGATGCTGCTCTCATACACTGTTGCTGAGGTGCTTGACCTCAAACCATCTGCCAACCAACTTCTGCTTCAAACTCAATGGGGGTCAGTCCCTTATGAGTAAAACTGTTGGAGAAACAGGATATCAACTCACTGCTCTGGCTAATCATCAGGCCTACCCTTGAATCAGGGCAGAGCTCTAGAAAATTACATAACTGTTTCACATTATCATATCGCCTGAACAACCACTGTGTCTAAATCAGATTTAAATGCTTTATCTTTGGTTTTGTCTGTATTTGGTAGATAATTTTGGTCAAAGGCATATTGCCTATTACTTCTGTATACAGTCTCATTTGGTAAGTCCATTTAGAATTTATAACCTGGGAAGAAATGCATGTGCCCATTTTCTCTCTTTCTCTCTCTCTCTATCTCTTTTATTCCCTTATAAAATTGCTTTGCTTTCTTCAATCAAATAACAGAAAGTTTTTAGCCTGGGTTTTTTGCTGTTGTTATTTTTCTTGCTCCTGAGGAAATTCAGAGCAAAATTGAATAGGCAATCACAATAATTACATCATACCTTATGCTTAGCATTTTTGCTTTCTTCTACTCCTTCTTATATCTTTGATACATTATTTCAACCCCCAGAACTTTGCTGTATACATGCATTTTATTTTAAGGTGCTTTAAATCCCTATGAAAAGCAGAAACTATAAACGAACTGTTAAGGGTAGGATAAAAAGGGCTGCTGAGAAGGGCAGAGAATAATGATTCTATAAACTTCTATAAACTGTAGAAACATAAAAGGCAAATGGTATTTTTGATCATCATTTTACTGCTAGAGTAACTCCAGTCAACAATGGTCATTTATAGTGAGACTTAGCAAGTTGTGGCCTTATCATACACTACTTTTCTGTGGACTCTATTGATTGAGAGAGATAATGAATATGATTAATTATACGTGGATTTAAAATTCTTTATATAGGATCCTTTAACAAAAGATTATGAAATAAATAAGTGGACCAAATATCTGTATCAAAATGGAAACACCATGAGGACTCAAAGGGCTTTCCTGGTGGTTCAGACGGTAAAGAATCTGTGTTGTTGGGAATATACCTTGGAGAAGGAAATGGCAACCCACTCTACTATTCTTATCTGGAGAATTCTATGAACATAGGAGCCTGGCTGGCTACAGTCTATGGGGTTACAAAGAGTTGGATACGACTGAGTGACTACCAACACCTTCACTTTCACGAGGATTCAAAACATTAGCTTCTCTTAAATTTCTTGTATTGGCTTTTTTTTCCTTTCTTTTTTATTGGAATATAATTACTTTACCATGTAGTGTTTATTTCTGCTGTACAGCCTTGTGAATCAGCAATATATATACCCTCCCTCTTGAGCTTCTCACTTACCCCCTCATATACACTCATTACCATGTATTAAATAGCTAGTGAGAAACAGCTGTCTGCTTTTGGTTTTACATGTCTCAATTTTTTTTCCAAAGCATATATAAACTTGGAATCTTTGGCCATCTGAAAAACTTTAGACGTGAAGCTAAAATAATTTCAGTGGAAACAGGAAGTAATTATGAAGCAATTAAAATATATTTGCATGCAACCTTTCAAAATTACATTTATTTTTGCATCTAGTCCTGTCTGTACTCTTGAGATAATGTAGATACCAGTAAAAGATGAAAAACGAGAATCAGAACTGTAGGGTAAAAATTTCTTTGAAAAGTCATTTACCCCAAAATCTCATCTGAGTTTTAACCTTTGAATGATTGTTGCTTTAAATGAGCAGAAAATGAGTAGACGGAAAATAACTTTTTTCTGTTCTCTTTCCATTGAAATCGATCTTCAGAGCTAATTATTCCACTTCGTGGATGGAAAGTCTGGCAGGTTGTGGTAGCTTTTATGGAATGCTAGAAGTTTTTCTCATTACAAATCACAAGATGTAGTCTTAGTATGAAATATTTAAAAGTCTTTTTTGTTTTGCTTTAATATTAAGGCTTCTTCTATTTCTTCCTGTAAGAGAATTTTTCTCCCTTGATGAGTAGTTTCCAGCTCTCACAGATCAGAAAAGGGGAGGGAGGAGAGGAAAGTGCAGGAAACTTTTGGTACCCTTGTGATCTAGTTCCTGTGTTCTCTAGACCTGGCCAGGTATGGAAGCTCACTTTTCTTCATATCCAGTGATGCTTTTTAAAGGATTCTTCAGAGACTCTCTCCATTGCTGGGATCACCCAGCTGAAGTTCTCTGGAGACTGGCTAGTGCATCTCTATTTCCACTGGTTGCTTGATTCTTCCTTAGACCCTTTACATCAAACAATATTCAATTCTTTTTCTCTATGGTTTCTCACTTTCTGTCTTTCTTGTCCTCCAGATATACTCACACTCCAACAAACTCTGAGAATACTGACCAGTTCCAGCACAGCCAAGTCTCATTTATTTCTCTATCAAAGCAGCCGGCAACCCCGTGTCTTGCTCTTTGGAATTTCTAGGTAGGAGTCAGACACCAGCTCATTAGGTCTCCCTACATACAGGGCACACTCATCAGCTCTCTGAGTGGTCCTGTTGAGTCCACTTTCCCTAGAGAGAAAGAGAACTCACTGCCTCATTTTAGTGAGTGAAAACTTTAGGGTGAAACATTTTTTACTTTTTATCTGGGTAGGAGAAGAACTGTTAGGACAGTCATAGTGAGTATTATGGAATCACACTATAAGTTAGTGAAAAATCTGTGTAACTTTGGTTGCAGGAAAAGAACATAAATTTTATCAAACTAGTCAATCTAAAATAAATGTGTGCAAGGAAGAAGTTTGGAAGTAGTGACAAAAAAATTGGTGATGAAATAGACAGGGACGATAAATACTGTGTGGAGTAAGGAATCCAGAGAAAATCTCTAGTTGTTTGAACAAGAATAATATTAAAATATATGATTTAAAGTTCCAAAAGTAACAGTGATGAATTGTAATAGTGGATTAACTGTAGTAGAAAGAATCAGGGAGGGATTTACAGAGTCACATTTTTGAATCTTAACTTGTTTTGTTGGAAAAAAATGCTTGAAATAGATAAATTTTAGCATATTATTTAGAGTCTTGGAGCCAGATGAATTTAAAACATAAACCCTTAGAAGAGTGAAACCTAGGTTTTTGTAGGAACAAAGAGTAGGGATAGATGAACTGGGGGATGATTGTGCATATTCCTTGCGCATGTTTTTAAAAAACATGTGCATTTATTTCTCTAACAAAATTTTAAACTTTTATTATTTAAATATATTTAAAAATTATGTGGGAATATATAAATATACAAGAATAGATTATTTAATGTGAAAAGATGATTGATTTAAATTGCTGCTGTAAGATATTAAATCAGTGTAAACCTATAGTATCACATTAATCAATGGGATACAGTCATAGGCACCTTTAGAAGGATCAAAGAAACAGAACAATACTAAAAAAGATAGTGCATATATGAATTCGCCCCTAACCCTAACCCTATTAACAGATCTTTGGGAAAGGCAAGGGTTATTTAATAAGTAGGTTTAGGTCATTTACTTTTAAGTAAAACTGTTGTCTTCAACTCTTATCCAATACTAAAATAAATTCCAGATCATAATTAACTTATAAATATTAAGCCATAAAATGCTTAGAAAGAAACTCAGACATTTTATCTGAGCTCTACTTTGGGTAAGACCCTTTATATTTAAAACAAATAAGAATTTGCAAAAAATAAAAAGCAGATTCAGCTACTTTTGAAAGTTTAAACTGTGCATGTTAACTTAAAAGATGGCAAAGAAAAATTATTGTGACAAATATAAAAATATTTAATAACATTGATTTATAAAGAAGTAATTCAATTAATTTTTATTTCTTTTCATGCAGTGCTAGGGTTCTACCACTAAGCATGCTGGGCGTGGTCTTAAAAATCAATGAGAAAAACCCCTGAGATTCCAATAAAGAAATAGGTGAAGACCATGTATGCTTATTTCACCAAAGAAACAATAAAATAATTAGTAGGCATTAGACAACCATTTGGGTTACTTCATAGTCAAAGCTTACAAATAAATATGAGATATAAACTGCATTAATTAAATATACAAAGTTATTCTTAAAGGGAATTCCTAGTGTTGGCAAATATGTAGTGGGCACTGCAGACACTGCTGAGAGTACAAATTATTTTAACTTTTCAAGAAGGTGGTTTGGGGATATGTGTAGAGTTTTAAAGATGTTCGTATCTTTAAGGTCAGAAATTCAATTGCTGATGTTTTTATAAGATAATTTATAACAGTGCAAAAGTTAAGACTTTAAAAAAATTAATTAATTTATTTTAATTGGAGGCTAATTACTTTACCATATTGTAGTGGTTTTTGCCATACATTGACATGAAACAGCCATGGGTATACATGTGTTCCCCATCAAGTTATGACTTTCAAACTGTTTAGCCATTAGGAACTTAAAAGTGAGAAATAGTGTTTTTAAATACTATGCAGACATTATATAGGGTGTTCATGTTTAGGTTTTACAAATATGGAAAATGCTTATGATAACATTTTAAAGAAAAACACAAATTAGTATTTAGTAGGCAAAACAACATACAGAAAAACTGAGAAATTATGATAACATTTGGGCTTCTCAAGTGGTGCTAGTGGCAAAGAACCTGCCTGCCATTGCAGGAGACTTGAGACAGGTTCGATTTCTGGGTTGGGAAGATCTCCTGGAAGAAGTCTTGGCAACAGACTCCAGTACACTTGCCTGGAGAATCCCATGGACAGAGGAGCCATGGGCTACAGTCCATAGGGTAGCAAAGAGTTGGACACGATGAATTAACTTCCTACATATGCACGAATGATAACGTTTTAACATTTTCTCTAGGGATTGAAGTCATGGTTTTTTAAAACACTTTCAATATTTTTTCTACTTTCTCTGAAATGATTATGTATTGTTCTCATATTGAGAACAAAATACAAAGAAATGAACACTTGGCACCTATTTCAAGATCCATGATTTGTTCACTGTGAGAGCCTAGGTAATTGGCCCCTTTCATAGGGCCATCATCACAGTAACAGCTTTGTTCAGTTTAGTCGCTCAGTCGTGTCCGACTCTTTGCAACCCCATGGACTGCAGCATGGCAGGTTTCCCTGTCCACCAACTTCTGGAGCTTGCTCAAACTCATGTCCATCGAATCTGTGATACCATCCAACCGTCTCATCCTCTGTCATCCCCTTCTCTCCCTGCCTTCAATCTTGCCCAGCATCAGTGTCTTTTCTAATGAGGCAGTTCTTCATATCAGGTGGCAAAGTATTGGAGTTTCAGCTTTACCATCAGTCCTTCCAATGAATATCCAGGACTAATTTCCTTCAGGATTGACTGGTTTGATCTCCTTGCAGTCCAAGGGACTCTCAAGAGTCTTCTCCAACACCGCAGTTTAAAAGCATCAATTCTTCGGCACTCAGCTTTCTGTGAGAGTCCAACTCTCACATCCACACATGACTACTGGAAATACCATAGCTTTGGTTAGATGGACCTTTGTTGGCAAAGGAATGCTTCAGCTTTTTAATATGCTGTCTAGGTTGGTCTTAGCTTTTCTTCCAAGAAGCAAATGTCTTTTAATTTAATGGCTGCAGTCACCATCTGCAGTGATTTTGGAGCCCCCCAAAATAAGGTCTCTCACTGTTTCCATTGTTTCCCCATTTATTTGCCATGAAGTGATGGGACCAGATGCCATGATCTTAGTTTTCTGAATGTTGAATTTTAACAGTTTTGTTGGTACTACATTAAACCATGATGGGTCTGGCAAATATAAATGGTTATGAAAATGGTGATTCTGGTTTTGGTAACTGCTGGTTACACAATCCAGTACATCTCCCCTTTTCTTGTCTCTCTGTATTCTACTGAATTGCATCATCAGTATTTTCTTTAATATTTCTCTTATTTGGGGAAAAGACAAGTGAAAAAGTTCATTATTTCAATCTGTATTTGTACTCACAATCTCCAGACCTGGAGTTATGAGCTGAGTTTACAAATCTGAATACTCATTCTTATGGTTTTGAACCTTGGGTACACATTCTCCTCTCCTTTTAAAAAGTGGTCTTTTGGCTTCCGTTGAATACCAATGAACTTGAATTAGACAGAAAGGAAGGTAATACCTCTTCATAAGAACCCACAACCTTTCTGTACTTGAAAAATAAATCAAGTACAAAATACTCCACCTGATTCCCTCTTTGGATGGCCTTTGGCTTCTGTCTCTTGGAGGGATCAATTTTTGTTCCAGTGACCTCTGCGTTGTCACTTTTTGATACAACATTCTTCATGAACCTGGGGCCAAGAAGGAAAAAATGGAGGAATGAGTTTTGGTCCTAAGGCTGGAGAGTCTGTTATTAAAAATGCCATTGGCTTTTGAGTTGGAAGAAGTATGTTCTTGAGAGAATGCATTTCAAACAGCGTTTTGATCCTCAGAAACCCAATAAATTCTTGACTCTTTCTAGTTGGGAACATAATGTAATAGTATTGTGCTAGTCTGTTAAGTCAGAGCTCCATCTTTTGCACGATTCATATTTAAACTTTAAAGAGGCTCACAACTGAGGTTTCACAAACAGTAGCTGTTTACTTTCTTTCCACTAAAATAATCATCACAAATATCCCTCTGAGAATGTATATTTTCAGATGCCAGGTAATCAAAGCTTAGTTGTACTCAGAGGCTTTTTTAGAACCAAATGGAAAATAATTGCTTTAAAGTACCCACTTGTGAGGATTTCTGCTCATCAGTATAATTGCCAGCAGCCACTGTCTTTCTACCACAATAAATTCACAATGATTCATTAGTTTCTTTTGGGAGGATGAAAAAGATCATCTTGTTAACATCAGCTTTGATTTTTAAATAACTTCACTTGATTTCATATTGGAATTAAAGTTTGCACATAAACTAAAGTAATAAATACCCCTGACCCCACTCTAAAGAGTAGTGTAGGTAGTAGAAAAGGATAAAATTAGAATTTAGCCAGCCTTGCAGGATTTAGATATGAGTTCTCTGTGTGTTTACTCTAGGAGGATTTTTATTTCTTCTTTTTTGTCAAAGGAATTTAACTTCTTGACTGTAAGCCTTGGCACACAGAACCCAGCAGTTGGCAAATAATCCTTGGGATGTGGTCTCAAGTACCTTTGTCCAGCCATCTGTTTGGTATCAAATGAACAGGATGATTGCTGGAAAAAAAAAAAAAAAAAACCTACTAAGAATGCTTGTCCAAAACTCTGTCATCTTATTTACCAGTTTCCCTAGATTGATGAGATCTTAATTAATGTACATCAAGACTACTTTGCATATGTGGATAATGGTCAAAGTTTAGCATATGTTTGCTGATTTGCTAGTTTTTAAACAGCTTGAGAAATATATCCTGTCTATATCTTTGTCATTGGGTTGGGATGATTAACTACTTGAATCAATAACCCTTTTGGAGTTCTGCCAACTCACCTGAGGGATCAACCCTAGCTTTTCAGGGTTAATACAGGTGGGCGCATATGTCCCCTCCAAGCTGGCGCACACCCTCAGAGTGTAACTCACAAGTGCATCATCCAGTGGCTGCCATCATAGGGGTACCATCCACATTCCTGCCCCGCGGCAGCCTCCTCAGCCAATCAGAGGCTCCATCCTCTATTTCCATGTTCACCATAGTTGAAATAAGAAACCTAAATTTTAAAAGGTTTAAAAGGTAATGACCGCTCATGGGTATTTAAAAATTTTAAATTGAAAGTGTAGCCAGAGCTTTTCAGGTGACTTCAGAGACAAATACACAGACTTAGAGCTAATTTAACTATTTTAGTCTGTATCAACACTGCAGAACACAACTTAGAGAAAAAGATTTTGAGGGGAAAAAAGAATGTTTTCCGAGACGCTACCTAGAGATGATTTCAAAGAGATAACCAAGGCTGAGAAGGATCTGTTTGTCAACTGCTGGTGAGCCAAGACTGTGGTGAGCAAGAGAGTCTGTCCAGGGCCCCAAACAGCAAGGTGACATGAACGCAGGCCGTAACAAGTGGCCAGGGCGCAGGAAAACAGAACAGACAAATCCCAGGCTCTTAATTGGCACTGTGAGCAGGGGGCTCACTTCACAACGCAGCACACCCTATGCCATGTTTAATCATTTGTTCAGCTGGCTGTGGAGGTGGCCTGTATCCAGCACAGCACCCATGATGTAGATAGTACAGTGAAGGGAAGAAAGAAGCATCTCAAAAAAAAAAAAAAAAAAAAATTCGGTGGGTATTTCTGATTTGGAATTTGGGAAGCAATAACCTAGTTTCTGAGTTGGCAAAGGAAAAAATAACAAAGTGCCTAATTTTTTTCAATGCTTGGTCATTTCTAGAAGAAATAACTAAAAAGGATACCCATCAAAGTCTTTCAGAGTTAAACCAGGGCAATTTTCAGCTGTTTGGATGAATAACCTTAATTCCCATTAATACAAGCTGCATTTGTCCTGTAGTGGAGGATCTCAGACATATTGTGATGCAAATTTAATTTGGTGGAAAGCTTGCAGTGTCACTAAAATTCTCAAAGTCCTGATTTCAAAGAATTTTAAAGCTACAGATGAATAATCCTGGGTATACTGTACATTTGATATCATGATTTGCCCTAGGAAATGCTTTGTTAATGTAGGTAAGGGATGAAAGAAAATACTTGCTCATATGCTTTTTTAGCCTTTCTACCCTTGAAATATTGAAGGTTAAGATTTGAAAGAAAGAGTAGTTGTCATGGAATTATGGGGCAATCATCTGTGTCTTTAATGCAAGACAGATGTGGGTCAAAACTGGAAGACACACCAAAGCTTGCAGTTTGCATTTATTAGAGATGCTATAAATGTTTCTTATTTGACTGACTGAAGGAATAAATGAAGTAGAGTTTGTTTTGTGCAGTGTCCAGCTTCTTCCATGTCTTCTTCCTCTGTGTCACCATTGGAGTTATTGACTGCACTTCCATAGGGCATCAGGTGCCTGATCTCTTGGTGGTGGAAGGGCCAAGGCATCAAGATCCAAACTTATTTTGGCCACCCACTCATACCATGAAATTTATTCCCCCTTCACCTTGCCAAGCTCTGGGCAAGGTATCTTAATACATTACTTCCTAGTATGCTGTAAATTATCCACAGTTGGCTTACGACTCACCCAAATGAATGGATTCCTTTTTTGCATTTCAGATGACAAATTTGGGGGTGGAAGGTCCCTGAGAAGTCTAAAATCTAATTCACTGCATAAAAAATTACATTAAAACCAAATAATGCAATATTAGCTGCTACAGAAAGAAGGACTGTCAAGTGTGCTGATAAAGGAGTGGTACTGGAATTTTAGTTAATAGACTTTTATTGCATCTTCTCTGCAAGCAGTATATGACACTAGGTGGTTACATTTTCCTTGAATTTAATTTGAAATTTCTTCAGGTTCTGACAGCCTAACCTGAAATAGGCCATTCCTCTGATTGTTCACTAACCTCATCATGTCACTCTCTCTCTCTTTTTTTTTTTTTTTAAAGGAAGGACAAAGTTATTTATAGACTATTAATTTAGCTTAAGTGATTCTAGCTACTGGCTATGTGTAATCAGCTTTTTCCTCCTTTCTACTTAGAGTTGGCTGGAAATGCATCAGATGAGAGAATTAACAGATGTATTGTTTAAGAGCATCCGTAACTGCCTCTAATGTCCTAATACAAGTGGGGTTTCCAGGCCACATGAAAAATAGGCAGATTCAGTCCTCCATATAGACAGCTGGCTTGTTCACTGTGCTTAGAAACACTTGGGAAGAGAGAGGCTCTTACCTTGGAAGTGCCCCTAATGACACATGAAATGGAATTTGAGCATACTTCTCTGTATTTTAAAGCACATAGAGTTAATTCATAGGAGGAATTTTTTAAAAAGTTTGTGAGGGAGATTCTTGCTGGGAGATTAGGGAAGGGATTACTTAGTGAGGACCACTGAAGGGTTTTGTTTTTCTGTGGGTAACTAGTCTCCCGGTTAATGCAGTATCTGTCAATTTAAATGGGCACAACTTGTGTCATTATAATAGAAATGGGAGCCTGTTGCTTGCACTGTTTTGAGGAAATAATCAGACAGTGAGAGAATTTAGGGTCCTCTCGGATGGTGGGACCTCCTCTGAGCCACCATCTCATCAACCTGGTCAACCCACTGGGTGAGATACTCAGGAAGTTCCTCTCCTGGTTGAAACTTACAGAGGACAGCACTTCTCCCATCCCATGTAGGGGCAGATCACAGAGGACTTTTTTTTGAAGCCATTTCAAATCCGGAGCAATGTTCCCCAAATATTACAAAAATTTTTTTGTTGCATTTGGGAAAATGTTAACATCTTACCATGTTAAATTAACTATTATTCCTCTCAGTCTCTATAATTTTTGTCTATAATATAATATATATTTATCTGTAATATAATCTTTTTTCTGTGAATGATGTGATGACTCTGACTGGGAGAACAAGACTGATCCCACCATTTTCAGAGGTAAGATCCTTATCAGTTTCACCTGGCTGCAGAGTTTACCATCTCTGTTTCATGTTTCACTCAAAACTGGTACCAGGTCTCCCAAGGTAGCAATTCCTGCCAGACTCAATTCCTGCCTACTCTTCCTGTCACCCATCTCTCAGCTCACATCATTAGATCTGCTTTTGGTAAGTGACCCCCACTGCTGCCTCCTCCTGGTCCAGGGCCTTGCATAATTTCCCCCAGACCCTCTCATCAAACCTCTTCTTGAATCATAGAGTAAGAATAGGCCTCCCATCCCTAGATATTCTATCCACATCACTCCCCCTGCCCCCACTGCCAATAGCCTGTTCAGGGTTTTTGTTTACATGCCAGAACACTTGATTACGAGCATATTTATCTGTCTTTTCGTTTCATTCATTTATTTAATGAAATACTCAGGATTTCCCTGGTGGTCCAGTGGTTAAGAATCTGCCTTGCAATGCAGGGGACAAAGGTTTGATCCCTGATACATGACTGAGCGACTTCACTTTCACTTTCCACTTTGATGCATTGGAGAAGGAAATGGCAACCCACTCCAGTGTTCTTGCCTGGAGAATCCCATGGATGGAGAAGCCTGGTAGGCTGCAGTCCATGGGGTCGCACAGAGTCTGACACGACTGAAGCGACTTAGCAGCAGTAGCAGGGAAACTAAGATCCCACATGCTACTGGGCAACTAACAACTAGAGAGCTCCTGTGCTGCAACTAAGACCTCATGCAGCCAAATGAGTAAATTTGGAGAAGGAAATGGCAACCCATTCCAGTATTCTTGCCTGGAGAATCCCATGGACAGAGAAGCCTGGCAGGCTACAGTCCATGTATCAAGAGTTGGGTAGTGACTAAACCACTACCACATCATTTAAACTTTCCTATCCCTATTTGGTTGGATTTTGATCAAGTATTTCTAAACCGCTTGAACACTTGAGTATCCCCAGGACATCCACTGTCAGTCTCTACACATAGGCCTGTTTCCCTTATCCCTGTTTATCTTAGTAGGTGGGTCTACAGACTGGTCTTGAATGTTTTCTTTCTTTGATTCAAAATTGCTAAGATGGTAATTCTCCATCTAATACTTCTTACCTTTGTACTCGAAGGACACATGCCACAGTGAAATTGACCTCTACTATATGACCTTATGCTTAATTCGTAGTAGTGATTTTTATATTTTAGTTCAGCCAAAGTGATGCATAACTGTGATTACAATGCTTTGTGATATGTTCAAGGCTAGAGATAGGTAAAATGTACTTTGGGAAAAGGAACCCCAGGTGAAGAGGCACTCAGTTCTCTTGAGAAGTATGGAGAAGAATGGTTCAGTTAAGCTCCAGGTAAGAGGCAACAGCTGGGCTTTGAAAGATAGATAGGAGTCAGAAAGAGTGGAGAAGTCCATTCAGTTGGGTCAAGGTTTCCCAAACCTGACATTATTGACATTTTGGGCTTGACAGTTCTTTCCTTGGAGGGATTGCATTGTGCATTGCAGAATGCTTAACAGCATCCTTATACTCAACCCATTAAATGCACCCTACCCCCTTCCCAGTCATGTCAGTGTCAAATGTCTCCTGGGGCTACATCCCTAGCTGAGAATTCTGAACTGGGCCAATGAGAGGTTCAAAAATGCTAGGGTTGCTCTTAATACTTTTCCATTTCACTGCTGGTCTGTCAGATTCCACTTTCAAGAGAAGGAGACCTTCTTCTGATTTCTCAGTTCTGTAAGTGACACTGTTTCTCACCAGTCACGTGAATGATCACATATTCATCCTGATGTCATCCTTCTGGTGACATCCTGTATGTATGTCACCAAGATTGTTGGATATTTAGTATATGTCAGGGGTTATGCCAAGCACTGAGCACACAAGATCCTTCTTCTCTTATGGTAGAGGGTCAGAGCTTGAAATTTACTCCCTCTTGTGGTTTTTATACATGCCAGTCACTCTTTCAGAATTCTGTTCCAGTTTTCGCAAAACATTGTAAACTTCTTATGACTCATCATCAGTTCATAAAAATTATTGCAAGTGTAATTATTAAACATAAAATCTTAATCATCTACACTTCTGGACTGCTCTAAGCTCTGCACCTTAACATTCAAGGTCTTCTGGACCTTTCTGATCTGTGAATCTAGGACAGGGTGTATAAACCACAGTCCCAGGATCATGTATCAAATCTTGGCTAACCTAATCCCCTCTAATTTCCTTTTTTAAGACATCTACATCCTATTTTTTCATACTGTTCATGGGGTTCTCAAGGCAAGAATACTGACGTGGTTTGCCATTCCCTTCTCCAGTGGACCACATTCTGTCAGACCTCTCCACCGTGACCTGCCTGTCTTGGGTGGCCCCACAGGCATGGCTTAGTTTCATTGAGTTAGACAAGGCTGTGGTCCTATTGTGATTAGATTGACTAGTTTTCTGTGATTATGGTTTCAGTGTGTCTGCGCTCTGATGCCCTCTTGCAACACCTACCGTCTTACTTGGGTTTCTCTTACCTTGGGTGTGGAGTATCTCTTAGCTGCTCCAGCAAAGCGCAGCTGTTGCTCCTTACCTTGGACGAGGGGTATCTCCTCACCGCTGCCCCTCCTGACCTTGAACGTGGAGTAGATCCTCTAGGCCCTCCTGCACCCGCGCAGCCACTGCTCCTTGGACATGGGGTAGCTCCTCCTGGCCGCCACCCCTGGCCTCAAAATTTTCCAAGCCAGGCTTCAGCAATACATGAACCGTGAACTTCCAGATGTTCAAGCTGGTTTTAGAAAAGGCAGAGGAACCAGAGATCAAATTGCCAACATCTGCTGGATCATCGAAAAAGCAAGGGAGTTCCAGAAAAACATCTACTTCTGCTTTATTGACTATGACAAAGCCTTTGACTGTGTGGATCACAATAATCTGTGGAAAATTCTGAAAGAGATGGGAATACCAGATCACCTGACCTGCCTCTTGAGAACCCTATATGCAGGTCAGGAAGCAACAGTTAGAACTGGAGATGGAACAACAGACTGGTTCCAGATAGGAAAAGGAGTACGTCAAGGCTGTATATTGTCACCCTGCTTATTTAATTTATATACAGAGCAATGGCACCCCACTCCAGTACTCTTGCCTGGAAAATCCCATGGATGGAGGAGCCTGGTGGGCTGCCCTCTATGGGGTTGCACAGAGTTGGACACGACTGAAGCGATTTAGCAGCAGCAGCAGCAGAGTACATCATGAGAAATGCTGGGCTGGAAGAAGCACAAGCTGGAATCAAGATTGCCAGGAGAAATCTCAATAACCTCAGGTATGCAGATGACACCACCCTTATGGCAGAAAATGAAGAGGAACTAAAAAGCCTCTTGATGAAAGTAAAAGAGGAGAGTGAAAAAGTTGGCTTAAAGTTCAACATTCAGAAAACGAAGATTATGGCATCCAGTCCCATCAGTTCATGGGAAATAGATGGGGAAACAGTGGAAACAGTGTCAGACTTTATTTTTTTGGGCTCCAAAATCACTGCAGGTGGTGACTGCAGCCATGAAATTAAAAGACGCTTACTCCTTGGAAGGAAAGTTATGACCAACCTAGATAGCATATTGAAAAGCAGAGAGATTACTTTGCCAACAAAGGTCCGTCTAGTCAAGGCTACGGTTTTTCCAGTGGTCATGTATGGATGTGAGAGTTGGACTGTGAAGAAAGCTGAGTGCCAAAGAATTGATGCTTTTGAACTGTGGTGTTGGAGAAGACTCTTGAGAGTCCCTTGGCCTGCAAGGAGATCCAACCAGTCCGTTCTAAAGGAGATCAGCCCTGGGTGTTCTTTGGAAGAAATGATGCTAAAGCTGAAACTCCAGTACTTTGGCCACCTCATGCGAAGAGTTGACTCATTGGAAAAGACTCTGATGCAGGGAGGGATTGGGGGCAGGAGAAGAAGGGACGACAGAGGATGAGATGGCTGGATGGCATCACCGACCTGATGGACATGAGTTTGAGTTGGTGATGAACAGGGAGGGCTGGCGTGCTGCAATGCATGGGGTCTCACAGAATCAGACACGACTGAGTGACTGAACTGAACTGAACATCCTATTTATGGTCTATTCATTGGTCTGTTTTCTTGTTAATACCTGGTTCTTTATAACATTAACATTCATATTTCCCCATTCATTAAACATGCATAGAATGACTGTTTGTAGTAAGGACGACAATAACAACAGCAAAATGTGAAGGTGTACATGTGTTTAGACATTGGGTGGGGCCAATCATGATAAGATGATCTCTGAAAAGGCTCTGTTATGAATGCATACATAGGCACTCAGCAATAGTGACTAAATGGTTCAAGAACGTTTCCATTCCAAATAATATCAATTCAGAGCTACTAAGTGCCACCCACTCTGAACACTAGGTACTTTACAGATGGCAGAGAATATTTGGTTCTCTACAATTGCAAGGGAGGGGAGCCTCGATCACAGAGGAACATGTGTGTGTACATGAGTTTACTTTGATCAGTTGTGATTCCTCAGAGGTCTGTGTATGTAAATCTTCCTCTCACATCAGCTTAGTCACAATGCCTGTGGCCCCAATGATAGTGACTTCATATGAAAGTACATCTCAGTTGGAGATGTTAAGTTGGAAACAGACCCTTTGCTTGTGTAAAACAATATCTGCTACAAATATTAGCATAAATTCTACTTTAAATTCTTTTCTGTAATTTAGAAACTTGTTCCTTTATGCAGCTGCTGCTAAGTCGCTTCAGTCGTGTCCGAGTCTGTGCGACCCCATAGATGGCAGCCCACCAGGCTCCCCCGTCGCTGGGATTCTCCAGGCAAGAATACTGGATTGGGTTGCCATTTCCTTCTCCAGTGCATGAAAGTGAAAAGTGAAAGGGAAGTCCGGGGGCAAAATTAATTTTATTTACAATGGTTCCACTTTCTTTTTAGTATAGTTTTACCATTTTTTCAGGTTGGAAATTGATATGGAGCATAGAGATATTTAGAGTTGTCTGACAACTCCCTGGGAAACTTTTAAAAACCATTAATTTAGAAACAATTTTGCTTTTATATTTCATTTCTCAATTGGTTATGATGGAAGTAATTGTCATACCCAAAGGAAGAATCATGACTTCAGGCAATACATAAACAGCTACACTCTTGGAAACAAAGTCTTGTTTTCATGTTAATGCCCCCAGTTATAAAGAAAAATATAATTCAATATGGGAGGTATAATACCATGACAGAACTGTTTCTCAGTAATAGTCAAAGTTGTCAGGTCTGTGCATCATACACTTTAATAAGAGAAAAATGGCTTATTTTTTTACACCAAGTCTTTGTTGCCCCAAATGTTCGATTCGGTGAGACTGCACCTACATACTGTCTACTCAATCATTAAACACTCAAAAAATCAGTTCTTGATATTACCAAACTTGTGGGATATCAGTGTCAATAAATGTTACCAAACCTTTCTGAATTTTATTATTATTCTTTTAACCTCTCTGAATTTTGTTATTCTAAGACTAAGGACAAAGGTACCACCTTTGTAGAATTGTTGGGAGGCATAGAAAATTACACATAAATCAATGTGATATTTAATAAATGATATAACTATTTATGCCTATTTGTAGATATTGTTTGTGTATACTTATATGGCAGATCATCAGAAGAAAAATAAATTCTGGCCCTTCTGTTTTTGATTTTGAATTTCGAAAGATGGCTTATAGTTTTAATGACATTGCATCACCATTTTTCACCTGTAACATATCATAGAGGACTCTGTTCACAATAGTAGTCATTAAAAATCTAATCATGCTAAAATCTCAACTAACATAACTAGTTGTCCATTTCCATAATGTTCAAGAAATAGTATGACATATTGGACACATTAAACTAATTGGTGAATTATTTCAAAAGGGTGAAAGTGTTCTGGTCTACACATCTAGTTTCCTGGTATTGATTTTTATATTTAGAATATGACAATTCAGCAAAGAATTGTTAAACATCCACAATGAGGAAGACAATGTGACAGATAAAAAACATACCTGTATAGAGATTAATTACAACTAATTTTCCTTCCTCCTCCAAATTGAAAAAAAAAATCAATCAAAAACCTATGAGTTAGCAGAATACATTCTTCCTCCCAACTCTCTACCCCTGCTGGAAACTGTATTTTCTGGTCTTCTTTGCAGACAGCTTGACTAAGTTAGGGTCAATGAATGTGAAAAGTGAAATGCACAACTTCAAGATAATATTCTTAAATATGAACGCTCTTCCTGGAATTTGTTTTTCATCTTCTTGTGCACAAGTCAGAGATCCTGACCTTTGAGCTTAAGGCTGAAAGGGTCTTTAAGATCTTTTAAGATGGGTCTTTAGGGTATAAATTTTGGGAAGGAGCATTAAGTGTGTTCTGTGTGCAGGAAGATTGTAGTGACCAAAAAGGATCTTGTATGAATATTTCTATTTTTAGTATACATTTTTCCTTTTATCTTTTAACAGTAGTTGAGCACATGAATGACCATATAGAGACTTCATCTCCCAGCCTCGCTTGCAGATAGGTGTCAAAATGTAGGCCAGTGGATGTCTTAGGGGATGGGTCATTTCCCTTGCCCAAATTTCCTCTTCCCTTTGCAGAGGGCCTGGAATATGGTCATAATTGTGAACTGTTTTTATGAGTATAGTGATGAACTGTTTTTAACCATATAGATGAAGACAATACCCTCAAAAGATGGTAGAACAACAAATTGGAAGACACTTGGATCCTTGAAGGACCTCATAGGTCATGATTGCCCTACCATGGCTCACTCTTGGGTATCTTTGTAACAGGATAGTCTATTCAATGATTAACACATATTCCCATGTGTATATACTGATTTACTATTGTTAAACACTTTAAAATATATTACTTCATTTCATTGATTAAAAAAAAAATTGAAGGCCTAACATGGGGTCAGCCTAAAGAGCTAGATCTGAGGAAGTAGTGATAATTCACTGGGAAGGGAATGGGATGGATTTTTTAGGATGACAGACATTTGGGAAGGCAGAAGAAGATAGGACCTGAAGCACAGATGTTGGAGCTTTTCTTATACAGAAGGACATCTATCTCTTTTCCTTTAATTCGGTGGTTCTCAACCTGTGGTCTTTGGACCAGCAGCATCAATGGCATCTGGAAACTTGTTAGAAACTCTTGCCCACCCCTCAACCCAGATCTACTAAATCAGAAACTCTGGGGTCTAGCCATCTGTTGTAACAATCCCTTCAAGTGATCTGGTGTATGCTAAAGCTTGAGAATCACAGCTTTAATCCTTACGTGTGCATACTCAGTCATTTCAATCATGTCTTGACTCTTTGCATCCTATGGACTGTAGGGCACCAGGCTCCTCTGTCCATGGGATTCTCCAGACAAGAATACTGGAGTGTGTTGCCATGCCCTCCTCTAGGGGATCTTCTCAACCCAGGGATTGAACTCGTGTCTCCAGCATTGCAGGTGGATTCTTTACTGACTGAACCACCAGGGAGCCACCTGGGAAGACCTTTAATCCTTGTAGCAATCCAATCCCTTGGCCACCTGATGCAAAGAATCAACTCATTGGAAAAGACCCTGATACTGGAGACATTGAAGGCAAAAGGAGAAGGGGGCAACAGAGGATGAGGTGGTTAGCTAGCATCACTGACTCAATGGACATGAATTTGAGCAAACTCCAGGAGACAGTGGAAGACAGGGAAGCCTGGCCTGCTGCAATTCAGGGGGTTGCAGTGTCAGACATCATTTAGCAACTGAACAACAGCAGCAACAATCCTTACAGCAGCTCTGAAAGCTAGTTAAGAGGTTCAGAATGTACCCAGTTTATGTATGAAAGTTGAACTGAAGCTCAGGGGGTTAGGCACTTTGCCTGTGGTAACACACATAAGTGGCAGACTCTGGGTTAGAATCCATGTTCTGATCTAGTTCCCGTGTACCAGACTGACTTCATTCTCCCAACTCTCTGTTTAAAGGATTGAAATTTGTTCCATACATAGTGTCTTATCAAAGTGACAGCAAAGGAGTGGATTTTAGGCAACAGATGGAAGGTACAGTTGCTGTTGGCTTCTGTAGATGGACAGAAAAGATAGGATTTTGTTGCAATGATCTCTCCTCAAGAATCTGGTGCTTTTTAATCTATTGCTTGAAAGTGAAAGTGAAGTCACTCAGTCATGTCCAACTCTTTGCGACCCGAGGACTGTAGCCCACCAGGCTCCTCCATCCATGGGATTCTCCAGGCAAGAATACTGGAGTGGGTTGCCATTTCCTTCATCCAGGGCATCTTCCCGATCCAGGGATAGAACCCAGGTCTCCAGCATCGCAGGCAGATGCTTTAACCTCTGAGCCACCAGGAAAGGACTATTGCTTAGGTGTTTCTAATCGACCCCACAGTGGGCCAAAGTAGGCTCAGGGGCCTTTCTACACAAATCCATTTTACAGTGTTAAGAGGGACTTTGTAGTGTAAAATGCCCCAAAGGACCTTTCTGCATGGGTTTATTTGGCCATAGTGATTCAGCCATTTCCCTTTATGTATGCCTAATTGGTTGCTGTACAGGTGGTATCAATTCAGAAACAATACTGAAACATTACTATGGCAATTCAGAAGGTATCCTAGCAGAGGTTAAAAAAATAAAACTCCCCTCACATCTCCTTGCTGGCTGAGATAGATGTGACACTGTCCTTCAAGATGATCTTTCATCATGAACAATGTTGGCCTGAATATATTTTTAAGAATATATGAAAGGCAACATTTCTATTATTTTTAAACTAGATAAAAATTTCCAGGTTTTAATATTTTCCTTTGTAAAACTTATAATGAATAAATACTAAACTCACCTTATTTTTATTTGTTATATTTCCTTTTCTTTTAACAAAGGGCTAGGGAAGTCAAGATGGTGAATAAGATGATCAGTTATTGGGCTTCCTTATAACTCTATACTGGTTGGAGTTTGTAGATATGAAACAATGCTGTTGAGTTGTCAGAAGTGAAGCAGATCTGAGCTATGCTAAGGGGAGTGTTGTGGAAATATAATTTCCTAGGTAAAAAGAGAAATGACAGAATCTCAGAAGTGTGTAAAAGTTTATTATACAACAGTTACTACTTTTTTGAGGGTGAGAAAGTGCTGATCACTCAATCATGTCCAATTCTTTGTGACTCCATGTACTGTAGCCCGTCAGGCCCCTCTGTCCATGGAATTCTCCAGGCAAGAATACTGGAGTGGATTGTCATACTCTTCTCCAGGGGTCTTCCTGACCCAGGGATCAAACCCAGGTCTCCTACATTGCAGGCAGATTGTTTACCATCTGAGCCATCAAGGCTTCTGAGAAAGAAAAGAAAAGTGTGTGAAGGATAAAGGGAGGACAAGGAATCTGAGGTTATTCGCTGGGGCTTTGGGCACAAATTGCAATATGAATAGTGATCTTGGCTGGATTGCAGGCGGCAGCTTTAATCCAAGCTAGAAATAGATCTGTGTTCTCAAAACATATGAGCATTGCCCCTTTCCTTCTAAGTGCATGTAGGAATTTCATCCCTCCATGAGAAAACAAACAAACCAGAGAGGAGCAAGAACAAGAAAGCAATGACCTCAATATCTAGAGTTCTGCTTGGTCGGGCAGGCTGCCCTCAAGAGGAGCCGTCTACCAAGTGTGGCATCAAAGAAGTCTTGCCAAGAAGAAAGGATGCACTCAGCCAGGCTCACTGCAGACAGAGCTCTACACCCGGGCACAGCCTATAAATAGAATGTTCTTTTCCTTGGCCCTGACCCATTCTCAGTAGACAGTTGAGGGCTGGGTGTGGGGCGAAAACCACCCAAGCCTGCTTGTTCATTAATGAGATAGTTGGTCTGTTTAGAAAACTCAGCATCAAACCAGTTAGTGGTGCTTTGTAGATAAGTGACCTAACTGACAGTATTTTTCACTTTTATACCTCTCCTGGGACCCAGAAAAGACTCATTTA
The DNA here is from genome assembly GCF_027580195.1 of Bos mutus. Lineage (NCBI taxonomy): Eukaryota > Metazoa > Chordata > Mammalia > Artiodactyla > Bovidae > Bos > Bos mutus. The sequence goes on along the minus strand of NC_091620.1, from coordinate 23,858,879 downwards.
TTCATTCAGCAAATCTCTGTATTTGAGCACTACATACCAAAATAGAATTTGTGGCTGCAAAGATCACTAAAAAGTGGTCTTAACAATGAAAATCTCCTTTCATATTTGAGAGACACAGTATCCAGGGGGAAAAAAAATCCAACCAAATGACTATTCATCAAAATGATGGGATAAAGAGAGAATAGCAGATCAGTTTTAACACAAAATGGGAGTTTTCATCTCCTTGGAAAACTATCACTTAAGAACTTCAAGCTTTATACTCTGAAAGGCTACATTGAATAAACTCTGTTGACCCTAGTGTTTCCAAGATGCCTGGTTTTTTTTTTTTTTTATCTTTGTTCTTTGTTTTTCAGAGCTGACCTTTTCTTAATGATGTTTTACTGTAACCCAGGTTCATGTTGCATCAAATGGTATGTTTTTAGAAAAGAACCCCATAGGACTTTCCTGGTAATTTTGCAGTGGTTTATTAGAATTTTAAATACTTCAGAAAATAGACTTTAAAAATCTACTTGAAAGAATTTGAAAGAGAAAAAAATATTGACCTTTATAATAAATTGATACTGTTATAAAAATATACTCTAGAGAACACTGGAAATGGTCATTTAGAGTTGACACTAGCAAAATAAGCTCTTTAAAGTATCTCATAAATATTTTTTATATGCTTTTCAAATGGTGAGAGAGTAGTACAGGGTATTTTTTTTTTAAATCCATAATCATTTTCTTCTCATCACAGGTATCTGTCCAGAATCATTTACACATGACATTTAGGTAGAAGTGGGAACATTTCCTATTTCTAAATGTTAGATTATTAACAACATCAACTAACTCTTGTGTATCATAACTATGTTGATTCTAGTAGTGGTTACACACAGATAAGAATTGTGTGGTGCTCTACTGAGGTTCTAGCTCTGAAAAAGTAGTCAAATGTAGCTTTGCAAAGAGTTGGTCATTGTGAATGTAGTTTTAACACAGAAATAATGTGCTGTTTTTTTCAAATATATAGTGAAGGTTCTGGTTTGAGATCAAACAGAGCTTGTTCTGGCAATGTTTAGGTGTAGAAGAGGAACACGTTTCCTAAAAAAGTATTCTCTACCTCTGCACACAGTGTCTTAAGGCTCTCTCCTGGTCCTCCTCTTTTTTGCCCCTGAGTCACTTGGTTTCTGAATGCAGAATTCCAAAGAGTAGCAAGGAGAGATAGAAAGCCTTCTTACATGAACAATGCAAAGAAATAGAGGAAAAGAATAGAATGGGAAAGACTAGAGATCTCTTCAAGAAAATTAGAGATACTAAGGGAACATTTCATGCAAAGATGAGCACAATAAAGGACAGAAATGGTATGGACCTAACAGAAGCAGAAGATATTAAGAAGAGGTGGCAAGAATACACACAAGAACTATACAAAAAAGCTCTTAATGAGCCAGATAACCTAGAGCCAGACATCCTGGGGTGTGAAGTTAAGTGAGTCTTAAGAAGCATTACTACAGATAAAGCCAGTGGAGTTGATGGAATTCCAGCTAAGCTGTTTCAAATCCTAAAAGACGATGCTGTTAAAGTGCTGCACTCAACATGCCAGCAATGGCCACAGGACTGGAGAATTTCAGTTTTAATTGCAATCCTAAAGAAGGGCAAAGCCAAAAAATGTTCAAACTACCATATAATTGCACTCATTTCACATGCTAGCAAGATAATGCTCAAAATCCTTCAAGCCAGGCTTCAATAGTACGTGAACCAAGAACTTCCAGATGTACAAGCTGTATTTAGAAAAGGCAGAGGAACCAGTGTTCAAATTGCTAATATCCATTTGATCATACAAAATGCAAGGGAATTCCAGAAAAACATCTACTTGTGCTTCATTGACTACACTAAGCCTTTGACTCAGTTGGTAAAGTATCTGCCTGCAATGCAGGAGACCAGAGTTTGATCCATGGGTTGGGAAAATCCCCTGGAGAAGGAAATGGCAACCCACTCCAGTAGTCTTGCCAGAAAAATGCCATGGATGAAGGAGCCTGGCGGGCCACAGTCCATGGGGTCGCAAGAGTCAGACATGACTTAGCTAGTAGACCACCACCATGTGGATCACAACAAGCTGTGGAAAATTATTAAGGAGATGGGAATACTAGAACACCTTACCTGCCTCCTGAGAAAAAGGTCAAGAAGCAACAGTTAGAACCAGACATAAAACAACTAACTGGTTCCAAATTGGGAAAGGAGTATATCAAGGCTGTATATTGTCACCCTTTGTATTTAACTTATATGTAGAGTGAATCATGCAAATATGCCAGACTGGATGAATCACAAGCTGAAATCAAGATTTCTGGGAGAAATATCAGTAACTTCAGATATGCAGATGACACTACACTAATGGCAGAAAGTAAAGAGGAACTAAGGAGCCTCTTGCTGAAGGTGAATGAGAAGAGTGAAAAAACTGGCTTAAAACTCAACATTTCAAGAACTAAGATCATGGCATTCAGTTCCATCACTTCATGACAAACGTATGGGGAAACAGTGGAAACAGTGACTTTATTTTCTTGGGTTCCAAAATCACTCCAGATGGTGACTGCAGCCATTAAATTAAAAAACGCTTGCTCCTCGGAAGAAAAGCTATGACAATCCTAGACAGCTTATTAAAAAGCAGAAACATCACTTTGCCAGCACAGGTTCATATAGTCAAGGTTACGGTTTTCCCAGTAGTCACGTACTGATGTGAACGTTAGACCATAAAGAAGTCTGAGTGCCGAAGAATTGATGCTTTTGAACTGTGGTGTTGGAGAAGACTCCTGAGAGTCCCTTGGACAGCAAGGAGATCAAATCAATCAATCCTAAAGGAAATCAGTCCTGAATATTCATTGGAAGGACTGATGCTGAAGCTGAAGCTCCACTTCTTTGGCCACCTGATGTGAAGAGACCTGATGCTGGAAAAGATTGAGGGCAGAAGAAGGGGGCAACAGAGGATGAGATGGTTGCATGGAAGCATTGACTCAGTGGACATGAGTTTGAGCAAACTTTGGGAGATAGTGAAAGGGAGGGAAGTGTGGCATGCTGCAGTCCACGGGGTTTGCAAAGATTCAGACACGATTAAGCGACTGAACAACGACACTTGGTTTCATCAAAGGGAGTCAAGTTCATAGTCTGAGTACAGGTAGTCCAAGAAATACAGGAATATCCAAAGGATCAACTAGAAATAAGATATGGGATCTTAAGTAAAGAATAGACAAACCAGGGAAATGGGGTCATTAGTAGAGACTGGCAAGATCTGATGTAAAAGATTTTGTTACTAACTTTTTTGAGTCAGGCACTGACAAGAGTCCTTCTGCTGAGGTGTTCAGTTCAGTTCAGTTCAGTTCAGCCGCTCAGTCGTGTCTGACTCTCTGCGACCCCATGAATCACAGCCCGCCAGGACTCCCTGTTCATCACCATCTCCCCGAGTTCACTCAGACTCACGTCCATCGAGTCCGTGATGCCATCCAGCCATCTTATCCTCTGTCATCCCTTTTTCCTCTTGCCCCCAATCCCTCCCAGCATCAGGGTCTTCTCCAATGAGTGGTGTTCAAGTCAGTAGAATAAGATGAAGTTAGTCCAGAAGCAAAGTTGTATTCTTTAATCAAAGAATGGAGAGGTGTGAGCTGCGCTGCTATAGGGCACACACTCACTGTTTCCCCCATCCCTTTTTGCGCGCGCGCGTGCATGTGTGTGTGTGTGGTGGGGGCGGGGGATCGCTAAGTCGCCTCAGTCATGTCTGACTCTTTGCGATCCCATGGACTGTAGCCCACCCTGCTTCTCTGTCCTTGGGATTCTCCAGGCAAGAATACTGGAGTGGGACGCTGTACCCTCTTTCAGGGTATATTCCCCACTCAGGGATCAAACCTTCATCTTGTATGGTTCCTGCATTGCAGGTGGATTCTTTGCCACTGGGCTACTGTGGAAGCCCCCGCACTTCCTACCCACCCTTTAGGCAGAGATGGTGGGTGGGGCTGCTTTAGAGGCATCTGGTCTGCAGGGAGGGGGCGGAGCTCTCGCGAGGCTGGTGCAGCTGCTCTGCGCATGCTCCAGATCTCTGTGCCAGGTTGGGGCACCGTCTCTGCACATACCTGGCCTCTTGGGCTGAGGTGCCACAACAGCACTTCCAGATGCAGCTCACATAGCTTGAGGTGTTGCTCAGCCGTTTACACTGGGAACTCTGGACTGAAGTGTGGGTGCGAGAGTCCTCTGCTCATAGCCCCCCAAGAGGCAAGTGAAATTAGACTAAGCACAAAGGAAGAGGTTAGACCTCATCACCTGAATTTTGTCTGATTTCCCCCGGGACCCCAGTGGGCTTTGCTGGTGATACTTTGATAGTTGGGACATAATGATGTAAAAAACCAGTCCTCTAATCTTAACGACTTTACAAATGTTTGTTCACTCATTAAAGTCCAACAGTGGTGGGGGGCTGGGCCCTATATGGTCCCTCTTCTACCCGGGCACGGGGAAGCAAGAATATCTGTGTGTGTCTTCTGCATTCACCATGGCTGAGAAGGCTGGAGAGCTGCTCATCAATTCTTAAATGCTTTGGCTGAGATGAGAGCCAAGTCCTTTCCATCACTGTCCATTGGCCAGAATCAGCTAAATAGTTGCTCTTTGCAAGGTGTGGGGGAAAGCACATGGGTGTTTAGTGAGCCCCACGTGTCTGTGCCGTATAGTTTGAAGGACAGTTCTGCGTTATGGGGGTGACATGGCTGAGCCAGGAGCTCCAAGGAACTGCTTAGAGACTTAAGCTGGTTATTCTACCGGCTGCTTACAAAACTGATACTTTGGCCTTGGTTTAGCTTATGCTTATACCCTTGGAATTGATGCCTTGGAGTGTCCCTTTGGTTTTCAATTCTGCCTTTGTTGGGGTGCTGCTGCCTTCTCTTAACACGGCTGCTGTGGGTCAGATTAGTGGCAAGAGACCACACACCGACCGGCATGCTATAAGTTCTTGATTTACTTTGCCTATAATACTGATGGTGGCAGGAATCAAGGCAATATATTTGTGTATTTCCTTTGTCTATAGTGGGCTTTGCTGATGGCTCAGATGGTAAGGAATCTGCCTACAATTCAGGAGACTCAGGTTCGATCCCTGGGTCAGGCAGATCCCCTGGAAAAAGGAATGACTACCCACTCAAGTATTCTTGCCTGCAGAATTCCACGGACAGAAGGGCATGGTGGGTTATAGTCCGTGGGGTTGCAAAGAGTCAAACACGACTGAGTGACTAGCACTTCCACTTTTGTCTGTAGTCTTCTCTGGGGTACATTGGTGCCTATGACAATTTTAGTACAGGAAATATACACCAGAACTCATAAAGGAAACAAATTATTCTATACTCTGCCTGTGTTTCTATTCCAAAAAAAATCTGCATTAACAGTCATAAGGGAGAGCTTACCATGATTTGACTCTACTGATTTAGTATCTGCATGGCCACCTCCTTTCAGGAGGGAGGAAAAAGACTCAAGGCCAGGGGGGTCTGAAAGATGTCTCTGTCTCCAGCTCTCTGCTGCTGCTAAGTCACTTCAGTCGTGTCTGACTCTGTGCGACCCCATAGACGGCAGCCCACCAGGCTCCCCCGACCCTGGGATTCTCCAGGCAAGAACACTGAAGTGGGCCATTTCCTTCTCCAATGCATGAAAGTGAAAAGTGAAAGTGAAGTCGCTCAGTCGTGTCCAACTCTTAGCGACCCCATGGACTGCAGCCCACCAGGCTCCTCTGTCCATGGGATTCTCCAGGCAAGAGCACTGGAGTGGGGTGCCATTGCTCTCTAGCAGGCCAGAAAGCCTTGCCAGTCTTCATCTTCAGGCCAAATCAGAATCTTTACCCCTGTTTACACTGTTTGGGCAAACCTCTACCTAACGGGAAATGAAAGGGCATAGTCAGGTTTGTTGGTCGTATGTGTGGTTCTTTGGAAAACATGGTTTCCTCCCCTTGGGCATCTTCTGACTGGTCTCATGGACTTGTGTCAAAAGCTTGCAGGATAAAGCAGCAGTGGAAGGCCAAGAAAACATTAACAGGGTTGGACCACGGAGGATGCAAAGCATCGGCAGCATTCATGCCAACAATTTCACAGCAACAGAAGACAATGCCAGCAGCTTTTGTTAGGCTGAGAGACAAGGAATTGAGTGCAGATAACAAGGTTGATGACATCAGGCACAGTTGCCCTCTGCTCAAGTGTCAGTCCTTGACATAGAGCATTGGCAGCCTGGTGGAGATGCTGGCAGGTGCTGGCACTCTGCGGTGTCTCGGTAGGGCAGGTGTGGAGTCTGTGCTTTTGGAGGGTGCCAGCAGCAGACTTCCTGCCTTTGGTCTTGGCAGAGACAGGGGACTGGACCCATCGAGAGCAGGGCCAAGGGAGAAATGAAATGGCTTACACTGTGTGGCAGGCAAGGGGGCTGATTCACAAAACACACCAAAAACTGTTCACGATTTCCAGAATCACCTGGGAGAGATTTGAAGAGCAGTGGAATTTCTAAAGCGGGGTTGAATATGCAAAAATACTTTTTGGCCTATGAATGTGACCTAGGACTCCACAGAGACATACAGCCATCTAGGTGGTGGATCTTCTTCTTCTTTTTTAACTAAACAAACAAAAAAAAAAAACGAAACCTGTCTTTTTGGTAGTATTTATTTGGCTGTGCTGGTGTTGCTTGTGGTGCATGGGATCTTCCATTTTTTGTTGCTGTGGGCAGGTTGTGGTGTGCTGGTTGTGAGGGGCAAGTTGTGCAATGAGAAATCTTTTAGTTGTGGCCTGTGAGTTGGTTTTTTTTTTTTTTTTAGTTGCAGGATGTTAACTCTTGGGTGTGTGGCATGTGGGATCTAGTTCCCTGACTGGGGATATAACTCAAGCTGCCTGCATTTGGAGCTTAGAGTCTTAGCCACTGGACCACTAGTTAAGTTCCTAGGTGGTTCTTCTTTATTTTTGTGTATTAAGTTTTTGTTTAGCACTTAGTGGGGGAAGATACAAGTTGTAAACCCTCTTTATTTCCAAATAAGGGATTTGATATTATTTAATTATGGTTTATAATTTTTATTTTATTTTTGACATACGTGTATTATGCACAGCTGTTTTGAACCTAACAATTTTGGGGGAAGCATTTGGCATCCACTCTGTAGGATAAAATGAGTAATTTATTCCTTTTGGCAGCCCTGCACTGTACACCTTATCTGGTCTCAGAATTCCAGCTGGTTTAGTGGCATCAGATGATACTTAGAAATCAGCTATGGTGGAAGCATTTACACCACAGAAATCAGCTAATGTAAAAATTAGGGCTTTTTCTTTTCTTTTTTTTTTTTTTTGAGAGCCTAATTTACAACTACTGACCCCATTTATACTACTCTTACTGACAGTATAAAACATTGAATCAAGTTGAACTTTTTCTGTAGGCAACTGAAAACTTTTGAAATGAAGAATAATTCTTTCAAAAACAGTTTTAGACATATTAATCTGACATTGATACATTGAAAATGCAAGCTGAGAGACAGAAAATTCGTATGACCCTCTTAAAAAAATTCTGGAATAAAAATGAAGAATTTGAACTTAAGTGATGGTGGTATAAATAAAAAGGAAGAAATGAGTTAAAGAACCTTTTAGTGAAGACTTTGATTTTGATATTGACAAAGAAGGTCAAAGTGATTTATCTTTTAGTAGATGCTCTTTAAATATTTGTTGAATTAAATAAAATTTGAATGAAACTTTTGTTTACAAATTTAATTCTTTTTCTTCCTCTCTGTTCTTTCTCAGATTATTGTCCATTCTCTTTGATTATTCTTTGTATATGCGTATTTCTGTGTCTTACCTTGCCTTTCCCCCCCATCCTTTTATTTTTCCTTACTTTAGTCCCAGTGTGTAAGTAAGTGTTAGTTGCTCCGTTGTGCCTGACTCTTTGCGACCCCATCATCTGCAGCCCACCAGACTCCTCTGTCCATAAGATTTTCCAGGCAAGGATACTGGAGTGGGTCGCCATTTCCTTCTCCAGGTTAGTCCCAGAGTAATTAGTAAATAATCTTACTAGCTGCTCAGACACTTGGATAGCAATATGTCTTGGGAGATGAAGTGATAGCTCTGTTCCTCCCAGAGATTAGGTTAATTGGTATTCCCCAGCACAAATATTACATCACAGCCTATTTCTGAATTGAAAAATACTTCATACTCTCAGCATGCTTATTTATCTCGTGTCAGTAACATTTTATAGATGGAAACAACAAAATGAATGAAATATGAATCACCTTTAAAACTTACAGCATGCCTGTCAAATTAATTGCACAGCCTAAACACCAAATTCATTTCTTTAATTGAATGTCTTACAGGAGCCACCCTTCAGCATCTGTTATGGTTAATTGTTGCCATAAGTGATTTAACATTTGTATACATGTGAGATGACATGTTGTAATTCATGGAAATGCCAATGCTATGAAATAACCACAAACAGTGATAAATGTGCTGTCTATTTTTGTATAATTACTCCAGATCTATCATCCCACTTAGGTATGTTGAAGTGCATTAGTGCATAACAAATGTGCATCGTCCCAGTGATCAATATCCTATTTCAAATGATAGCTTGTTACTGTATAATTATCATGTTATTCTTTCTGATGATTTTTCTGTCCAGCTATTTAAATTTAAAAGTAAAACCACAACGTGTCTACCTAATGAGGTTGACTATACTGGTCATAATTAGCACATGATTGATATGTGCAGTTTTAATTTAGACATTATGGCCTGTGTCTTCACTTACATATTAGATGATTTAATTTGTCCACTTGACATAGGCTCTCCTGACTAGCTATTTTGTGCCCACAATAAATCTCACTCTCTGAGCCTTTGATCTGAGAACTATTTTTTTAGTGTGCTACTTTGGTCTTTTCTTCCTTTTTTTTTTTAACTTTGCTTTCTCTTTCTTGATTGTTTATTTCATTTTGTGGAGGTAGTATTTTCTAGGTTAAATATTGTAGTATTTTTAGGTTAATTATTGAGGTCAGTTAGGTCAAAGCAATAATAGGCAATTTAAAACGACTTCTCTGAGGCAAAAAAGGTAATTTTTGTTATGCTTAATATTTTAAGAATTTGTAGTAATTTCTAGAAAGAACCGAGGGAATATAAACACCTCAGTTTTGCAGGCCTTCTTAACCTACTCACATCCTTATAAGAAGGCAACAAGGTAAAAAAGTCAAAATATACCTACCTTACAATCCACAATTCATTTCTGTGAATATACACAAAAGGAAATGATAACTATAATTCGACCATGTATACACACCTATGCTTATGGCAGCACCCCTGAAGATGTACATGAAGTCACCAGTAATTTGGATGAAGTGTGAGTCTGGCTTGCTCACGCTCCAAGAGTATCACCCAGCTAGTGGTGGCAGCAGCTGACCCTCAACTTTTGCCTCTCTGGGTTGCTCTGTTGTTTTTTTCTTTCAAAAGTAATAGTTTTTATTTGTTTATTATTTTTATTTATTAATTGGACATATAACACTGTACAAATCTAAGGCTTCATGTTATTTTGAAACATTTATAAATTATAATATTATTGCCACACCTTAAACCTAAGGCACATCCCACTCTAGTACAATGTTAGCCACAGGATGAATGACCTTCTCTACGCCCCACGGGCTTCCCAGGTGGCGCTAACGGTAAAGAATTCGCCTTCAGTGCAGGAGATGCAAGAGACTAGAGTTCCATCCCTGGGTCAAGAAGATCCCTAGAGAAGGAAATGGCAACCCACTCCAATATTCTTCCCTGGAAAATTCCATAGGCAGAGGAACCTGGCAGGCTACAGAAAAAATAAATAAATAAAATAAAATATATTCTATTCCCTATGAGCTAAAAAGGACAAGATAATGACAATTTCTTCTTTTATTTTTTGGTTATGAACTCAAACAGATGATAAGTTAGATAAATAAACTATATTCATTTTAATAGCACATATTAGTGATGCTCAGCTATGATCAATGGCTCTTTGGAAGTTGCATTCCCAATCCTTTCCTGTTTGCTTGTGAGTAGGAATTTGTTCAGAAGAAATAGAAACCCTGGTGAATATTTGAGGGAAGTCACACCAAGCTGGAAGGGTACACTAAAAAAAAAAAAAAAAAAAAATATTATTGCCACTGTAACAATATTTATCATAAAACATACAGTTCGATGTTGTCTATGTTCAATAAGCTGTGCATTAAATTTCTATGACTATTTTAGTGTTTTAAAAATTTGTCCCCTAAACAACCCCCATCCCCTGGTAACTACCATTTTACTCTGATTTTTCTTTTACATTTTTGCTTTTTTAAGATCCCACATATAGGTGACATCATGCAGTATCTATCTTCCTTTGCCTGGCTTATCTCACTCAGCATAACACTCTCATCCATGTTGCTCTAAGTGGCGGGTTAGCCTCCTTTTCATGGTTGAATAATATTCTGTTTTGTATATATACCACATCTTTTTTATCCATTCAGCATTCAATGAGCATTTGAGTTGTCCCCATATCTTGACTACTGTGAATAGCGCTGCCATAAGCATAGGTGTGTATACATGGTCGAATTATAGTTATCATTTCCTTTTGTGTATATTCACAGAAATGGAATTGTGGATTGTAAGGTAGGTCTATTTTGACTTGTATAGGAACCTCCATATTGCTTTCCATAGTGGTTAGACCAGTTTATATTCCCCAGGAGCAGGGGGAAAGGGTTTATTTTCACTTCCTCTTCAGTAGCACCTATTGCTTCTTGTCTCCTTGATGACAGCCATTCTAACAAATGTGAGATAATAGCACACTGTGATTTTTATTTGCATTTTCCTGATAATTAGTGATGTTGAGCATCATTTCATGTGCCTGAGGGCCATTTTGATACATCTTTGGAAAAATTTTCCATTTAGTTTTTCACCTATTTTAAAACAGACTGTTTTTGTTATTAAGTTGTGTTACGTCTTTATACAGTTTGGATATTAGCCCCTTATCTGACATATGGTTTGTGAAAATTTTCTCCCATTCTGTAGGCTGCCTTTTCATTTTGTTGGTTCTTTTGCTATGCCAAAGCTTTTGAACTTGATGTAGTCCCATTTGTTGATTTTTGCTTTTGTTGTTTGTGAAAAGCAAACATTTTCAGAAGTTACATAATATTAGTTTCTTTTTTTTTTTTTTAACTTGCCATTCACTGAGAGGCAATATTCTACTAAAGTTTAAAAAAAGAGAATTACTTGTAGTGTGAACATCTAAGCAAAAAAGTGTGATGCCTGAAATAAACTTAATTCAGGAGGAAGTGAGATACCTGGGAAACCAGAGGATTTCTCCAAGCTTGTGAATTTGGGGATTAGAGATCTTCTCTGGATTAGTGTGTGCAAGGTTCAAGGTCTACAGCAAAGCAGTTGTAGTGATGGCAGGGCTTCACTGCAGTTCTCTGACCGCTCTGTGGTTCTAAATCTCCTTTAGTCCATGGGTATCCTATACTCACTGACAACACAAAGTAGGAGAGAAACCCCCAGGCAGCCACTCCTGAGAGGCTAACTCTCTTCACTGCTGTTTCTGAGGACTTCTCGATCTCCAGGACACTGTCTCCAGCTCACCTTTCCACACCTGCAAGTCCAGGCCCCATTCTTTGTCCCCTGGTGTCTCTGGATATAAGGCTGAATTATTTTTTAACTTCTGTACTTTTCAAACCTCTCTTCCTCACCTGGATTCATTATCTGAATTCTTCCTTTCCTTCCCTGTCACTTCCCAAAATGAATTTTTAAAAGGCCCCTCGTGATCTCTCAACCTGGTTTCATCCTCTCATTCAAGCTTTCTTCATTCCACATCTACCGGCTAAGTTTCTCTCTTGTGTACAGGCCATGCTCTATCCTCAGGTTTTTGACCAAGACTAAACAACTCTCTCCAGGTTTTCCTTTGTTAATTTCTATTTATCTGTTGAATAAATCTTGGTTCCATCATTCCTTTCCAAGAGAAGTTCTTTCTGATCTCCCTGGCTAGGTGAAATCCTCTTATCATATCCTCACTGCATTGCAGTTTTACATTTATCTGATTTTTTCATTAACATCTTCCTTCTCCACTAGATTGTAAGTTGCTCAAGGGCAGGGATCTGTTTATTTTTGTTCATAATATTTGTTAATGCTTGCTTTCTCTCCTACTTTGTGTGTGTGAATGTGTGTGTATAGGTGTGTGTGTCTGTGTATATGTATTTAATGAATTGATGGATTAATGAATGGATGGATAGATGAAAACTCTTTATAGAAACTTGCAGTTGTGTTGGGAAATTGTCTAATCTATATATACAAGGAGAACAACAAATGACAAATATGTATGTTAGAAGTACAAGTAAAAGCTTTGCAAGATAATTTCAAAATTTCTCTAAACTGTCCTTCAGTTCAGTCACTGAGTCGTGTCCTACTCTTTGCGACCCCGTGAGCTGCAGCACGCCAGGCCTCCCTGTCCATCACCAACTCCCGGAGTCCACCCAAACCGATGTCCATTGAGTCGGTGATGCCATCCAAGCACCTCATCCTCTGTCGTCCCCTTCTCCTCCTGCTCTCAATCTTTCCCAGCATCAGGGTCTTTTCCAATGAGTCAGCTCTCCGCATCAGGTGGCCAAAGTATTGGAGTTTCAGCTTCAGCATCAGTCCCTCCAGTGAACACCCAGGACTGATCTCCTTTAGGATGGACTTGTTGGATCTCCTTGTAGTCCAAGGGACTCTCAAGAGTCTTCTCCAACACCATAGTTCAAAAGCATCAATTCTTTGGTGCTCAGCTTTCTTTATAGTCCAACTCTCACATCCATACATGACCACTGGAGTTAGTGTTAGGCGCTCAGTCGTGTCTGACTCTTTGTGGACCCGTGGAGTCTGGGCTCTTCTGTCCATGGAATTCTCCAGGCAAGAATACTGGGGTGGGTTGCCATTTCCTTCTCCATATTTTGAGTTAAAGTCACCTTAAAAACAGTAGATATAAGAGGGGCACTTTGACCTTGCTTTTTCTTCCTAAAAGCAAGTGCCTAACCTTACCAGGAAGAAGGAGAACATTTTTATCAGCAGAGACAGGGTATTGAGGCAGAGAAATTTATAGAAACAAATCTTACTGGAATAACCTTTATTTTACTAGTTACTTTTCCATAACTAGCTGCCCAGCCTCAAATCCTTCTTCTTGTCACCTTTTCATAGTTTATCACTCTTTTTCCCACGGTGTGTTAAGTGTTTGGTTCTGATGGCTTCTTTGGATCTTTATTTTTTTGTGAAATCTCCCATGTAAAAAATTGCTAAATAAAATTACTATGCTTTTCTCCTATTAGTCTATCTTCTATCAGTTTAATTCTTTGGTCCAATCAGATACCTAAAGTGGGCAGAGGAGAAATTTTTCCTTAGAAGGCCAATAAAAAGATGGGAGTGGTTATCTGAAATATTAACTTATGTAACATTTTCCAATAACACTATTATAAACTAACAAACTACAGCTGCTTTTCCAGGACATAAAATTGAAACATTTTGTTAGAGATTTAAAAACATCCATATGTTGAGCATTTTACCCTTGGCAGGCAGATTATGCTAATCATGAAGACAGAAGATATGAGCCAGAGCTAAGCATTTATAAGATGAATTTCATCAAATAGACATAATACTTGTCTGTGTTCACTCTTTGTAGTCAAAGGGAATCCACAAATCAAGAAGAACATTGTGATGATTAATTTCATGTGTTAACTGGGCCATGAGGTGTCCAGACATTTGGCAACCCATTATTCTGAGTGTGTCCATATTTGTAGGATGTTTTGGAATGACATTAACACTTGAATTGAGTAAAGCCGATTGCTCTCCCTAATGTGGATGGATCGCATCCAATCAGTTGATTACTGAATAGAACAAAAGCCAGAATATAGTGCTGTTTGACAATATAAGCTGGGACATTGGTCTTTTCCTGCCTTTGGACTTGAACTGAAAAGTTAGTTCTTCCTGGGTTTTGAGCCTGACAGCTTTCAGACTGAACACTGTTGACTTTCCTGGTTCTTAGGCTTTTGGACTTGGACTAGGACTTGAATTATAAATATACCATGAACTCTTCTGGGTCTCCAGCTGGCACACACACACACACACACACACACACACACACACACAGGCTTCCAGGTGCCCCTAGTGGCAAAGAACCCACCTGCCAGTGCAGGAGACGTAAGGGATGTGGGTTTGATCCCTGGGTCAGGAAGATCCTCTGGAGGAGGGCATGGCAACCCACTCCAGTATACTTTCTTGGAGAATCCCCATGGATAGAGCCTGATGGGCTATAGTCCATAAGGTCACAAAGAATCAGACATGACTAAAGTGACTTAGCATGCATGTATGTGTGTATATCTATATCTATATATATACATATATTAATAGATATCCTACTGGCTCTGTTTCTCTGGGAACATTGACTAATATGGATTTTGGTACCAGATCCCTGGAAGTGATGCTGCCGCCCCCATAGGGCCAGAAGGCAAGACATGGAGCCAAAGAGGATTATATTCAAGCCTTATAATCTACTGAGATTTACCTTGCTAGGTTTGAACTTGCTTGGGGCCCATCACCTCTTTCTTCCCTCTGATTTCTCCCTTTTTGAGTGGAAAATCTATCCTATGCTTGTCCCATCATTCTATTTTGGAAGCACATAACCTGTCTGCTTTGTGTAGTTCACAGCTGGAGATACATTTTGCCTCAGGATAAATTGTACCTTTAATCTCCCCATATTTGACTAAGATGATATTTACGTAAGATTTTGGACATTTGACTTGAGAGTTGATGTTGGAGCAAATTAAAACTGGGCTGTTGGGATGGAATAAATGTTTTGCATGTGAGAAGGATGTGAATTTTGGGGGAGTTGGGGCAGAATGCTGTTGACTGAATTGTGTCCTCCCTGCTTCCCAGTTTGCATGATAGTTTTTGGAGATGGGGCCTTTGAGAGATAATTATGTTTGAATCATGTCATGGCCTGGGGTCATGTCATGTTGGGATTGTGTGGGTGCTATGTCACTTCAGTCATGTCTGACTCTTTGAGACCCCATGGACTGCAGCATGCCAGGCTTCTCTGTCCATCCCAGCTCTCCAAGCTTGCTCAAACTCATGTCCATTGTGTTGGTGATGCCATCCAACCATCTCATTCTCTGTTGTCCCCTTCTCCTCATGCCTTCAATCTTTCCCAGCATCAGGGTCTTTTCCAGTGAGTCAGTTCTTTGCATCAGGTGGCCAAAGTATTGGAGCTTCAGGTTCAGCATCAGTCCTTCCAATGAATATTCAGGACTGATTTCCTTTAGGATTGACTGGTTTGATCTCCTTGTAGTCCAAGTCAAGAGTCTTCAGCACCACAGTTCAAAAGCATCAGTTCTTCAATTCTTTAAATCATATAACTGAACTCAAACCAGCTATGTTCTTCCTTTTTTTCCATAGAAATTGAAGTAATAAAAACATTGTATAGGAAAATAAGTCATGAGTTCTCTGTGTTTCACTGAAGGCAGTCCCCTCCCTATTACTGTCTACCTGTCCTCTTCCCACTGGGTATTTGGTTGCATTCATTGCCTGAGGCCGGCAGTAACTTTGAAGCTTTTAGTAAGGAGCCCTTCATTTGTTTATCAGCTTCCTTACAAAAAGTGACAGACAGGACCAAGTATTTTAACACTGAGAGAAAACCCCAGCAGATTTGTATATCTTTCAAAGAGTTTGTATTCATATCTTCTGGCTTCGTACTATCCACTCTTTTCAAAAGAGAAAAAGGTCAGGACAACCTGAGAACTCTTGTCCATGACTCTGAAGTTAATTATTTACTCTGAAATATATTTAGAATAGATTAAGTTATTCTATTAGAATAGAGGAGATTCTTCAGATATTAAGTTCTTCGTATGCTATAATACGGAAAAGGCAATGGCACCCCACTCCAGTACTCTAGCCTGGAGAATCCCATGGACGGAGGAGTTTGGTAGGCTACAGTCCATGGGGTTGCGAAGAGTTGGACACGACTGAGAGACTTCACTTTGACTTTTCACTTTCATGCACTGGAGAAGGAAACGGCAACCCACTCCAGTATTCTGGCCTGGAGAATCCCAGGGACAGAGGAGCCTGTTGGGCTACCATCTATGGGATCGCACAGAGTCGGACACGACTGACTCGACTTAGCAGCAGTAGCAGCAGCATGCTATAATAATTTAAACCATAAAAATGACAGTATATAAACCAAAGTGACAAAATAACTAGATCAGAAGAGACTCTTTTATGTAAAAGACAATTATATGATTAAACATCAAAAATCAGTGAGATATGTGAATCATCCAATAAATCTTATTAAGACTGTTGATTAATCAGTATCAATTATTAACGTAAGTTTTTTCAATAGCACTAGAGTATATTCAATGAAAAATTTGAAGTAATAGTTTTAATAAAACCCCAAGTCATAAGAGACCGGAGGGTTCGGGATGGGGAACACATGTATACCTGTGGCAGATTCACTTTGATATTTGGCAAAACTAATACAATTATGTAAAGTTTAAAAATAAAATAAAATTAGGAAAAAAACAAAAACAAAAAACAGAAAAATATAAATAAATATTTTTCAACCCTCTGCATGGACATCTTGTATTTTGAAAAGCAATGAAAGACATCACCTTGGCAATAGTATTAGATTTCACAACAAATTAAATGTCTTTTTAAAAAAAATCTGTTGCTCACAATTAAAAGACCAGTGTATTAAGCAGACTACACATTTGGAGAATATTTACAAAACATATTACAGAGAAAGGGCTAAAGTGTTTAACAAATAGACCTATACAAGGCACATATATAAATTGTGCACTTAAGACAGATTCCAAAAAATAAGTAATCAACAAACAATTTATACTAGTGAAAATACAAATAGCAAAATGGTATATACATATGGGAAAATATTAAGTCACAAGTCATAAAAAGTCAATTAAAACAACAAAACAATATGTTTGGACTATGAACTTATCTAAATTTAAAAAACATGAATAATAATTCTTGCAAGAGTATTTTCTCATAAACTGCTATGGAAATGTTAATCACACCGTCCTTTGGAAAGTAATTTTCCAAAGTGTGTTGAGAACCTAGAAAATAGTAGTACTTTTTCACTCACTGATAGAAATTTATCTAAGGAAATAAAGTGAAATACCTTATGCATAAGAATGATCCTGGAAACACAAACATACATTTATATTACTAATAGCTTAAATGGTTAACAGTAAGAGGATGGTTAAATGAGATGAGTGATTATGGAAACATTTAAAATGATGTTTTCAAAGAGAATGTTATGATTTATATGAAAAAGAAATAGATAATAATGTATGCATATAGTTTGGTTTCAATTATGCAATGACAGCACATATACAAGATAATTAGAAGAATGAATAAAAGATATTAATGGCAGACCAGTCAGTAGCCTTGCTTCAATATATTTATAGTAGCAGGATCATATTGTTGCTATTAAAATTTAATAGGTTTACTTTACAGGAGCAGGTGTTACTGCCCATCCGTGATGATAAGAATTTGATTGAACAATAATGTCTTTTCTGCCATTTGTTAAGTGGCTTTGGAAAGCAGCTATTCACTCTCTTTCCACCTCAGATTCTTGGACTCTTATGCTATTAGCAACAATAATACCTCAGTCTCAAGGTCATTTGAAAGATAGAATAAAGTATGAATGTGAAAGTGTGCTGTAAATGGCATTTATATGTTATAGTTTTCATTAAATAATTAGAAAATATTTAATAATTTGACAAAAACTTGATAATTCCATAATTATCAAGTATCCTAGTCCTGCATGGGTCTATGGCTCAATTCTACTGCCACAGAATCAGTCATACCAATAACTTCATGGCCACCTTTGAGTGCTATTCCTGTAAAACTTGAAAATCCACCAGTGGTACAGATTTGTCTGTCAACATCAAATCAAAGTTATATTCATGTCAGCAAGTTATTATACACAGAAAGAGCTGTCAGGTTGTTAATATGAAAAGCACTGACTAATTTATAAAACTATTCAGTTGAAAGATAATGGAAAGGCAAGCTGCCAATGTGAAGAGCAATGTGCAAATGAGAATTGGAGCCTAAGACCTAGAAAATTTATCAGAGAAAGACTTGAAAGATTTTGGTGTAAAAGACAAAAATGACAGACACAAAACTGAAGGGCGTCAGACCTTTGAGCAGGCTATTTTGATTGAATAATTACTTTTAGTCTTTAAAGGAATCTTTAAAAGGAATGTTTTTCATTGTCTGGGTACAACGTGTTACCAATAAATAAGGGAATAAAACCCAGAGAGGACAAAAGAAAAAGGAGTGCACTCAAGTGCAGTGTGAGAAACTGCCTCCGTCTAGAATTCTGAAGCTTGTAGACTGTATCCACGGATGGGGCTTGGATCACCACCTTCTTTAGGTGAGTCTTGAGATAAGTCTTTTCTATATCCCCATTTCCCTTGCCATGGTTAATTGCTCCTCAAAGTTAAATAGGACTGCAAAACAGAGCAGAAATACGAAGCTCACAATAGATAATTACAGTGTAAGGGCAGGAAAGGAAGAAAAAGAGGTAGAGTAAGTAGAGGTATGTTTATACATTTGGGGAAGAAAATGTCAGCGTGCGCACTTGACATCACACTCCTCCCTATGGTCAAATGGACACAACCAGGCACCTGCTGTAACTGTTGCTCTGGTTTCCGGTGTAAGAGAATCATCTTCTCTATAGCCTTGTTCTCCAGCTAAGCATATGAATGGCCAAAATATCTGGTTAGCATGGCTAATTCTATTGAGGCTCTTGCCAACTAATTTTGGAAAAAAAAAAAAAAAGCCCAAATAATTAACTGACAATTAACTGCATGTATCATTGGTCAACAGTTGGTTGCACTTCTTTTCCTTGAATCTAAAATCAAAGTAACTTAAGAGTGCTGGAGTAGTTTATGCTTAACCTCCTCCTTGATACCAAATTCCCTACATCCAATAAATTTTACTATTTACTCTTTAATATAAAAGCAATACATTCTTGCCGGGGACCAGCCCCGGCTGATCCAGGGAATTCGAAGCGGGGACGGCGTCGGCGAGGATCAGGAAACAACTGCTTAATTAAACGTTAATTAAGGATATAAAGAGTAATAGAATGAGGATAGCTCAGTGAAGAAATTCAGTGGAGAAAAGAGGCTGAATAATTCAGCCAGAAGGTAAGAGAAAGAACGACATGGTGAGACCAAGTTTCGGTGAACAAGGCCCGCACTTTATTTTCCAAAGTAGTTTTTATACCTTAAGTTATGCATAGAGGATAATGGGGGAAGGGGTAGAGTCATGCAGTAAGCCAGGCTTTCTTCCTGCAAACTTATCATATGCAAAAGTTTAGGTGATTTGCATCATCTTCTGGCCCGGAGGCCTTTTTCTCTAAAGGTGATTATTCTCAAGTCAGTCGCCAGCCTCCAAAAAGCATTAGATAAAGTTGCATTCCTACAGAGCAAAGGTGTGGTGGGCTATAACAAGAAAAAGAATTAACTCAAGGGTCCCAGGTTACAAACATTAAAGCTACTATTTACACCAATTATATTAATCAATACACTGCCAGGGACACAGCAGGTAAGGGATATGGAGACTTAGCAGCAAACATTGGCCCAACAAGTGAAAATCCCTTCACCAATACAATTTCTAATCAATCTTTTGACTGCTCAAAGGAATCTGTATTTAGACAGTTTAGAACATCTCATGCCTCTCACAGTTTGGAGGCTCTGAACAATCACATGTGGCCGGAAAAACCTATTCAGGCAGGCTAGAGGATTTCCAAAGGAGTTTGTAGGTTAAACACTGTCACACCCAGGAATTATTAACTGGAGCTGTAAGCTAACTCTTTTTTCAGAGAGGTCGTGGGGGACAGCCCCCCGTAAAGTCAGAGGTGTAGGTGAAAGCACAAAGCAGAAAGTAGGCAGACTCTGGTTTTGGGGGTAGATTGCTCGAGAATTTCCAGGGAGACTCCTGAGGCTTGATCCCGCCTTTGCGTATGCCAAGCCTCCTTCCTCATGACCTTTGTCATGGGTGGAGTTCCTCACGCTGGCTACCGGCAGAGATAGAATTCCAGTTGAGCTATTCCAGATCCTGAAAAGTGCTGCACTCAATATGCAATATGCACTCAATATGCAATATGCACTCAATATGCAATATGCCGGCTCCCGGCACATTCTCATTAAATTTTTACAATATAGAGAAGTAGAAAAAATGGTTAAACATTATGGTTCTGTTACTTAAAGCTCCATGATTTTTCATATGTTGTATTTCTATCTGTATTTTTGCATATTTATGCTTAGCAGTATAATTTATACTTTTTATTTAATAATGTTACTATGTATTTCTTAAGTGTATATCTTAATGACTGTGTTGTATTCCCTCTGGTTGGTGGTACCATTAACACTGATTCACTGAATCATTCCTCACTGAATCATTCCTCACTGAATCACTGGTTCAGTGAAACAGTGAACACTGGTTCACTACCATATGGAGCTAGATTGTCCTGCTGCTACTATGATATATACACACAGGGCTAAAAATCTTTGTATATAACTCTTCTATATGGCTGTAATTATTAAATATTTTCTTAGGGTTTATTTCAAAAAGCAGATTATTTTCTAATTATTTTTGCTAACAGTTGCTATCTGTGAATCATTCTAAACCACATTACTGGTCTATACCTCAGAAACTATAGATAATTGGGTATGAAAGGTTTTTAAAGCCTGTAAAATGATAAAATATATCCTTCTTATTCCAAAGCCAGCAAGTGTTTAAGAAACATTAGCACCATTTTCATTAAAGTAAACAATAAAACAAAAGTATCCACTTACATCACTATTATTTAACAATATTCTTGGGATAGTAGCTTACAGAATTAGACTAAAGGATATAATATTGGACTTGAGATAAAAAAATTAGAAAAGAGATGTAAAATTGTTCTCTGATGATGCAAGCATATGCTTGGAAAATTCATGCTGAAAAATCACTCAATAAGAGAATTTAGTAGTATCAGATCAGATAAGATCAGTCACTCAGTCCTGTCTAACTCTTTGACACCTCATGAATCGCAGCACGCCAGGCCTCCCTGTCCATCACCAACTCCCGGAGTTCACTCAGATTCACATCCATCGAGTCAGTGATGCCATCCAGCCATCTCATCCTCTGTCGTCCCCTTCTCCTCCTGCCCCCAATCCCTCCCAGCATCAGAGTCTTTTCCAATGAGTCAACTCTTCACATGAGGTGGCCAAAGTACTGGAGTTTCAGTTTTAGCATCATTCCTTCCAAAGAAATCCCAGGGCTGATCTCCTTCAGAATGGACTGGTTGGATCTCCTTGCAGTCCAAGGGACTCTCAAGAGTCTTCTCCAACACCACAGTTCAAAAGCATCAATTCTTCGGCACTCAGCCTTCTTCACAGTCCAACTCTCACATCCATACATGACCACAGGAAAAACCATAGCCTTGACTAGACGGATCTTTGTTGGCAAACTAATGTCTCTGCTTTTGAATATGCTATCGAGGTTGGTCATATCTTTCCTTCCAAGGAGTAAGCGTCTTTTAATTTCATGGCTGCAGTCACCATCTGTAGAGATTTTGGAGCCCAGAAAAATAAAGTCTGACACTGTTTCCACTGTTTCCCCATCTATTTCCCATGAAGTGATGGGACCGGATGCCATGATCTTCGTTTTCTGAATGTTGAGCTTTAAGCCAACTTTTTCACTCTCCTCTTTCACTTTCATCAAGAGGCTTTTGAGTTCCTCTTCACTTTCTGCCATAAGGGTGGTGTCATCTGCATATCTGAGGTTATTGAGATTTCTCCCTGCAATCTTGATTCCAGCTTGTGTTTCTTCCAGTCCAGCGTTTCTCATGATGTACTCTGCATATAAGTTAAATAAGCAGGGTGACAATATACAGCTTTGACGAACTCCTTTTCCTATTTGGAACCAGTCTGTTGTTCCATGTCCAGTTCTAACTGTTGCTTCCTGACCTGCATACAGATTTCTCAAGAGGCAGATCAGGTGGTCTGGTATTCCCATCTCTTGAAGAATTTTCCACAGTTTATTGTGATCCACACAGTCAAAGGTTTGGCATAGTATAGATAGGCACAAATTAGTATTCAGAAGTCAGTGAAAAGATACAATTCTTAGAAATGTACTTTATAATAAAAGTGCAAAAGGAAAGTAAACAAAGATTACAGTTACCAAACTCTAAAAAAATAAACACCAATCTTGAAAAGAAAAAAAAAAAGCAGAACAGCATGCATGGTGAGATAAATTCTGTTACGTTGTAGAGGTAAATTTTTTCCAGTGTTTTGGAAAGCAGTTTGCTGAATGAGTGAAGTGACTGATTGATGGGGCAGTGGTCCTGGCAGTGATTATCCTCTGACTCTAGCTACAGGGTTCACAATGGCTCTCAGCAGATCTTGTCAGTAAAGTCACTACCCCCCTGCTCCACCACCCACCTTGCCCTGCCCTGGGAGGGGGGTTGGCGTCTGGGCTGGCCACTGGCCTGTGACTGTCCCAGGCCAATAGTAGGCTTTGTGATCGAAGATGTGTGTAAACATCTTTTTATGCTGTCAAGTTGAGTACATTCTCATATCAGAAATACGTTTATCTTAGTTTTGTCTTAGTAGCTATTCTTTCTGTTTTAAAAGCTTGACTGAATTGCCTGTTTGACCAGCCTTGTTTTGTGTATTTGTTGTTCAAGAATGATCATTATAACAATAACTTGATAAAAGAGCTTTAGTGCTTGGCTTTAGATGGTCTCCATTGACTCCTGACTGGAAGCAACATTAATGTCTTCCTCATTTTCCCTCCTTCCTCTCCATCTTATCTACCCAGCTTTTACATGACTACATCATCTTTCTTAGCGTCTACCTTTGTGCTGTTGAATAAGCCTGTACTCCTTTGACTTGACTAGTGAGGAGAGTCTAATGTAGCGGCTCTTTATTCATGAAGAGGAACAAGGCAGGGTTGAGAGATTCAACAAGGAATGTGGTAGCATCTAGGAAATAGCATCTAGCACAATTAGAAGTGCCTTTACTTTCTTCAGGTTTGAGAGAACAACTGGAGGAAATGGTTGCCAGAACATGTGGAGAGCTATGGGCCAAGGAGAGGAGCTGCTGTGGCCACAGGTAGAGGAATACAGCACAGTCAAGTCATCACTAAGATACGGAGATAATACCTAATAGTGTGACCGCAATTAATACATGAAGATGAGATTTATAACTATATTATTAATAGCTTATGTGCATGCTAAATTGCTCCAGTTGAGTATGACTCTTCTGAGACCCTATGGACCATATCCTGCCAGGTTCCTCTGTCCATGGGATTCTCCAGGCAAGAATACTGGAGTGGGTCACCACGCCTTCCTCCAGGGATCTTCCCAACCCAGGGATCAAGCCAGCTTCTCCTACAGCTTCTGCATTTCAGTCAGATTGTTTACCACTGAGCCACTGGGGAAGCCCTATTAATAGCTTAGCAACAGTCAAGTCACAATTACCACTGGGTGACTGGACAGGCACATTATGGATGAGGATCAGTGAGTCAACTGATTTAGTCAACTGCAAACAATGATTCCTTTCTGTAGTCATTCAACTCACTCTTACCTCCTCCTTCTACAAACTTAGCTCATCACAAGTGTGTGTTTCTGTGCATGTGTGCACATGAGCAAGTTATGTTTGTATTTTACATAGAAATATGCAGGCTCTAGTTCCACATGCATAGCCACACAGTGATGTTCCATTGTTGGGGAGAGAAAGTGTAGACATCAGTGTAGGAAATCTGATTCCTACGTTATTGTACATGTCGCTTTTAGGTAGACGTGTTTAAATGTGATTGGAGATTCAATTAGCAGTCAGCGCACTGGAGCATGCCATGCTGTGCCACAGGGTGAAGACTGGAAAAATAACTAACTTTTGTTAGTAAAGAACTTTTACATTTAGAACTTTGACGTTCGTTCACTGAACTATTACAGGCCAGATGGCGAGATTGTTATTCAGCAAGAGTGAAACAATAGAAAGAATGTAAATGATCTGGAAAAATTAGAATTGATTGAATGAGTACAGAGTAGAGCAATTCTGGAGAAATAGGCTATGGTGTTAAAACAAATGTCATATTCTTAAATCAGACTTATGATAGAACTCACAAATGATGTTCATCTTTGTGTGTGTGTGAGAGGGAGGGAGAGAGAGAGAAAGAGAAGGAAAGAGAGATAAAGATAGAGACAAACCCTGTGAAAGAGATTAAGATATTGAGAACAGAGAGTCAGAGAGAAAAACATACACATGAGTATTGAGAGACACTGGAGAGGGGAAGAATGAAATAAAGAGAGCATCTAAATATCTAAAGTCTTAAATAACATTTAAGGAAAAAAATGATAGGGTTGGTTTCTTAAGGAAGAGACTAGATCATGGCCTGATACTGATTACTTCACACAGCTGGAGCTATTGCTTCTTAAATTGGGAATTCAGAATTCTAAAGCTGGGGATCTATGGGCCTCAAGGAAGTCTGCGAACATTCTGAATTTAATATCCCATTGAGTATGTGTATGTACATGTGTGCACACGCACACAAGTCTGTGTACACATAACTACAGATATCTTAGGAGGACAGGATCTGCAGCTTTATCAGATTCTCAAAGAAACCATGATCTCTAAGAAGCTGATGATCTCTGTGAGCAAGAGGTTGGACCTAGCACCATGATGTTGCCATTTTGACGAATGGATATCTTGGCAGCGCACCGAGATCTCCTCTTCAGTGGTCACAAATAAGTCCAGTCACGTCATGCTGTTTTAAAAAGTCCACGCAAGCATGCATGTGTGCGTATATATATTTAAAACTGGGTGAAAGCATGTTGACTTGGTTTGGGGAGCTGTGAATGGGAATAGGTTAAGGAATGGGAGCAGGACTTTTGCCTCCACAGTACTAAGATGTGGAAGGAGCCCTGTACTACATGTATTTGAACTGCTCAACCATAGTCTCTATGGGTCACCTGTAGAGACATCAGAGTGACATTTTGCTTTTGTTTACACATTGAGAGTCTTCAGTTTAGGAAGGGTAACAAAGGCCTACTTTTAGAGGATGAACTAAGACCAAATGCAGTTTTGAATTTGGGGACTCATTTACCTACTGTTCAGAGAAGGCAATGGCACCCCACTCCAGTACTCTTGCCTGGAAAATCCCATGGACGGAGGAGCCTGGTGGGCTGCAGTCCATGGGGTAGCTAGGAGTCGGACACGACTGAGTGACTTCACTTTCACTTTTCACTTTCATGCACTGGAAAAGGAAATGGCAACCCACTCCAGTGTTCTTGCCTGGAGAATCCCAGGGACGGGGGAGCCTGGTGGGCTGCCGTCTATGGGGTCGCACAGAGTTGGACATGACTGAAGCGACTTAGCAGCAGCAGCAGCATGTGTGGGAAGATGCAAGAGTATGTATGGATGTGGGAGTTGGACTGTGAAGAAGGCTGAGTGCCGAAGAATTGATGCTTTTGAACTGTGGTGTTGGAGAAGACTCTTGAGAGTCCCTTGGACTGCAAGGAGATCCAACCAGTCCATTCTGAAGGAGATCAGCCCTGGGATTTCTTTGGAAGGAATGATGCTAAAGCTGAAACTCCAGTACTTTGGGCACCTCATGCGAAGAGTTGACTCATTGGAAAAGACTCTGATGCTAGGAGGGATTGGGGGCAGGAGGAGAAGAGGACGACAGAGGATGAGATGGCTGGATGGCATCACTGACTCGATGGATGTGAATCTGAGTGAACTCCGGGAGTTGGTGATGGACAGGGAGGCCTGTCGTGCTGCGATTCATGGGGTCACAAAGAGTCGGACACGACTGAGCGACTGAACTGAACTGAACTGGACATGGCAATCTGTAAAAGAGGCATTGCAGCCAGAGAGTCTGATAAATGCAGACACCTTGAGATAGGAGTTCATGACACAGAAAGAAATCTTGGAGAATTGAAAGTGAGAGAAAGATTGACTTTGAATGAAGTTGCAGAAAGGGCAGATAGCGGAAGGTCCGAGAGGCCATGGTAAGGGGGTCCCAGAGCCAAGAAGGGTTTTAAGCAGAACATTGAAATGATCTGATTCCTTCAAACAAGTGATCTTTCTACCTGCTAGATAGAGAATGAATTGCAATATGGCAACCTGTAGTTTGCCAACAAAGTTCTGTATAGTCAAAGCAGTGGTTTTTCCAGTAGTCATATATGGATGTGAGAGTTGGACCATAAAGAAGGCTGAGCAATAAGGAACTGATGCTTTTTGAACCGTGGTATTGGAGAAGACTCTTGAGAGTCCCTTGGACTGCAAGGAGATCAAACCCATCAGTCCTAAAGGAAATCAGTCCTGAATATTCATTGGAAGGACTGATGCTGAAGCTGGGCTCCAATACTCTGGGCACCTGATGCAAAGAGCTGACTCATTAGAAAAGACCCTGATGCTGGGAAAGATAGACAGCAGGAGGGGAAGGGGATGATAGAGGATGAGATGATTGGATGGCATCACTGACTCAATGGACATGAGTTTGAGCAAGCTCCAGTAGATGGTGAAGCACAGGGAAACGTGTCATGTTGCAGTTCACGGGTCTCAAAGACTTAGACACTACTGAGCAATTGAAGAATAACCTGTAGTTATTCAACTAAGAGATGTTGGGCTTGCACTGGAGTGGAAGCAGCAGAATGATGAGAAAACGCTAGGCTTAGGACATAAAACTCAACAACATTAGATCTTATTGTTAATCACTGTTAAGCTACAGGAAAATGAGCATTAATGTGAAGCAGAGGAATATGAATATGACTTACTATCTCTATATTATTTTCTGGTTATATTAAGATCCTTTTATTAATATCTGTCTATGCTAAAGAGCCAGGCTTGGCAAACTCTAGCCTGTGGGATAAATGTTGCCTATTGCCTGGTTTGTAAATAAAGCTTTTGAAACAAAGCCCCCTGAACCCCAACACTTACATATTCCATATGGACACTTTTGCATCACAATGGCAGACTTGAGAAGTTGTAACAAAAACTTTTTGGCACCAAAGCCTAAAGTATTTTCTGTCTATGCCTTTATTGAAAAAGCTTTCAAATCTCTGCAGAGATTATGCTCTACATTTTATTATTTATCTTGTAAGAAGAGTCTGGAGTTGAAATAATGGAATTGCCTAATTCTCAGGCAGCTCTTTGTATCTCTCAGGATTCTGTATTGGTACAATGTTTTTTTTTTTTTTTTTTTTACCCTTTAGTAACATATGTTTGCTTCAAGGCAGTCACTAAAATCAAAATTAATGCAAATCAGCCATCACAAAGATTATGTCTTAGATTTGGAAGAAACCTTTGTGGCCATCTGGTCTGACTCCTTTATTATTTTAGAGAGGGAGACAGAACAGCATGGCCCTTATGTTCAATTCACTAGCTCAGGGTTGCAAGGTCAGTTAGTGGCAGAGAGAAACCTAGAATGCCTGTGTCCACTCTCCCAGCCCAGTGCCTTCTTCATTATTGAAATGCTTAAAAATAGGCACAGAAAGCCTTGATCATCACAAATATGAATTGATGGAGATTTTCTTTGAAAGTCATTGTTTTTACATCAAATTTGAAGTGCCCCACTTTTATATATTTTGAACTAGATTGTTTTTCATTTTATGTAATGATCCAGCTTATTCTGCTTTTAAAAATGTATACTGTATAAAATTTCAAACACGTCTAATAGCAAAGATAATAGAAAACGGAACCCTGTGGACCTGTCACTCAGTCTCTACAGTGAACATGTGACTCAGCACATTTCCATCTGTTTCCTCCCACTCAGTCATATCCTTCTTTCTCTAAAACTCTACTTTCTCAGAAACTTGACACGATTGTTCTCTTTTCCTGAAAAGTTAATCTCCCAGGTACCCCCAGGGCTTATCCCCTCTTTTCCTGAATGTGCCCATGACTCATTCCCTCATCTCCTCCAGGTCTTTGTCAAATATCATCTTCTCTGTGAAGGCTTCTAAAATCAACTTTATTTAAATGACCATCTCTGCCCAGTGTTCTCCATCCACTTCCTCTGTATTATTTTTCTCCATAGAACTTACCTCATCTGGCACTTTATGAATTTTACTTCATTGATTGCCAGGCTGCTTGCCTTGCAGTGAAGCTTAGTGAAGAAAGTACTTTTATATATTTTGTCCACTTTGTATTCCCAGTACCTAGGACAATGCCTGGCTCATAGTAGGTATTTACTAGCTCTTTGTTGAAGGCATAAATGAATACATAAAGATGTATTTTTTAGTAGAGTTTTCTTAAAATGAGTAATATTTACTCTAGATCAGAATGCTACCTCTGAAATCTTGGCTGTTTTCCTATTCACATTAATAAGGCAGGCTAACCTAGAAGAAAACCTTCATGTTCTAACTTTATCCTTTGAGCCTAAGACCTGAAAGAGTGCAGAGTAAGTCCTAGTATGCTGCGAGTACTACAAGTTACAGCATACTAACTTGCTTTGTTTCTTTTTTTTTGGACTCTGATTTGGAGCAGTCTGTGTTCTGTAGAGATCCAGTTTTTTCATGAACCAAAGCACTCTCTGAAAAAAGAGAGAAAATGAGCATTGGAGAGCAGAACACACCAAAACCCTGCTCTCCAATGACTCTTCATAATCATAACTTTACTTCCTAGAGGTAGAGAAGGAAGTGGATATTCATCAGCTGTCTGCTTCATTTTGGGGCATGATTCAAATATACTTTATCCCAGCTTTGTTTCCTATTCATAATATATACTTTGTTAATATCCTGTTATCATCAAATGTGTCTTCTCTTTTATTTTGCCGATCTCTCTTGCCCTTCACCTGGAACATATCCTGTGTATGATGCTTTTCAGGGTGTCCTAGAGAAGACATGAAGCCAACAGCAGGCTAAGGAATTATCTTTTCGATTTCTAGATGAAAAGCAACTGAGGTTATAGGGTCATGAATTTAGGTTTTCAGATCTCTTACTCTAATAACGCTAACTTTGTTGCTAACTATCATTCTTTGTAATGCTATTTGTTGAAATTATATCTCCATAGATATTTTACTTACTTGTACTACCATTGATTCCTTTAACGTGAATAAATTGTCTTAAAACTTGGGAGTGTGGCTGATAATCACAGATGACATTAACCTGGTTGGTAAGAATATCTTTCATTCTCTGGTTCTTGTTGGAACCCCAAAGACCCTAGTACATATACCATTTGGCACTGAATACATATTAATTAGACTGATGAAAAGAAATATTTTATGAACATAAACTATTCAAAAGAATCAAACTAGTAGCTTCATTTGAGACAGAGAACAAGGTATTCAGCTTATGATTAAATTTTAAAAGAAGCTTTAGGCAGAAAGATTTAGAGGGAAAAAGATTCCCAAACTAATTCTATTCAAGTGTTTTGAACATTCATTAATTTATTTACTCATTTATTCCACAAATACCTGTTGAGAGCCTACTGTCCCAAGCATAATTTTTGGTGCTAAATGCACAAGATGAGTGAAGCATGTTCCTTGTTCTTAAGGAATTCTGTCTGGTTGGGGAACAACTAAATCAACAATTGCAAGGTGTGTGATAAATACTGCAGGTTAGCAGGTATAGAAAACAGGTGTTGTTGTAGCATAGATAAGTAGTACCAACTTAATTTAAAGGAAGGTAGTCAGGGAGTGATTCTTAAGCTGAATATTAGATGTTGAGTAGGAATTAGATAGAATGATAGGTAGGAGAATAGAAGGGAATGAGAAATCATTTTTTAGGTACAGAAAGCAGTAGGTACAGAGCATGGATATGCCTTCTAGGAAAAGTAAGTATTTTGGTTGGAGCTTAGAGTAGTAATTGAGCCATGTTTTGAGATGAGGCTAGAAAGGGCAAGAACATGCCATGGAGATTTTGTACACTATAAAGTCTGAATTTCATCCTCAAGCTATAGGCCACATTTAAGGATTTTAATGGTGGGGATGGGTGAAGGCAGAGAGATGACATAACTTTAGGGACTTATGAGAGTAGAAGCTGAGAGCAAGCCTAAAAGAGGGTGGCAGTGAATGGAAGGGAAAATTTCAGAGATGTACTTGATAGCCCTGATGATTCATTCAATGTGCGGGTAGGCCAGCAAAGAGAAAAGGAGTAAGAGAAGAGGATATTAATGTATAAAGACCCAGGGAAAGATGGAAGTGAAATGAAAGGGCAGAACTTCCCTGGTGGTTGTTAAGAGTCTGCCTGCAGGGGACTTGGGTTCAATCCCCGGTCCAGGAAGATTCCACATGCCATGGGGCAGCTAAGCCTGTGAGCCACAACTACTGCAGCCCAGGCAGCCTATGCTCTGCAACAAGAGAAGCTCCCACAATGAAGAGCCTGCCCAGCACTACGAGAGAGTAGCCCCTGCTCACTGAAACTAGAGAAAGCTTGCACCAGCAAGGAAGACCCAGCACAGCTAAAAAGGTATACATAAAAGGAGTAAATAAAAATAAATAAAAAGCAGTTGGAAGATGGAAAGGATGGTTAACAGCAACAAAATCACCACGAGGTCAAACAGACTAGGAATTACTTAAGGATTTATAAGCTAGGAATGAAATTGTGGTCTCTGTCACAGTAATTTCAGAGGAATGTTTAGATTAGAAGCCAGTTTTTAATGTACTGAGGGAGGAAAGAATCCAAATTATGGGTAGCCTTCTGTACAATTTGGGGCTCTTTATAAGAAAAAGAATACACAATTATGAATTCAAAACCATGTATAAAGCCTTGGAAGGGGTCCATGCACTGAGAGGCCCTGACATTCAGCTTCATTTGCTCTTTACCAAATCTACCTTCAGGCTGAAGAGTGAGTGGGTGATGATTAAATAGCATCCTCCTTTAAGAAATTAGGCTTTGAAAGAAAAGAAAAATTGAAAAATCACTCTGTGTGGAGGTAGAGAACAGGGGGCATAGGATGATTATGTGTGCGTTTACTTTATGGAGTGACACAAGCTCGGTGACATGACATCAAGGGATGAAGGGAGACGTGGAAGATACATAAGAGGGCATGAAAAGTAGATCAAAAACCCTGAGGACATGAGAAGGATGGAATCAGGGGGAGCTAGGACAAAGGAAAGAACATTTGGGGAGTAACACAAATGAGTGGATTCATGAGAGGAGACTCTAGACGTGATCGCACAGGTGTGAAGATCATGCCAAGAGGATGGTGTTGCAGTATCTCAAGGAGGAAATTCTTGAAAGTCTTGGGAACACAGTGCTGAAAAGTGTTCAGTGTAGTTGGGAGGTCCAAGATGAAAATTCAGCATGGCTCACATCATTTGACAATCAGAAAGCCATTGATGACTTTAATCAAGGAAATTTTAGTGCAGTGACAGGAGTGATATGGAGTGACAGGGAGAGAAGCCCAGTGATATTGGGTCAAAAAGTGAAGGAGAGGTGTGGAAGGACAGCCGTGTGAGTGGCCTCAGAATTGGACATGTTTGTGAGGGGAAGGAAGGAGATAGGACAGAAGCCAGGGGAACATGTGAGTCAAGCAAGGGTTTTCTTATCTACTTACTTAGAGTTTGTGGTAAGATAAGACATGGTCAATGTGATGGGGGATTTGAAGCAGAAGAGAGAGGAGACAAAGGAAATGTACCTGGGAATATAAAAGCATTTGTTAAAAAAAATTGTTGCCCTTTTTCTAATTTGAAAAGCAATCAAATAATATAGAATAAATATAGGTAAAGCATTCAAATAATATAGAAGTAGTAGTAAGGAAAATCACCCTTAGTTATACCTTCTAAAAGTAAAATACTGACAAAACTTTTGTTTTTTTTCATACTTGCAGACATTTTCTACTAAAAACATGAATATACATACACACATACATAGAGATACACAAGTAGAAAGACACTTTAAGAATTAAACAGGACATACGTATACTAATTGATTTCACTTGAAACTGTGCAGTGATGTTCATATAAGTAGTTGGAAATCTAGGGTATTCTTTTTGTAAACAAATCACTAGCATCTTAAAAATTAGTCCTCTTTTGATGGGTGTAATTGTTTCCATTGGATCATAGAAAAAGCAAGGGAATTCCAGAGCAACACCTACTTCTGCTTCATTGACTATGCTAAAGCCTTTGACTGTGTGGATCACAACAAACTGTGGAAAATTCTTAAAGAGTTGGGAATGCCAGACCACCTTACCTGTCTCCTGAGAAGCCTGTATGCAGGTCAAGAAGCAATAAATGGAATCGGACATGAAACAGTGGACTGGTTCAAAATTGGAAAAGGAGTATGTCAAAGTTGTAGATCATCACCTTGCTTATTTAACTTCTAGGCAAAGTACAACATGCGAAATGCTGGGCTGGATGAATGCCAAGCTGGAATCAAGATGCTGGGAGATATATCAACAACCTCAGATAGGGAGATGATACCAATTTAATGTGCTTATGTGTTTAGTCGTGTCCAACTCTTTGCAACCTCAGGACTGTAGCTCACCAGGCTTCTCTGTCCATGGGATTTCCCAGGCAGAAATACTGGAGTGGGTTGCCATTTCCTTCTCCAGGGGATCTTCCCAAAAGGGATTGAACTCACGTCTCCTGCAGCTCTTGCATTGCAGATGGATTCTTTACCCATTGAGCTATCAGGGAAACTGGTAGAAAGCAAAGATGAACTAAAGAGCCTCTTGATGAAAGTGAAAGAAGAGAGTGAAAAAGTTGGCTTAAAACTCAACATTTAGAACACCAAGATCATGGCATCTGGTCTCATCACTTCATGGCAAATAGAAGGGGAAAAACTGGAAATAGTGACAGGTTTTATTTTCTTGGACTCCAAAATCACTGAGGATGGTGACTGCAGCCATGTAATTAAGACTCTTGCTCCTTGGAAGAAAAACTATGACAAACTTAGATAGTGTTTTAAAAAGCGGAGACATCACTTTGTCAACAAAGGTCCATATAGTCAAAGCTATGGTTTCTCCAGTAGTCATGAGTCATGTATGGATGTGAGAGTTGGACCATAAAGAAGGCTAAGTGCCAAAGAATTCATGCCTTTGAATTATGGTGTTGGAGAAGACTCTTGAGAGTCCCTTGGACTGCAAGGAGATCAAACCAGTCAATCCTAAAGGAAATCAACCTTTAATATTCATTGGAAGGACTGTTGCTGAAGCTGAAGCTGTAATACTTTGGATACCTGCTGGGAAGAAATGACTCATTGGAAAAGACCCTGATGCTGGGAAAGATAGAAGGCAGGAGGAGAAGGGGACAACAGAGGATAAGATGGTTGGATGGCATCACCAACTCAATGGACATGAGTTTGAGCAAACCCCAGGAGAAAGTGAAGGACAGGGAATTCTGGTGTGCTACAATCCATGGGGTCGCAGTCAGACATGACTTATCAACTGAACAATGCCACCAATTGTTTTCAGTTTACGACTATCACAAATAAAGATACAGTCATCATATTTGCATATTTGTGTGAGTGTTCATATAGAATTTATTGCCTAAATTATAATGCCAGAAATGTATGTAAATTTATGTTATTACTAGATATTTCCAAATTTCCTCCTCAAATGGTTATTATTCTAATTTATACTCCTGCCCACAATCCACTGAGTGCTTGGAAAGTCATGTTTTAATATTAAATTTAACTCAATGAAGAATTGGAGTGATCATATTTTGAAGTTAGCCAGAAATATTTTGCAGAAATGCTTCAGATATCTTAACCACTGACTTATCTTCCTCTGACACTTTCATTGGAGAAGTGAATAGCAAATAATTTCATATCAAATTTTGTTATCATTTGATTTGCTAACTATCCTTTTGCTACAAATATGTGAGTATTTTGGGCATATTGTAGGTTAAATATATGGTTTGCTAGAAACTTAGAGGTGAAAGGAAGGACAAATAAAACTTAAGAAGCTTGCATATTTATTTATTTATTTAGTTTTGCTGTATCTTCGTTGCAGCATGTGGGATCTAGTCCCCTGACCAAGGATCAAACCCTAGCCCCCTTGCATTGCAAGCATAGAGTCTTAGTCACTGGACCACCAGGAAAGTCCCTAAAGAAGTTTTAAATCAGCTTTCTCATTGTATAGCTGAAAAAAAAGTATTGATGATCAGAGAGGCTGAATTTCACTATATACTCCCAGTGGTCTTCTGTATGCCTCCTTCTTTCCGACGTTGGTTTAATCTGGGATGCACTCCTTTACTGCTTAGCCAGTGGATCTTTTTCTATTAGACAACCTCATACTACCAACTTATCTGGTATTGGCAGAGCCTGCCTGGCATTATAACAGTTGGTTTCTATTTCTGCTTCTTATTTCCCACCCCTTAAGTTATAAGATTTTACTGAGCAAGACCATATCTTATTCATCTTTGAATCCACAGTTCTTATTTCTAGGATACACACATTGCAATTTGCCTAAATCTTTTAGAGTTCCATCTAAAGAATTAAAACAATCTAGGTAATTATTGCAGTGCATTGTAACATTATGAAATAGAGACACTCAGCCATTAACCGCCTTGTAGTGAAGGTACATAAACCATTCTAAGGTACTCCTAGGATTTCCCACATGGCGCTAGTAGTAATGAACCTGCCTATCAGTGCAGGAGACATAAGAGATGTGGATTCGATCTTTGGGCTCGGAAGATCCTCTAGAGTAGGAAATGGCAACCCACTCCAGTATTCTTGCTGGGAAAATTCCATGGACAGAGGAGCCTGGTGAGCTACAGTCCATGGAGTCGGACATGACTGAGTACACACACACCCCAAGGTATTCTTTTCAAGAAAGGAACTTGAATCTAATCAATATACATGGGACAGAGAATCATGCTAAATGACCACAGGGATGAAATTTCAAAATCTAGGCTGGGCCAAGTACACAGGAAAAATACTCTCATTCTTTCAACAAGCGCATTAGAATGAAATAAGATGGAGAGTTGAATTTGTGATTCAGGGAGTCTTAAGAGATGTATCAACCAAGTGCAGAACATTTTGATCCTAATATGAGCAAATACATTAAAAAATTGTGAGACAATTTGAGAAATTTGAAGACTAATTGGATATTTGATGGTACTAAACTTTTTGCTATTTTTGGATAATGTTATTATAGTTATGTTTTAAAAGAGTCATGGTGTTATGACTTTTTGGAGGTACAGTCTGATATATTTATGGATGAAATGATATAATAATTGGGATTTGTTTCAAAACAACTTGAGCTTGATAATTGTTGAAGCGGGGTGATGGGTATGTAAGAATTATGGCACTGTTTTCTCAGCTTTTGTATGTGTTCAAAATTTTCTATGGTAAAAATAAAAATGTTTTTGGATATGGATAAATGAATATTAAAATTTACTTTTTAACTTATGTTGGAATGATTTTCTTCATTCCCACCTCTACCTATATTCTCTTCCTGAAGCCTGGCTATGCTAGAAGTGTTTCTAAAGTGAGTTTTAAGCTAGCAAAGATTCAGACACCATTTCAGTATGAGAAATAGGAGATATGTTGGTAGTAGATTCACCTTTTTAGTACAGAAATTCTTACCAGTTTTCACATATCCAGTTTGAAGTCCAGACAACTATGAGGCTTTTTTCCAGCCCCTTCTTACCCTAACTTTAGGATCTAAAATTCCTCCTCCCTCTGTGCCATGTGGAATCAAATGGAGGTATGAATGGTTGATACCCTCCAATGGATCCTGGACTTCAGAGGAGCTGGGGCTTTGGCATGAGAGGAAGAAGAGTGGAATGAAAGCCCATGAGGATGAAGACAGCTGAGGGCTTTGTCATTGAAGAAACACTGTATCTCTGATTTGATCTTTCTCAGGAGGGTTGGTCTGTGAAGAGGCTTCTAAGACATTCAGCTTATAAGCATTCTCTGACCCCTGGACGTAGGAGGGACCATTGCTTGCACCAAATTTTACCATGTTATTGGCATTGTACATTCCCCTACTGCAAGGAACGTCTATGAATTCAGGGAACCGTTGGTTAGAGTTTGTTATGTTACTTAGCTGTGCGTCAGTAAAAAGATCTCATTAAAAGCAGATGGAAGAGTAGGTCTTCAGGGAACACCTCTCAAATGCCAAGTGTATTTATGTGACATGCAGTTTCCTTGGTAACCCACAGAATAGGGAGCAGCAAGGGCTTGTGAGCTTATTCCCATCACAAAGAGGGTGGCAGTGGTGGGAGTTTATGGTTTCTTCTCCATATGGTTGACTTGGGGAAGAGTTGCTACAAGCCTACTTTGTACCTGTGGGATACCGAGGATCATTAGGAGATAAGATTCTTTCAACTGCTTATTTCTGTATTAGAATATTTAGTAGAAGAAGTTGTATTAATGTTCACTAGTCAGAAACTAGTTAGAATCTTATTATCAGTTCTAGGAGCTTAGATACATGTGAACATTTTTAAGATTCTCTAAGGGACAAACCAAAATATGTAGTTAGAAAATAATGTTCTGTGTGGAGACTTATTGGGATGGGGATGATTTAACCTGCAAAAAATGGAAGTAGATTTTCTCAGGGTCTGAAGACATATTTGGTTGTTTCCTAGTACTTGATGGGCTTCCCTGGTAGCTCAGTTGGTAAATAATCTGCCTGCAGTGCAGGAGACCCAGGTTTGATCCCTGGCTCGGGAAGATCCCCTGGAGAAGGAAATGGCAAAACACTCCAGTATCCTTGCCTGGAAAATCCCATAGACAGAGGAGCCTGGTGGGCTGCAGTCTGATAGGGTTTGAAATGTCATACATAATAAGATATTAAGTCAGGGTCACATGGTGTATACATATTGATACTAAATGATGAGAAAGAAATATTGATAATAAAGGGAAAAAAACTGAGGATTTTTGAAGACCCAAAGAACCATAGAAAACTTATCATACTAGTTAGCTATCACTAGAAGGCCAGGATTGGTGCCTTGAAGATTTTCTTTCAAATCTCTAGTTTCCTTTATGATACAAGTGGAGAACTGCTAGATTTATCCCTTACCTGATGGAGTTAACATCTCAATTTTGGCTTAAATTTGAGAACTAGATAAAAAAGAAAACTCTAACCTGAAAAGTTCCATGAGGTGGGAGATGCACAATATATTTTGCATTGAATCTCACCTTATGAATCACTGTTCATCAATATCATGCCTGCCTCAACTGACTGGTCACTGCAGAATTTCTAAAACTTAAGTGATATTTCTTGTAAAATATCCACTTGTTGAGCATAATGCTGCCTCTTGTATTGATACTCGCTAGATTATACAGCACTTCAAAATTAATTTTGTTCGCTTCTGAGATTTTGTCCATTCTCTCCCGTCTGCCTTCCTTCCCACTCCTCCTGAATTAAATTCCTTCTTTGGCTAGCCAAATAGTTATATTAAAAGGCAGAAAGAAGAAATAAGAACTAGAGAGAATATTTCATGAAATCAGTGCCTGATTTAAGACATTCATTAAAGAAAGTTATTTTCACAATGAAGATCCATCGTCAAAGGATATGATGGATCTGAAGACTCCTGAAGCAATTTGTTTGGAAGTACTGAATCAGTACTTTTGCAAAGCCTTACAAATGCTTCTTCTCCTACTGAGCCACTTAACTGAGCACAACAAAAACATTTCTCCCAGGGACATTAAATTCCCTTATTTAAAAAAAATTTTTAAACTGATTTTATTTATTTATTTATTTTGGCTGTGCTGGGTCTTTGTTGCTACTCAGATTTTTCTCTAGTTGTGGAGAACAGGAGCTACTGTCTAGTTGCAGGGCACAGGCTTCTTTCTCATTGTGGTATCTTTAGCTGTTCCAGAGCATGGGCTCTGGGCACAATGGCTTCAGTAGTTGTGGCACATGGGCTCAATAGTTGTGGCTTCTGGGCTTTTGAGCACAAGCTCAATAGTTGTGGTGCACGGGCTTAGATGCTGTGAAGAGCATATGGGATCTTCCTGGATCGGGGATTCAACCTGTGTCTCTGCATTGGCAGGTGGATTTTTAATCACTGAGCCACTGCTGCTGCTAAGTCACTTCAGTCATGTCCGACTCTATGCGACCCCATAGATGGCAGCCCACCAGGCTCCACCATCCCTGGGATTCTCCAGGCAAGAACACTGGAGTGGGTTGCCATTTCCTTCTCCAATGCATGAAAGTGAAAAGTGAAAGTGAAGTCACTCAGTCGTGTCTGACTCTCAGCGACGCCATGGACTGCAGCCTTCCAGGCTCCTCTATCCATGGGATTTTCCAGGCAAGGGTACTGGAGTGGGGTGCCATTGCCTTCTCTGCACTGAGCCACTAGGGAAAACTTAAATTCCCTTGTTACAGGATGGTTTCACATATGGATTGAGTGGTGATTTTTATTAGAGACTGAAAAGCAGGGGGAAATGAGATCAGAATATGATACTATAGGTAGAATGACTTTTAAACACTTCTTTATAAAAATCAGTATCTGAGAGGATAATGAAATATATCCTTTTGGTTTTGGGAGAAACAGTATAACATCATTACAAAGACGTGGACATTTTTGATGAAAATTCTCTAACCTTGTTGTTCACTTGTCATCTTTTTGGTGGGAAGACACTCGGGGTGTTTTCAATGTAGGAGTTTTAAATTACTGCCGCATGTGCTAATGGGAGCATGTAAATTGGAGACCATCATTTTCACTTGAAAGATCTAGAATAAAAGAATAATAAATATTTGAGTGCTTGATTTGAAAATTGAGAACCATGAGTAAAGAAGGAGAAGAATATATTTTCAGAATTCTTTAAACATTGGGAATTATTAGATTAATTATTCCTTGATTTAGGAGAGCCAGGCAAGGGGTGGCAGCCAGTTGGGGCCAGACAGGAAATTGGGAGAAGGGGCCTTTTCAGTGGAGAAGAGGGCTGAGAAAGACTCTGTTTGAAAACAAGATGAGAAATTGGTAGAACAAGCAAGATAATGTTTACTTTCTTAGGTAGAAAAGCAATTGATCGGGAATGTAACAAATTTAGGAAAGTAGAGAAAGATAGGTCTTCCCAGGAGGCACTAGTGGTAAAGAACCCACCTGCCAGTGCAGGAGAGGTAAGAGACATGTGTTCAGTCCCTGCACTGGGAAGATCCCCTGGAGTAGGGCATGGCAACCCACTCCAGTATTGTTGCCTGGAGAATCCCATGAACAGAGGAGCCTGGCAGGCTACAGTGTATAGGGTTGCAAAGAGTCGGACGTGGCTGAAGCTGCTTAGCAGAGAAAGGTAAGCAGAGTTGAAAGATTGCTACATGCTATGGTTTTAGAGATTACTTAGAGTTTAGAAACTGTTACGTGCCGTGGTAAACTGTATGTCTGCGTTAAGCCCTCGTAGCTGATTCTCTGCTTATTGTAGACTGTGGTGAAAAAGTGTTATTACCTAAATGGCTGGCATTAGAATTGCTCATACATAGTGAACTGTTTTTGGCTGGAATTTTATCTAAATGTTTGTAGAAGGCATACTGGCACCAAGACATCCAAGAAAAGGGCAAATATGTCAGTGGAAAAGATTTTTTTTGGCTCTTCATGAAGTGCAAAGAGAGCTGTGAAGGCAGAGAAGGGGGAAGGTGGAAGAAGAAGGAGGCATAAGGTGATGTGTGCTGGATGCTATGTCATCCGGAAAGGTCCAGGACACTCATTTAATAGCAGGCTGACCAGAAAGTTCTTCCCTGTGAAGACATTTCTTAGATCCAAATGCCTTCCTCATCCCTCAAAGAAAAATACAATCTAAACCAAAATAGTGAGCTGATCTGCAAAAGCATCTTCAAAACATGCCCCTACCTACCTCTTCTCCCAACCTGATTGCTGAATGTTCATATTCACCTTCTAGGTAGAAATTTGAAGCTTCCCGGATGGCATTAGTGGTAAAGAACCCACCTTCCAATGCAAGAGACATAAGAGACGTGCCTTTGATCCCTGGGTCAGGAAGATCCCCTGGAGGAGGGCATGGTAACCTGCTCCAGTATTCTTGCCTAGAGAATCCCAATGGACAGAGAAGCCTGGCAGGCTACAGTCCATAGGATCGCAAAGAGTCAGACATGACTGAAGTGACTTAATATACATACATGCCGGTAGAAATTTGAAGCTGCAGCAGCCTCCAGCTTTTTAACAAGATCTACTATACACCCAAATTGTTTGTGTGGGTTGGGTTTGGTATAAGTGATATAGGGACTAAGTTCCATGTTCAGATGTTGTGCAGAAAAAAGTCATTCATTAAATCACTAACTCTAGTTAAGCTCATTAAAAAAAAATAAAGGCACTGAAATAGATTCATTTTAAAATTATGCCAGAAACATCATTATGGCAGGCTCAATCTATGGCTGTTTATCTAGCACTTACTAAATGGGATATAGCCTAATTTTTTTAAGAGTTTGAAACTATCAAGCAAAAACCAATGTGGGTTTAACATATACCTCCCACTCTAATGGGTTGACATCCTGGTCAGAGAAAATTTAATATTTTTCTAAAGTTGACATGTAAATGTCAGTCTGAATATAAAAATGTGTTGTTTGTCATAATTTCTTTTTCCAATTTGGAAAAAAATTGTATGATGGCAAAATCCATATAAGTCAGTAAAAAAGACCCAGGATATTTGGGTTTAAATCTTAGATTTACCAATAACTTTCTCTGTAATATTGGTAAATCAGTTTTCCTTTCTGGATATTGGTTGTCAGATTTACAAAAAAGGAGTGCTGGATTTGACTCTCTCTCTCTCCTCCAATTATATCTGTAAGTGTTTATAGCTACAACTGAATCAAATGACCATTTTGAAGTTTTATAAAAATATTCTACCCCTAAAATAGCTGATGCCATCATTTAGTTCAGTTCAGTTGTTCAGTTGTGTCTGACTCTTTGTGACCCCGTGAACCGCAGCACGCCAGGCCTCCCTGTCCATCACCAACTCTGGAGTCCACCCAAACCCATGTCCATTGAGTCGGTGATGCCATCCAACCGTCTCATCCTCTGTCATCCCCTTCTCCTCCTACCCTCAATCTTTCCCAGCATCAGGGTCTTTTCAAATGAGTCAGCTCTTCGCATCAGGTGGCCAAAGTATTGGAGTTTCAGCTTCAACATCAGTCCTTCCAATGAACACCCAGGACTGATCTCCTTTAGGATGGACTGGTTGGATCTCCTTGCAGTCCAAGGGACTCTCAAGAGTCTTCTCCAACACCACAATTCAAAGGCATCATTTCTTTGGCACTCAGCTTTCTTTATATAGTCCAACTCTCACATCCATACATGACTACTGGAAAAACCATAGCCTTGACTAGATGGACCTTTGTTGACAAAGTATGTCTCTGCTTTTTAATGTGCTGTCTAGGTTGGTCATAACTTTCCTTCCAAGGAGTACTGCTAAGTCACTTCGGTTGTGTCCGACTCTTGTGTGACCCCATAGACGGCAGCCCACCAGGCTCCCCCGTCCCTGGGATTCTCCAGGCAAGAACACTGGAGTGGGTTGCCATTTCTTTTTCCAATGCATGAAAGTGAAAAGTGAAAGGGAAGTCGCTCAGTCGTGTCCGACCCTCAGCAACCTCGTGGACTGCAGCTTTCCAGGCTCCTCCGTCCATGGGATTTTCCAGACAAGAGTACTGGAGTAGGGTGCCATTGCCTTCTCCTCCAAGGAGTAAGCGTCTTTTAATTTCATGGCTGCAATCACCATCTTCAGTGATTTTGGAGCCCTAGAAAATAGTCAGCCACTGTTTCCACTGTTTCCCCATCTATTTGCCATGAAGTGATGGGACCAGATGCCATCATTCAGGTACTTCAAATCATTCAGTTTATTTAGTTTGATCCCTAGATAATTAAAACAAATTAGCTAGAAAGAAACCATAAAAGAATTTGAGAAGCAAGACAC
The DNA here is from genome assembly GCF_027580195.1 of Bos mutus. Classification (NCBI taxonomy): domain Eukaryota; kingdom Metazoa; phylum Chordata; class Mammalia; order Artiodactyla; family Bovidae; genus Bos; species Bos mutus. The sequence continues at coordinate 23,817,107 of NC_091620.1, read as the reverse complement.
AAGGAATTGGATCTAATCACTTTGGAAAATAATCACATCATAGAAGTCAGTCAAAAAGCTGATAATATGAAAACTGGTAGTTAATTATTAAGTTAACCATAAACTGGCCATAAGTCTGAAAAATAAGGTACATTTGAAAGGAGAATGACTTTTTGCTGGAATATCTTAGTCAGCTCTTCTAAGAACACAGATAAAATATTCAACAGCACTAGTCATAAAAATGTAAGTTAAAACAAGAATTTTTTTTTGCCTATTTAATTTGAAAGGCCTAAATAGAACAAAAATAACTAAAACCAATGGAAGTGTAAAGAGGAAGGGAAATACGAATTAGAGCAACCAGGTGCAGAATTACTTGAAAACAAAGGAAAATAATTATGACTCAAGCATGTTTAATATCTTATACTATATATATGTATGTTTAATATCATATACTGTACATATTGAAGAAGGAAATGGCAACCCACTCCAGTATTCTTGCCTGGGAAATCCCACGGACAGAGAAGCCTGGAGGGCTAGAATCTATGGTATCACAAAGAGTAGGACATGACTTAGAGCCTAAACAACAACTATGCATATTGTACAAAATACTATATCTTAAGTATATACTGTGTTCCAAGAAACAAATTATTCCTCTACCAGTGGAATGCCTTTACCCTTTTAGGTAAGAAGTTAAACAAAATGGCACTGAGATTTAGAATTTTGAAAGATACAGAAAAAATAACTGATCAATCCGTATGGATATTATAGTATATAACAGGAAACAGGATTCTGAGAACTTTGAAGCTCTGGCTGTGAGGCTGAGGGAGCAGAGAAGGCATGGTGGAGACCAGGCCAGGTGGAGGACCAAGACACGGAGCATCCAGAGTTTCCATTTCATTAAAGAAAGGGTTGTTTCCAATTTTTTAAAAAAGAGAGAAGGTTGTATATGTCCCTGTTAAACCAGGAAACAGCAACTGATGTTTAAAATCTGAAGACTAGTTTTCCATGTTTAAAATTTTGAATTTTGCCATTAGAAAAGACTATTTCAGGTTAGATGTGTAAGAGGTATAAGATCTCACTGTGGAAAATTGTCCTTCCAGGGACAGAATCTGTTTTGACTATAAATCTATAGGTCAGAATTTTTAATAAATTATGATAGACATTTTTCCCAAGCCAGCTTAAGTAAAAGTTGGAAAATTCTGGATGAGACATCTTTTTGTAGCAGAATAATGGGCTAGTAGCTCAGCCGGTAAAGAATCTGCCTGCAATGTAGGAGAACTCGGTTCGATTCCTGAGTCGGGAACATCAGCTGAAGAAGTGATGGGCTACCCACTCCCGTATTCTTGGGCTTCACTGGTGGCTCAGCTGGTAAAGAATCTGCCTCCTATGCAGGAGACCTGGGTTCCATCCATGTGTTGGGAAGATCCCCTAGAGAAGGGAATGGCTATCCACTCCAGTATTCTGGCCTGGAGAATTCCATGGACTGTATGTCCACGGGGTCGCAAAGACTTGGACATGACTGAGTGACTTTCACTTCACTTCAATGGGCTACATAATCTAAGGGATTTTTTTTGTTAAAATATAATGTGTAATTGGTAAATTACCAGTAATGTATTTAATTTATCACTGGGTTTGCTATAAAATAAGAGAAATATCCAATGGCAAAAATAAACAAACAAACAAAAAACCCTAACAAAAATAAAAACTAAGTGAGCTGAAAACTCACAGAGGGGTAAGTTATGAAAAAGAAAGCAAACTACATGAAGGAAAACACCTATGAAGTCACTGAATACCTGGAGACTTTGGCTCCTGGCAAAGTGTTGACGCCAAACCTGCTAATCCTGCATTAAGATCTAACCAAAGGGATTTTACACATTTTTTTCTCTGTAGAAATCTGATGAGCTTATAGGTTCCTTCACATAATAGTAATTCCAAGGCAATGGCACCCCACTCCAGTACTCTTGCCTGGAAAATCCCATGGATGGAGGAGCCTGGAAGGCTGCAGTCCATGGGGTTGCTGAGGGTCGGACACGACTGAGCGACTTCACTTTCACTTTTCACTTTCATGCATTGGAGAAGGCAATGGCACCCCACTCCAGTGTTCTTGCCTGGAGAATCCCAGGGATGGCGGAGCTGGTGGGCTGCTGTCTATGGGGTCGCACAGAGTCGGACACGACTGAAGCGACTTAACAGCAACAGCAACAGCAATGTATAAAATAAAATATGTAAAAGTAAAATAAAATCCATTACATAAGAATAGTTATCAAAGTCTTTTTAAAAATGTATGATTTAGTAACAGACATGCCTTTATTAGTAGTAAGATTTAGTGGTGGTTCTAATAACTGTAACTTTAATTATAAATGTAAATGATATTTTGAGATTTCAGCAACTATAAAAATATAATATAAAAACATCTGTTATTGTTAGTCACAAATACTTACTTGGTTTCTATTACAACTGTGAAAGGATTTAAAATTACTGAGCTAACTATCTTAAGAAGAGCGTAGAACAGCAGAATATACCCAAGAAAATATAGAAGAAAGATAATAATTATACCAGGAACAGAAACTAACAAAATAAGAAGTCAAAGATAAATAGTGAGAATGGCAAAACCAAAAGTTGTTCTTTGACAAGATTAATAAAATAAATATCTGATGAGACCCATCCAAAGCCAAGGAGAAGGCAAAAATATCCCATGTTAGATAGAGAAAAGGGTCATAATTACAAATATGAAAGAGATTGACAAGGTAATCAGAAGCTACTACACACGTTTATGTCAACAGATTTAAAAGCATCAATGAAACACAAATTCTGAGAAACACATAATTGGTCCAAACTGACTCCAGAAGAAATAGAAGGCAGGACAATTTCTGTAACATTTAAAAAACTGAGTAATCTCAGTTCTTCCCGCAGTGAAAAAGGCTAGTTGCACAAAAGAACCCTATCAAACTTTCAAGCGGTAGTCCTAATGTTATACATTTTCCAAGAAATAGAAAAACAAAAGAATATTCTTTGAATACAGTTTTAGAAAGTGAATGTTATCCTACTTCTAAAGTCACACAAGAAATCCTGAGTAAAATGCTCTGAACTAAATCTACTATGAACAGTACGATCATATATCCTTAATAAATAGTGCTTTTTCCAAAGAAATTTAAGATTATTTTATTTTCTATCTTCATTACATTAAGGGCAGCCAAGATATTACAAAAGAAAAATAATAAAAGATACAAAGCAGGAAGAAAGAAAATTATTATTTGTAAAAAAATGATTATCTAAATAAAACCTTCAAAATGTTTTTAGACTTATTAGTAGAATTAATTAGCAATGTTTCTGACTGTAAGATATAAAAAAGTTAATTGAATTTTTATACACTATCAACAAACAAATGTACTTCAAAAATAATCTTTGCAATAGCACAAAAGTATAACAGTATATAAGAATAAATCTAACAAAAACTGCATAAGATTTTGTAGAGAAGATTATAAAACTTCTTCAAAGACATTAAGGAAGAATAGAATAAATAAAGATATTTAATTAGTGAATTAGAAAATTTAGCATCAGAAGATGCCTGTTCTCTACAAATTAAGCTAGAGATTCAACACAATTTTAATAAAAGTACCAATAGAGATTTTTGAGAAGCTTGACAAGCTGATTCTAAAAATTTGAGGAAAAGAAAAATGGCCAAAACTTCCCTGAAGAATGTGGTGTGGGAACTTACTCTCTATGATATTGACTTAGTCTGCATTTGCAGCATTTAATGAAGTGGTATTTATGCTTCATAGAGAAAGTAACTCCTGAATAAGGATCGAGAGCCCAGAGCAGAATCTACATTTATGACATGCTGATAATGCAACAGATATGGCGTCATCAGTCAGTGAGAATATAGGTCTAACAATTTGTTATCATGCTGACAGAAATAGAGTTTGAGTCTTACCTCACATGAGGCTTATTTCTGAAAGGCAAAGCTGTAAATCTTTTAGGAGAAAAATATCAAACGCTATTTTAAATGTTAGGATGGAAAATATTTCTTAAACAAACACATAAGAAACAAAATGTACAAGAAAAGATTAATAAAACTGAATGCATCAAATTAAGTGCTTCTTTTCCGTGTAAATTAACCAGGAAAGAAAGTGAAAGGACAAGACATTAATTGGAAGATATTTTAATAATATGTAACTGTCCAAAGATTAATAGCTGTGTCATGGATACAAATAGGGAAAATGAAGACAGCTAGCTTCCAAAACATTATTTTAAGAGCCCTAGAAACCACAGATACCCTTACTATTGGAAATTCGACACCACATTAAATCAATATTTTAAAATGTCCAACTTCCATAGCAAATATATTTTTTCTCTAAAAATTGAAACAATTTACTTTGGTTTGAAATAAATGGGCATAATACATTCATTTGACTTATGATGGTAATATATCTTCGACACAGATTCAAGCATTTCAGACCAATTCTATAAAGACAAGTGATCTGTTCTTCTTTAAGGAGACCAAAAGGCCAGCAAACTGGAAAGGTGGTCTGCCTTTCTGTTTTCCACACAGGTTTCTGTTTCCTGTTTTGCCCACATTAGTACCACAGATTTGGGGATTTCAGTGAAACTGTGTCGTTTTGACTGCTGACGTGGGCACTGATTATTTTTGACTTGGCCTGTCAGTGGGTAGGACCCACCAACTGCTCACCACACCAGCTAAACACAGCAGCTGCCTCTCAGGAGAGGTGCCAAATGTGATATTTCACTGCTTTAAATAATCAGATACTTGTGAGTCACGAATGATGCTTGGGACGCCAGCCCATTGGGTGTTTGTTGGTGCTGAGGATTACTAAGGAGAGAGCAGAACATGATAGCGAGAGTTAATAGCAGGGATGGGGTGAGAGATGCATTCCAAGCCACAGTTTTGCCATTCTGCATACAAGCCCAAATCCTTCTTGTTGTTTAGTTGCTAAGTCATGTCCGACCCTTTGCAACCCCATGGACTTCTGTCCATGGGATTTCCCAGGCAAGAATACTAGAGTGGGTTGCCATTTCCTTCTCCAGAAGATCTTCTTGACCCAGGGATAGAACGCGTATCTCCTGCATTGGCAGACAGTTTCTTTACCACTGAGCCTCCAGGGAAACCAGGATCTTTCACTTTGTTATGTGTGAACTTGAGATTGGGGAAGAGAAAGCATTCCAGGTCATAGTTTTACTATTCTGCATGGGAGCCTAAATCCTTAGAGGTTGGTTCAGTTTCACCAGTTCCTTAAGCAGAGACTACTCGTCATTTGTTGAGGCTCTATAGCATGAATTCCCCACTGAATCAGAGGTTTGACCTGAATGACCTCCAGTGTGTTTTGCAACTGTAAATTCCCTCATTCTAAAAAAATCATATTTGCAGAAATGGGGTTGTGAGAGGCAGGGTGATTTTTTTTTAATATATAGAAAAAATTTTTTTCAGATTAAAAATAGCTATTGCCTTTGAAAAGAGATAGAAATACAGTTAATACTCTTCTGGGAGCTGTAAAATATCAACTCCAATCTGTGCTCTCAAAATACACTAGGCTGACCTTGCAGGTAATGTTTTCTATCTGTGCAGTCACAAAATATTTGATCATCTCAGTCAGAAGATTAATCAACTGATTATTGGAAGGTATGGGTCTTTTCTTTTCAGAGGGCTGTGTCAGCACTTTTGAATGCATGAAATGCCTAGTCAGTGTACCATTTTCATTAGCAAGATGAAAAAGGCTTGAATTGCACCATTAAGAACCAGTTTGAAATTTGGGAAGTGACAGTCCTATTTCAGCTTTGTTTTTTTTTTTAACAAAGTAAAAGATATTTGAAGTTATTTTGAGTGAACATTGTTAAGCTGGGATGTCACAAAGCTTGTGCAATTCAAAGGTAAATAAGAATTATTTATTGCCCTTTAAAAATAGATGGTTTCTCCCTGTAATGTTCATTATTTCTGAGCTTCTCTCATTCCTTTTGGGAGAAGAGGATGGTAAGGCCCAGTAGCCTGAGGAAAATTATAGAGATAGAAAATTAGGGCCCTGTGGACATGTTTTGATTGGCTTATACATAATTTTTTTAAAACTTAAAAAATTGTGTTGGTAACATAATGGTTTGATTTCTTCACACAAATGTTTTCTAGCTTTTCCTGAAAAAAATCAGACAGTATGGCAATGTGCATGTGGGCTAAGTCGCTTCAGTCATGTCCAACTCTTTGCTACCCCATGGACTGTAGCCTGCCAGGCTCCTCTGTCCATGGGATTCTCCAGGCAAGAATACCGGAATGGGTTGCCATGCCCTTCTCCGGGGAATCATCCATATCCAGTGGTTGAACCCATATCTCTTAAGTCTCCTGCATTGGCAGATGGTTTTTACCCCTGCTGCCACCTGGGACGCCCCATGAGGGAAGCCCTGCAGTATGGCAATACTGGATCCAAATTCCTTAGAGGCAACTATTAGCTAAGCCAGCATGGCCCCTGCTGTCTTTAGGTAGGAGAACACCCTTAGCGCCTCAGCGTACTCACCATTCCTATCATCTGGTTGGCTTCAGGCAATGATGTCTTGTATTTGGCTCTATAAGACTGTCAATAAAACATTTAATTGATAGTCAATCTAAGAAAGAAATGGAAAAACTTACCTGTGCCAACCTGGGGATCATAACCCAGAGAGCTCTGAAAACTGTTCCAAAGAGGTAAGGGAGAGGCCAGTACATATGTGATATTGGCCAAGGGGTGGATGCAGTTCAAGCATACATCTTGATAGAAGGTCACTGCTATTTGTAGGAAATAGTATATCTAAGTTAATGGCTTTAGTGCTTCTCTGAATATAGGAAGATGCAAGAAACAGGATTTACAGAATTTTCTCCTGAGTATATCTGTCTGAAAGTCAGTTCTACCAGTTTTACCAGAGCACAAAATGCCTCATCCTGATCCTCACCCTGAATTCCTTTCAGGGTGGGTGTGCTATAGGTCAGTGCCTGCTGTGGCTAATGACTTGATTCTTGTAGAGCTGGATGGTGGGCCATGTTCTCCATTCTCCCTCCCCTTCAGTCTTCATTTCGACCAGGGTTTGGGAGGCATTTCATCATCAGTGTGTCCCATGATACTCAGAATGCTCATTCTCAGGTCAGGCAAGGATTTCATTGATAGGCCACTTATTGTGCTATTACTGACTATCTTTGTTAACAGCATCCAGAAGCCTCTGGACTATCTGTCTTGCTAGTCTGTTATGGTCCTGCAAATGACCCCCTTGTTACTTCTTCCCGTATCCATAGTTACACCATAACAACCATTGACCTTATAAGACTGTATATTTGATCAGTCATTTCAACTTGCCTAGTCATCAGTCATCATTATTTTTGTTAGAGGCTCAGTCACACGTTTGGCAAGGCAAGAAATAACCTGGTAAAATAGGATACAAGTAATACCACTAGTAACATTAATAAAGTCCTGTGTATTTAAGCTCAAAACTTCCATTAGGTGTGGACCAGTATCTCCTCAGGTCATCTGACTGAGTCTGTCCTGTACCAATTGCTATCTTTAAGGGAAAAAATACACTGGAATTACTCATAAAGTTCACCAAAGATATCTGCAGGTACATGGCAAGTGGTGGATCACCGTGATCCCTTACACGACTGAGAAAGCAATATTATCTTCTAAGGAGTTACGTGGCTGGCTCTGAAAGAAGAAAAATTAATCTTTATGGTTGAGCAAGTATGTGTGCATTTGGGGAGGTCTGGTTGATGCATAATGCAGCCGCACAACACGCACGGGAGGGGAGGGAGGCGGCCCAAACTGGCAGAGAAAAACCGTATGTTCACATTTTTCTTGTCTTGCCTTAAAATATGAATTATTATTTCATTAAGATATTTGAGTTTACTGATTAGGGTGGAGAGTCTTTATTGCTAGAATCTCCACCTGCCAGAATTATTTGCTCCATTCAGTGGAGCTCTGCTTATAGCCTGTTTTCTCATATTGCCTATCTTCTCTGTCCCCAGCACCACCTCATATTTTATTCCTTTAATTGTACTTGCTGTGAAGCTCACATGAGGTCTGCAGCAGAGTTGCTTTCATATCAGTGTTCTATAAGATGGCTCCTCAGATAGTTTTTTGGATCTTGTGTACCAGTAGTTTCTGTTGGCCAAGAATCTCTGTTCTGTTGAATCTATCTTTGGTAAACAGTAGCTCTTTTATCTTTATACCAGCTGTTCTCTCAGGCGTTGGCTGATTTGTTTGTAGTCTGTCACTGGGTATGTGGTTCCCTAGGTACAAACTAGGTTCATTACGTGTTTCCCTGGTCAGAATCAAAACATTGACTAGTCATTTCGATTTCCTCCAGGGCTTCCTCTACACATGGCTTTATGTGGAATTCTCAAGTGAATTCCTCTATGCCATATGTTTTCTGAGGGATGCATCTTCAGGGGAAATTATTCGAGGCCTTATGACTGTCTAGAGGAAGGAAGACATCCCAACTCTCTTTCCTTCTTGAATTTCTACACTTGACTCAGAGATGACTTTATCCCTACTGGTAGCCTCTCAATGAAAACAGTGTAGAGCACATTCATTTTCTTCAGAAAAGTCAAACTTCAGGTTTGTAAGGAACTTGGCAATAGCTTCAAAGTTTTCTACATTTGTATCACAGGCAAAAGTGCATATGTAAAACAGGGAAAGGCATGTCCTTATAACCCAAAGTAAATATTCACATTATATTTCAATAACTACTTAAATTGAAACAATCTCTGAAGATAAAATTCATTTGTATAACACCTTCAATAAAAACTTGCATTTATTTATTTACTCAGTTTGATAGAGCAAATTGTTTGCCATGTTATAGGTATAAGAACCCAATGGCATTTTTCCATGGTGGAGAATAGATTCATATATTAGAATAGTTTTTATTTCTGTTTTAATACAGCCTTTGGATATCTGTAAATTTTTGATATCTGTAAGATTTGAAAAAACTTTATGTTCAGGATGACAGAATGATATTACTGAATGGTCAAATTCAGGATTATTCTATAGGCCATTAAATAGGACTTAAATCAATGAAGATAAAACATTAAACAAGTGTAAAAGTTTTAAACCAGAAATTTCACTTCTAGAAGCTTATTCTATAAAATAATTTAGGGTCCGTATCAGATCAGATTAGTCACTCAGTCGTGTCCGACTCTTTGCGACCCCATGAATCGCAGCACACCAGGCCTCCCTGTCCATCACCAACTCCTGGAGTTCACTCAGACTCACGTGCATCGAGTCAGTGATGCCATCCAGCCATCTCACCCTCTGCTGTCCCCTTCTCCTCTTGCCCCCAACCCCTCCCAGCATCAGAGTCTTTTCCAATGAGTCAGCTCTTTGCATGAGGTGGCTAAAGTACTGGAGTTTCAGCTTTAGCATCATTCTTTCCAAAGAACACCCAGGACTGATCTCCTTTAGAATGGACTGGTTGGATCTCCTTGCAGTCCAAGGGACTCTCAAGAGTCTTCTCCAACACCACAGTTCAAAAGCATCAATTCTTCGGAGCTCAGCCTTCTTCACAGCCCAACTCTCACAGCCATACATGACTACTGGAAAAACCATAGCCTTGACTAGACGGACCTTTGTTGGCAAAGTAATGTCTCTGCTTTTGAATATGCTATCTAGGTTGATCATAACTTTCCTTCCAAGGAGTAAGCGTCTTTTAATTTCATGGTTGCAGTCACCATCTGTAGAGATTTTGGAGCCCAGAAAAATAAAGTCTGACACTGTTTCCACTATTTCCCCATCTATTTCCCATGAAGTGATGGGACCGGATGCCATGATCTTCGTTTTCTGAATGTTGAGCTTTAAGCCAACTTTTTCACTCTCCACTTTCACCTTCATCAAGAGGCTTTTGAGTTCCTCTTCACTTTCTGCCATAAGGGTGGTGTCATCTGCATATCTGAGGTTATTGAGATTTCTCCCGGCAATCTTGATTCCAGCTTGTGCTTCTTCCAGTCCAGCGTTTCTCATGATGTACTCTGCATAGAAGTTAAATAAGCAGGGTGACAATATACAGCCTTGACGTACTCCTTTTCCTATTTGGAACCAGTCTGTTGTTCCATGTCCAATTCTAACTGTTGCTTCCTGACCTGCATACAAATTTCTCAAGAGGCAGATCAAGTGGTCTGGTATTCCCATCTCTTTCAGAATTTTCCACAGATTATTGTGATCCACATAGTCAAAGGCTTTGGCATAGTCAATAAAGCAGAAATAGATGTTTTACTGGAACTCTCTTGCTTTTTCCATGAATCAGCGGATGTTGGCAATTTGATCTCTGGTTCCTCTGCCTTTTCTAAAGCCAGCTTGAACATCAGGAAGTTCATGGTTCACATATTGCTGAAGCCTGGCTTGGAGAATTTTGAGCATTACTTTACTAGCGTGTGAGATCAGTGCAATTGTGTGGTAATTTGCTAAAGAATTATTACTTGGAGGATTTTTTTTTTTTTTTGGTAATGGGAAGATATTAGAAATAACTTACATGTTTAGAAATATGATACTAGCTAAATCAGTTCTGTTATATCCATATAATCCAACAATTAAAAATGCTTTAACCCATAAGCTTGGAAATGTTACAGATATCAATTCATAGGGTTCTGGCTGAATGTAAAATAGTTCATTCCTCTGGCTAAACATAAAATAGTTCATTCCCCCAATGGATTACTATGCAGTCCCAAAAAGCAATGAGGACACTATCAGCTGATATGGAGTGATCTGGAGGATGTATTGTTAAGTGAAAAAGGCAATATTCAGGGCTTCCCTGGTGACTCATTGGTAAAGAATTTGCCTGCCAATGCAGGAGACAAGAGTTCGATCCCTGATCTTGGAAGACCCCACATACCATGGGAGCAACTAAGCCCAGGCACCACAACTACTGCGCCTGGGTTCTAGAGCCCATGCGCTCCGACTACCGAAGCCTGCGTGCCCTGGAGCCCACGTTCTGTAACAAAAGAGGCCACTGCAATGAGAAGCCCATGTGCCCCAACTAGAGAAAAGCCCCCACACAGCACGGGAGACCCTGGACAACCAAATATAAATAGATAAGTAAAATTATTTTTAAAAAAGCAAGGTTCAGAAGAGTATATTAGACCCATGACATTTGTGTGTATCTATGCAGATGTATTTAAAAAAACACTCAAAAAAGGGAACAGATATTAAAGCAAGCTTTCTCTGAAAACACCTTTTAAAATAATGTTGACTTTGGAAACATAAATTGTTTACATTTTAAAAATTAAATTGAATTGAAAAGACACAGTAGAGTATCTACAAATTAAAAAGCAAAGGGAATGTACTTAACTATATATATAAAGTTGACGATATTAACCATAGAGAAAATAAATTATTTCAAGTAGCTTAGAAGCAATCTTTGACTACATATATTTAGTGTAATATATTTTAAGAACAATAGAGTTGCAAACACATTTTAAAGATTATTCAGGCTTCTGGTTATTAGTAATGAAACTGGTATTATCATTTTAAAACTCTTTTACATCTATTGTTGGACAACATAAATATGTGGTTATTTTAACACTGTCAGTAACAGCAGTTTTCAATGTCATAGAAATCTCTATGACAGATGAACTCACTTCTGTAGCAGCTTCATTTCTTTATAACATCTAAATCTTGCTCAAGCAGCTTTCCTCTTTGCTGTGAAAGCATAGTTGACCTGCAGAGTTGACCTTGGTTTCCAAATTGCTGCTTTCGGGTTTTCTCCTTGTCTGTTTTCTGTGCACAAGCTGTAGCTTTCCATGCATGCAGATGGGACTGCTCCCTGCTAGTCCCACCCGAGCACACTTTTTGAGCTGTAGGCCCTCCCTTCCTCCTCTGATCTTTCTAAAGCTAGCGCTTCTCCCTTTACCAAGGCTCTCCGGTGGTGCTGGTGCTCAGTCATGCCTGACTGTTTGCAACCCCACAGACTGTAGCCCACCAGGCTCTTCTGTCCATGGGATTCCCCAGGCAAGAATACTGGAGCAGCTTGCCATTTCCTTCTCCAGGGGATCTCCCAACCCAGGGATTGAACCCATGTCTCTTGTGTTGGAAGTCGGATTCTTTACCACTGCACCCACCGGGAAAACCCTGGCTGTCTGGGTATGGTGTATATTAGGCAACTATTTTAAAAGAAGTGAATGAAGGAACATATGATATATAAACGGGATTTTTAAAATATTTCTCACAGCATTTCAGATCCAATGTTAAAATCATTGGTTAAGCCTGTCCTAGTGCTATCAGTTGCCTTTCCTTAAAAAACCCCAGTAAAATACAGTAGAATTCTAAAATAGACAAGCTATAGAGTAATCCTTTTCAAGATGGGCCTAATGTTTCAGAAATAAGTTCATTCAATATGTTTAAACTGGAACGTGACCAAATGTTGTTTAATGCAGTAGAAGTTGAAGTGACAAGCCATGCATAGAGTTAAATATCCAAGCTAGAATGGATTCCCTCATGGCTCAGACAGTAAGGAATCTGCTTGCAGTGTAGAGGACCTGGGTTTGATTCCTGGTTTGGGATAATCCCCTGGAGAAGGGAATGGCTACCCACTCCAGTATTCTTGCCTGGAAAATCTCATGGACAGAGGAGCCTGGCGAGTTACAGTCCATGGGGTTGAAAAGAGTCGCACACGACTGAGCGACCAACACTAGAATGGATTAATGGGAAAAGAATATCAAGGGATGGTGAGTTAACGAATATATTGTCAGACACTTATTTTATTAAAAATCAGTGTTATGTGCTATTTTGAAGATTAAATTAATAGAGAGAGATATGTATACATCAGAGGGTGTCCTATATATCCTCAGCCTTACACATATAAACAAACATGTACTTTCTGGGAGGATTCAAGAGAAATAAAAGTGGCTAAAACTCAGAAGAGGTATTGAAAATGGGGTGAACTGAGTCAAATTAATATCCTTTTATGTTATTTGAAATGTTAATATGTGTATGTTTTATTCTTCTGATAAGAAAACAATGTATTAAAACTTTTGCTGAGCCTACCCAGAGCCTAACATAAAACTAAGTGTGTAAGAGGTACCTAATGAATATTCGATATCTTGCTACACACGTGAAATAACATTTAAAATGTTAAATAGGATAATGATAAGCTCAAATTAAAACCGTACAGAATAAGAGTGGAGTGAAGGATGAGTAGGAGAAGCTGATTAAATGGTAAGAGTTGCTTCAGTTGCAGGATCCTGGTGATAGTTTTTGTTTTGGCAAGGAGTGTATTGCAGATAAACAAATTTGTAAACCCGTTTTGTAAATGCTTCCCTAGGGGCTTTGGTGTGCCTGTCAGCAAGAGTGTGGATCCTGTGGAGAACTCCAGAGAAGAAAGCTAAACAGCAATTCACTTTAATCTTGTGCTTGCATTCAGATGAATATGCAAATAGGTTCAGTGAAGTGAACCTGGTTACAATAGCACTTTGAAACTCATGTTAAATTATTTTAAATGGGCAGAATACAGACCAGCTCATGAGTTTAATTTATCTCCTTTTTGAATCATGTGGTTTTTGCCTTCATTTTAAAGTGTTCCTGATTAGTCCCTTCTAAGGATATGCATGAGGGATAAAAATATTTGCTTTCTTATGCGTATTTCCTATGATATATACATATATATTTACATGCATATACATATATTTATGGGCTTCCCTGGTGGCTCAGATGGTAAAGAATCTGCCTGCAATGCAGGGGTCCTGAGTTCCATCTCTGGGTAGGGAAGATTCCCTGGAGAAGGCTATGGCAACCCACTCCAGTATTCTTGCCTGAAGAATTCCATGGACAGAGAAGCCTGAGGAGCTGCAGTCCATGGGGGTCACAGAGTCAGATAAGACAGAGTGACTCTCTCACACACACATACACATTTATATACATATATTAGTTCATCTATATACATCTATATGTGTATATCAGTTCAGTTCAGTTGCTCAGTCGTGTCCGACTCTTTGCAACCCCATGAATCGCAGCACCCCAGGCCTCCCTGTCCATCACCAGCTCCTGGAGTCCACCCAAACTCATGTCCATTGAGTCAGTGATGCCATCCAGCCATCTCATCCTCTGTCGTCCCCTTCTCCTCCTGCCCCCAGTCCCTCCCAGCATCAAGGTCTTTTCCAGTGAGCCAACTCTTCGCATGAGGTGGTCAAAGTACTGGAGTTTCAGCCTCAGCATCAGTCCTTCCAATGAACACCCAGGATTGATCTCCTTTAGGATGGACTGGTTGGATCTCCTTGCAGTCCAAGGGACTCTCAAGAGTCTTCTCCAACACCACAGTTCAAAAATCATCAATTCTTCGGCACTCAGCTTTCTTCACAGTCCAACTCTAACATCCATACATGACCACTGGAAAAACCACAGCCTTGACTAGACGGACCTTTGTTGGCAAAGTAATATCTCTGCTTTTTAATATGCTATCGAGGTTGGTCATAACTTTCCTTCCAAGGAGTAAGCGTCTTTTAATTTCATGGCTGCAATCACCATCTGCAGTGAATTTGGAGCCCTAAAAAATAAAGTCTGACACTGTTCCACTGTTTCCCCATCTATTTCCCATGAAGTGATGGGACCAGACACCATGATCTTCATTTTCTGAATGTTGAGCTTTAAGCCAACTTTTCCACTCTCCTCTTTCACTTTCATCAAGAGGCTTTTTAGTTCCTCTTCACTTTCTACATACATATATATGTACATACATATGTACATCTGTATTTCCTATGTTATATACATATTTATTATATACATTTCGTACAAATTTAAACGTAAACATATGATACTGAATAGTAAGAAACATATTTGTATGTGTGTATGTGTATGCATATATATGTGTGTTTCTTCTGCTGGGTTTCACAGAGGAGGATAACATTATTCAACCTTTGGACCTCACATGGGAATCTCATTTATTTATCTATACTTTATTCATGCTTTTATCCTTTTCTTTTATGCATGAGGTGCCAAGGGGTTTATGAAAAATAAGAAGAAAGAAAAACATAAAAAGTTACACAAGTTCCAGGCTGGTGGCTGCCTAGTGTTTGTCAAGTTAACTGTAGCTGCCATCTACTAAAGTGTAGCAATGCAGGTCTGGTGGCTCAGATGGTAAAGAATCTGCCTGCAGTGAAGGAAACCTGGGTTAGATCCCTGGGTCAGGAAGATCCCCTGGAGAAGGGAATGGCTGCCCACTGCAGTATTCTTGCTTGGAGAATTCATGAACAGAGGAGCCTGGCAAGCTACAGTTCCTGGGGTCACAAAAATTCGGACGTGACTGAACGACCAAAACGCACACACACAGGTCTGAGAAAGACAGTGAATTGATTGGTGAGTTGTCATTCACATCAAAGTCCAGGATCCTTCTACATAGTTTCCCAGAATTCACTTCTACAATCATATGGTGAGTTATAATCTTTCAGGATAAAGTCAGCAAATTTGTAGAGAAAGAGAGCGAATTTCTATATAGCTTGCTTTGCCAATCCAAAGAAGCACATAAATGCAAGACCAGAGAAGATACTGAGACTGGACACAAAGTGTTCCTTCATAGGGAAGTGTGGGGAGAGTTGAATATTCATACCCTCTCCAGCAACACAGGCAATGATGGTTACCTGTGTCAGAAATAAGACCAAGTACAAATAATTTGCTTCACTTTGTGCCACTCAAATGAGATTTTAGCAAAAGATGCATTAAGTAAGTCATTATTCATTATAGAAATGAAGTGAGGTAGCTAGCTTATAGAAAAAAGAATTTTGTGGTATCTCACAGGAGCTGGGAAAAAATGAAGAGCTGTGCTTTGAGATGACTGGGAACTAGGGATAGTTAATGGGTTTCTGCAGTAGAAGCTTGGAGGCCTCCCTTCTGGATTGTGGACACTACAATGTTTCCACTCCCACCATTATCCATCACAACCCAGGAACTGACTGGACATCTCAGAACTCCACCCAGATTTCTGAAGGTACACACTTACTTGATCCAGCTTCCTTCAGATACCAACTTCTGGCCAATCATTTATAGCCACATCACAGCACTATGACAATGTCGTCATTACAGGGGAAAAAAGAAAAAAGATACTCTCAGGGGAATGTCCCAAAGAAAGCAGGATCATTGTGAGTGAACAGACCGTAAAATGCATAGAGTGTACTACAAACACCTTTTAGTCTCTTTTCTCTTTGGTGAGTCATGACAAGGGTAGTTTTTGTTTTAGTTTCCCCAGGATGTAAAGCTTTTAGCGAAATGGGGATTATCTTCATAAAGAAGCTTGTTCATCATAAGGTTTCAGCCTCATGACCTACTTAATGGTATCGATCTCTTTAGTACTTCACAGTGGGAATGAGGATGAACAGTGGGAGAAGGGATGAAAGTGCCTGTGGAGAGACCCTTTCAAAGAACAGGTGGTTAAGCTTCCCTATGAAGTGAGGCAGAGTAAACAAGGGGTTGTCTACAGGGGCCACTCACCCCTTCAGGGAGACCCTCAAAGCTCGCCTTTCCTACCCTTGTGTGCTCTATTGACAGTGACGACGATGGAATGAAAACCAATGCTCCATGATAAACATTTTGGGTAAGGAAACTCCTTGGGGGTGAATACTTCTTTCTCTCTTTTTCAAGATTTGCTTTTTTGAAAGAGTACTTTTAGATTTACAGGAAAATTGAGAGAGAGGTACAGAAGTTTTCTATATACTCGCTGCCCCTCACATGCACAATTCCCACATTATCAACACCCCTCATCAGAGTGGTGCATTTGTTACTACCTTGACAGGTTGGAATCACCCAAGGTCCATCGTTTACTTAAAGGTTCGCTCTTAGTGTCATGAGGACTTGGACAAATGTATAAGGACATGTATCCGCCATTATAATATCATACATTGTATTTTTATCTTATTTATTTCATCAAAGTATAGTTGACTTACAATATTATATTAGTTTCAGGTGTAACAATATAGTGATTTGATTTTTTTATGTGTCGCATACCATACACATCATTACTGACTATATTCCCTGTGCTGTATGTTACAACCCTGTGACTTATTTATTTTATATCTAGTGATTTGAACCTCTCAATCCATTCACGTACTTTGTCCATCCCCCCCGCCCCTTCTGGCGATCACTAGTTTGTTCTGTGTATCTGTGGATCTATTTCTGTTTTGTTAGATTTGTTCATTTGGGTTTTTTTTTTTTTTTTGGCTTCACAGTACTGTATGTTTTCACTTATATGGGGTTCTTTTTAAAGGCATTCTTGACTTAAATTCTTTTCTAAAAGAAGGAGCATAACCCTGCTTTGGTTTCTAGGGCCAAAAATACTTCACAAGAAGAAAAGTCGTTGGAAAACAGAAGAGGGCTGATCAAGGTATTAGACCAAAGGAGCAATTCCTCACAGCCTGTGCACACAATTCTGGTAGGAGCCCTAATCCTTTGGTGATGGATTAGCAGAAGTCAGAAATTCATTTTGATATCTTTAGAGAGAAATCCTATTTTCTAGACTCCTGAGAGATTAACTGATTTTTTTTTTTTTTTTTTTTTTAACAATCACCTCTCTGTTCTTTGTTTTTTCTTTAACTCATAATTAGATTGGTTGGGAGGGTTCTATCTAGCTACTGTTTTGATTGCTGGAAGCTGAACTCAGATGGGCCATCAAAGGGACATTCAGATGTTTGAGGAGGAAGAGCAAATTGAGAAGAAGCATACAGTTTTAGGACAGTTGCTTTATGGTTCTCATGGTGAGTGAGACTGTGTGCTGAATAGATTAGTTGGTTAATGCTGTGAGGATTAAGGGTTAAAGTGGGCCCATTTATAGTTAGATAATTAGTTTCCAGTTCACAGATTATGCAGAGCAGACAGAATAGCATTGACTGAGCAGTGCAGGTCCACTCCTACAAGTAATTTCATTATTTTTGATTATGGGGTTGCTCTAGATCCATAATCACAGGTATTTAATAAGGAGAAATATGTCTTCTCTCTTATGCTCTGCTTTGTTTCTTGTGGTTCAGGGCACTAATTATAAAATCTATTATAAAAGTTAAAGAGGTTGATGAGATGATTTACAGTAATTCTGAACCTGAATGATAATAACTGAGACTTGTGAGATTTTACACATACTTGTCCAATCCAGGACTGACTTTTGGAGAGGTTTGGAAATGCTAACCAGGCTAGTAGTTTTGAGGGCCTATCCACAGAGTCCTTCTGAGTTTGGTGATCATCTATAAATTGGGACCATTTTAACCCTTCTATCAGAATCCTGTTGATTATAAGGTTCACTACTCACAAAAATAAATTTATGCTTAAATTGTAGTAAGTCCTGTGAAGGAAAGTTCAGGGTGTTCTGAGAAAAGTAGAGCTAAGAGCCTTGATTTGGCTGGTAGGGGTTTCAGGAAAATAATCCAGTGTCTTCGGGAAGCTAGAAATTTCCCGTGGCTCAGAACATAGCAGTTCTGTAGTCTAGGGTTTCCCGGAGGTTTAAGTTGGCCTCAGAACCTACACAGGAGGACAGAGTGCGCTTGGAGGGGCCGGGCTGAACACTAATTCCCCCCTCTCCTTCCCACATTGTACTTTGCTTCTGCCACCTGATTCAGACTCTCACATCTGCCCCAGTTAAGCCCTACCTTCCCGCTTTCAGTGTCACTGCTCTGCTCCTGGCATCTCCTCTCCATCTGTCTTCCTGGCTAATCTTGAACATGGCTTTTCTCTCTGATTCTGTGGTGTTACCATAGAGGCAGACCTGGAAAGATCATTTATTTTGCTTGGTTATAGTAGAATTTTTATTGATTAGTTTCAGACAAAAAAGTGTTACATTACATAATTACTGACTGTGCTTTTAATTTTAAAAGTTCTTAGTCTTAAAACCATGTGATGGAGAGCAGGAGGAAGGACAGATAGAGTGTGTGGACTGGGGTGATACATAAAGACATCTGGGAAAACAGGAGGAATGCTTTGCCAGTGTATAGCCTGCCACTGTCTGCATGTAACAAGGGACATGTGTGCTACCTGGAGACAGCACCAGGGAGAGAGGAAGGGAGGTTTCCACCCTCTTAGGTAGTTAAAGTGATAAACATCTCTGTCAATTTCACGTCCCACAGAATTACCTGTTACTTTGAATTCATTTAGGATAGTGCTTTTACCCCTAATAAAGATAATTTTGGTGATATGTTGTTAACATATACAAGAATAAAAAGAAGGAAAAAATGACAGATAATCTTACCATCCATAGATAATCACTCATACATTTTAGGTGCTTCTGCTGTAGAGAAGTAGCTTATTGAAAAGCTCTTTGGGAAGGAATTTCATCTTCAACTGGACTAATGTTAAAGTATCATATTTCTATCATACTTTTACTCTCTATATATTTATTTAAAGTGGGATTTCTGTGAAGTGAAAGTGAAAGTCACTCAGTCATGTCCGACTCTTTATGACCCCATGGACTATACAGTTCGTGGAAGTCTCCAGGCCAGAATACTGGAGTGGCTAGCCTTTCCCTTGTCTAAGGGATCTTCCCAACCCAGGGATCAAACCCAGGTCTCCTGCATTGCAGGTGGATTCTTTACCAACTGAGCCACAAGGGAAGCCTGGAATTTCTATAGGTGACATTTTTAGTTAAATTATTTGATTTTGTTAACTTGTAATTTTTGCGTTTATTTAAGTCCAGGAACTTGGCAGATCTCTTATTAACTCTTCAGTTGATTTGAGATAATTCTTAAATAAATTATTTAAATTTCATAAAAGATTTTTTTACTTGAATAATGCAATTATGAGTTCAGAGAAGATGCTGGGTAAGTATGAGAGGAGATTGACAAAGATGATAAATATGAAAAAAACTTAAAAACAATTCAAATATATGCTGATTTACCTAGTATTCAGAGATGTACTTTATTAATATTGATTTAATCATGAAAGGTCTCAGTATTATTTTTAACTTTACTTATAATAAAAATGGATACTTTACATTTTAAAAAGCACATGTGGATATATTACTTCATTTAATTAATACTAGAACCCATCTTGGAAGGTAACACTCACATAACTGATGGAAACTCTGGGACTTTCAGAAATTAACTCCGAAATTTACATAGTTATGTGATGGGCAACCCAGGACTCAGACTTGGGACTCTTTAACCAAGTCTTGTGTGCTCTTTATACAGTATCACAGATAAGAATAAAGACATAAATCACTTGAAATGGTGCCCCCATCACACAAAAATCCCAAATGGTTGTAGCTCTGATGATTCTCCTCCCAGGAAAAGGAACTTGCAACCAGAGTGTTTCTCCACTAGAGGGCACCACTCTGAATTCACCGTTGTGCAGTAGAGCCCAGGGAGATAAAAATGTAAAGTGTCATCAAACGCTCTAAGCTCTCTTTCATCAGCTTTATAGCACCTGGTTGAAACTCTAAAGAAGTAGGCATAAAATGCAATGAAAAACACTTTTAATTCCAAGTGGAAAAAATTAAAGTTTTGCTTTTCCCTGCTTGGCAGTACTTTCCCTGTGATGTATATTGTACATTGTGGTGCCAGTTAGAACATGTTGTTTCACTCTGAAGCAAAGCTTTTCCTTGTTAAATTGGCACGAAGAAGGAACACATCAGTTCTATTTTTTAACCACATTATTTTTGTTGACCTAGCAGACTCCAGGCCAATTAATATACCTTGAATGAGTCAATGGTTCTCATTTACTAGTGAAAGTGAAAAGTGAAAGAAGTCGCTCAGTCGTTTCCGACTCTTTTCGACCCCATGGACTGTAGCCCACCAGGCTTCTCCATCCATGGGATTTTCCAGGCAAGAGTACAGGAGTGGGTTGCCATTTTCTTCTACAGAGGATCTTTCCGACCCAGGGATCGAACCCAGGTCTCCCGCATTGTAAGCAAGACGGTTTACCGTCTGAGCCACCAGGGATGCAAATTAAAGTATGAAATAATAATTTATAGAAATTCCCTGAGGCACAGAAGATCAACCCTGGAAAAGACAAATTCCTCACTTTATAGGTAATTAAACCAAGTCACAGAATAGGAAATGACATGCGCTTAATTACCCAGCTAACCTGAACCGAGGCCAACCGGGAACCCAGATCCTAGGTTTTCAGGGTCCCAGCCTGTTAACACACCTGAGCATAAAGTATTTCGGTGACACTGGCCCCAGAATGCTTTGGTGCTCTGATTCTGTCAGAATACGTCCTTCTCCTCTTCCCCTTCTCATTTGCTTCCCACCTGGGAAACTTCCTCTCTGACTTTCCCTTGCTGAAATTAAATTTCTTTGTGGTAAGAGTTTAGAAGCTGAGGAAGGATTTCAGGAAGGAACTTAGCCTTAGCTTCATGAAGAAAAAAAAAAAAAAAAAAAAGTGGTATTTTAAGTTACAGCAGCAGAGGCCTGCACAACATAGCGAATCAAAAGATTCTAAAAGATTACACCTCCAAGAGAAAACCAGTGTGCGCACACTGGCATATGTGTATGTATCTGTACTGAACGGCCACGAGGCTCCTGATGTGACTTGCCCCATATTCCTCGTCCCCTGGGGAACCGGCCAGTGCTGTGCAGCGTCCTTTCTCACCTCCTCTTGTCAGGCTGCGTTGTCTCTGAACATTTATATTCCACCTCCTTTTATTTGTGGTTATTTTATACGTGACAGCTACTAACAAACTAAGGGAAAATGATAGAGGGTCTTATTTAAATTTAAATGAAAAATGCCAGACTGTTGTATAAACAAGTAAGTAGTATAGCATTCTCAGCTAAAAATTTAAAGTAGGAGGTATTTAATAATAAGGATTTTTAAAACATAAGAAACTGGACTTCATCGCATTTTGGATTCCTCACTGAACACCGCTTAGAGATTCATTCAGTCACATTTTTAAATTCATATACCAGACATTTCCTCCACCCTCTACCATATATAAGAGAGGATGAGAGAATTTTTCTGATTTTCCCCTAGTGCAGAAATTTGCAACAATTCTGAGGTCATGCACTAATGCATTCATTCAATGTAGAGGTATTACATCGCTCCCAGAGTATAACACCTTGGTAGGTTTTGTGGCTGGAGATCCACAGATGGTTGATAATAGAGTCCTGTTCTCTATAACCTTGCATTGAGGGAAGGGTGTTTTTCTGGGAAACTGACATGCAAAAAAATATGCCCATGGTGTGTTATATGTTATAATTTAGAAGCACATGGAAAGTGCTATTGGACCAGGGTGAGAGAAAACTGAACACTGCATATGACAAGTGAAGCAGACTTCCTGGAGAAGATGAGCCTCGCACTCGCAGAGACTCCAATGTGAAGGAGGCAGGCGATGCCACTCAGGGAGAGGGGTAGCATGGCCTAGAGTACTGGCCTTGGCCACCATGTGGAGTCCCTGAGGGTGGGATCTGATTGGCCGTGGTTTTTAAGGGGAAATTTTGGAAACTGATGCACTTCAGGAAGCTGATCAGACAGGTACTTTAATGTTATCGAGGTCACATTCTCTTTGCAAATTATTTATTAGGCTCTTTTAAAGTATTTGCTATTGTTATGTTATTTGATCTTGATTATTAAATATAAAGTGGCAGGGGATCAGTCTGTTTGGTCAGGTAACAGATCATTGTTGTATCCAGTTGACAGAATATCTACCTTAGCATTATGCTGGGTCTCTGCCTTATGTGGTATCAGGACTGGTTGAAGGTAGAGATGTGAAAGAAAAGAAGGCTCAACAAAATTTAAATGTCCCTTGAATGTACTTGCATCATCAGCTGTGATGAAACACTAAAGCTAAAATATTTCTCATGTGATAAAGATCTTGACCACAGAAGTATGAGTTCAAGAAAACACAGAACACTCCTTTTGTCAGTCAATTCTAGAGTCATGTGTGTGCTGCTGCTGCTGCTAAGTCACTTTAGTCATGTCCGACTCTGTGCGACCCCATAGATGGCAGCCTACCAGGCTCTACCCTCCCTGGGATTCTCTGAGCAAGAATACTGGAGTGGGTTGCCATTTCCTTCTCCAATAAGTGAAGTCACTCAGTCTGAAGCTCCTTAAAGGCTATTTCATGTCCAAGCAGAGCAAGACTGCTTGGAACACCTTTGGTGAAATACCATGACCTAATGTCAGTTTGTGACTTGCAACTCAGGAAGTAGATGTTTATTTGGATATCTGTTAAATAGAAGTCTGCTTATGAGTTTTTGTTGTTGTTTTGTTTGTTTTTTGTTTACTAAAATAGTTTACCACATGCCAGAGAGTTTTTGATGATACAGTGGCACTAAAATAAGACTTGTTTCTTGACATAATCATACTGATTAAAGAGGAAATAAGTTTTGCTATGGGAGTTGATGTTATTTAACAGAAGTAGAAGATATTAAGAAGAGTTGGCAAGAATACACAGAAGAACTGTACAAAAAAGATCTTCACAACCCAGATAATCACAATGGTGTGATCACTAATCTAAAGCCAGACATCCTGGAATGTGAAGTCAAGTGGGCCTTAGAAAGCATCACTACGAACAAAGCTAGTGGAGGTGATGGAATTCCAGTTGAGCTATTCCAAATCCTGAAAGATGATGCTGTGAAAGTGCTGCACTCAATATGCCAGCAAATTTGGAAAACTCAGCAGTGGCCACAGGACTGGAAAAGGTCCGTTTTCATTCCAATCCCAAATAAAGGCAATGTCAAAGAATGTTCAAACTAGCGCACAATTGCACTCATCTCACACGCTAGTTAAGTAATGCTCAAAATTCTCCAAGCCAAGCTTCAACAATACGTGGACTGTGAACTTCCAGATGGTCAAGCTGGTTTTAGAAAAGGCAGAGGAACCAGAGATCAAATTGCCAACATCCGCTGGATCATGGAAAAAACAAGAGTTCCAGAAAAACATCTATTTCTGCTTTGACTATGCCAAAGCCTTTGACTGTGTGGATCACAATAAATTGTGGAAAATTCTTCAAGAGATGGGAATACCAGATCACCTGACCTGCCTCTTGAGAAACCTATATGCAGGTCAGGAAGCAACAGTTAGAACTGGACATGGAACAATACACTGGTTCCAAACAGAAAAAGGAGTATGTCAAGGCTGTATATTGTCACCCTGCTTATTTAACTTATATGCAGAGTACATCATGAGAAACACTGGGCTGGAAGAAGCACAAGCTAAAATCAAGATTGCCGTGAGAAATATCAATAACCTCAGATATGCAGATGACACCACCCTTATGGCAGAAAGTGAAGAGGAACCAAAAAGCCTCTTGATGAAAGCGAAAGAGGAGAGTGGAAAAGTTGGCTTAAATCTCAACATTCAGAAAACAAAGATCATGGCATCTGGTCCCATCACTTCATGGGAAATAGACAGGGAAACAGTGGAAACAGTGGCTCACTTTATTTTTCTGGGCTCGAAAATCACTGCAGATGGTGACTGCAGCCATGAAATTAAAAGACGCTTACTCCTTGGAAGGAAAGTTATGACCAACCTAGATAGCATATTCAAAAGCAGAGACATTGCTTTGCCAACAAAGGTCTATCTAGTCAAGCCTATGGTTTTTCCAGTGGTCATGTATGGATGTGAGAGTTGGACTGTGAAGAAAGCTGAGTGCTGAAGAATTGATGCTTTTGAACTGTGGTGTTGGAGAAGACTCTTGCAAGTCCCTTGGACTGCAAGGAGATCCAACCAGTCCATTCTGAAGGAGATCAGCCCTGGGTGTTCATTGGAAGGACTGATGCTGAAGCTGAAACTCCAATACTTTGGCCACCTCATGCGAAGAGTTGACTCACTGGAAAAGACTCTGATGCTGGGAGGGACTGGGGGCAGGAGGAGAAGGGGACGACAGAGGATGAGATGGCTGGATGGCATCACTGACTCAATGGACATGAGTTTGAGTAAACTCCGGGAGTTGGTGATGAACAGGGAGGCCTGGCGTGCTGCGATTCATGGGGTCGCAAAGAGTTGGACACGACTGAGCGACTGACCTGAACTGAACTGAATGTCTATATGCCTTTTGAAACCATTTGTGGAACCTTTGAAGTATGCACTGTGTTCTTCAGGAGACATCGGCCCTGTGTATATGTAGTATATACCCAGTCCAATTTAGGAATCTTATTGATTCCAAATATTTATGCTGGATCCTTCTCTTAGAGCTGCCCCCAAATACATGCCAAAGGTCAATTTTATAATGAGATTTTCAGGTGTCAGTATCAGATTAATCTTTTCACAAGGATTGTGAAATGCCTTATGTTGATATTTGTTGAGCCCTATCTATCTATCTGTAAATCAGTTTATTGATTTACAGTGAATTGACTTGCAAGATTTACCTTGTCTTTCTGTATATTGTTGGGAGCCACTCACCCTTCCTTCCATCTGCTTCTATTCATTGTATTCTCTTATGGGTAGATCTATGAGTTAAAAAAAAAAAAAACTAGCTTATTTCTTTGTTTAAAATATGACATATAGATGTTTGTTTCTAGGTAGATTTAAAATATTAGAAATTTAGTATTTAAAGCCCTTTAAAGACTGTAGTCGTCTACCATTGCAAAGTGGTTTAACTAATGCTTTTCCAGCAAAAAGAAAAAAAGGATAAAGGGGGGAAAGGTATAAATATGACTGTTTAATTGAATCTTTAAAAACCTCTAAAAGACTTTCCCTTTTTTCACTATTTGCACCCTCATATTCCTGTCATTACAGATAATTTAAAAAATAAAACTATGAAATTTAAGTATTTGACATTTGAAGAATTAACATTTAAATAATTAAAATACTAGAATTCACAAAATAGGTTTAATAAGAGTTTTAAGTCATTATGAATGTTTACATTACACAGTGCATTCTGGTTTTCTCCTTTCTTGGAGGCCAATGATTGGTTATTGCCCTGTAAGTGACTACACTTTTTTTTTTTTTTTTCATTTAGAATGGAAGCAGTTTACAATGGCCAGTTGGTTCATTTTGGAGTGGACATGTGTTATATTTCGATTGCTGCATGGTGCAGAATTCTAGGTGGGTGTAAAATACTTGAAAAAGAAAACTTAAATAGCTGGATACTTACTAATACATTGTATCATGGAAGCATAATGAACACTTTACATTTTTCAGTGGGGCCTTGCAAAATGAAAACAGTTATTTATTTGCATATATACAAGACAGTATTCCTTGATAAAAACATCTCTCTCCCTCTCTTTTCCTCTCCCATGGTAGAACGGTTTGTAAGCTGGTGAAATGGTTGCTCTGTAGACTTTTGGCAGCAAATCGATCCACTGTGTATAAAAATTGGAAAAATAACATATGTCCATGACAGATACATTCAGACATTATTTATATAGCACACCTAAGACAACTATTCTGTCATTAATTTCTGTTTCAGCTATTGTGATTGACAGTGGACAAATAATGAAGCAGATAACTGCCCAGTGTATCTGACTCTGCTTTTACAATGAGAGGAATAATTCTTTCAGAGATCTTATGGTTTAGCTTTTTCAGTAACCCTCAAGAACAAATCAAATCCTTCATATTTCAATCCAAGTGATGTTGCAAGAAGCAGTGATTATTTCAGTTAAGAAAATGAATTGACTGTGACTCAGGACTGTCACTCTTTACCTATCATTCTAGAATAATTTAGCTGTTCTTCCATGGATTGTCATGAAATCAAAGAGAGGACAAGTATAATTAAGTGTAGAAGATTTGGAAAATGATCCAAGGCAGATTCAATGACTGAATCATTCTGATACCTCTCAGCCTGCTACTGGACCCATAGGGGAGTGATTTTGATTTGCTCCTCCAAGGATTTGAGGAAGTTTTGGAGTAGGATAAAATGTTTATCCATTTTGAATGATGAAATACAAGTGAATGCCAAGGAAGTACAATAGAGTGAAAAAGTCTCTGCAAAGTTGTCTTGTTCACACCTCCAAATCAGAGCTTCTGGCATTTCAGAGCTCTTCAGCCAAACTCAACCCATTGGAGCCATTTTGTTGCTGAAGAAGGACATTTTTGTTCAAATGGGCTAACAACTGATCCAGAATAATGGAGTTACCATTCCCCCATTGAATATGTAATGAACAACTACTAATCTAAGGATATTTTTCCTTCCCACCCTTTTAATTTCTAATTGTGCTCTCCTGAGATACTGATTTGAGAAAGATGAAGGTATCTCAAATGAGGGTGACTGGCAGTGTCTTCAGTAATTCAGTTTAAAGTCTTCCCTTGTGGCTCAGCTGGTAAAGAATCCACCTGCATTGTGGGAGACCTGGGTTCGATACCTGGATTGGGAAGATTCCCCTGGTGAAGAGAAAGGCTACCCACTCCAGTATTCTGACCTGGAGAATTCCCAGCCCTGGGATTGAACCCATGTCTCCTGCATTGGCAGGTGTTTGTTTGTTTGTTTGTTTTTTTAATTTTAATCACTGAGCCACCTGAGAAGCCCCACAAAAAAAG
Organism: Bos mutus; assembly: GCF_027580195.1. NCBI lineage: Eukaryota > Metazoa > Chordata > Mammalia > Artiodactyla > Bovidae > Bos > Bos mutus. The sequence goes on along the minus strand of NC_091620.1, from coordinate 23,789,796 downwards.
GTAAATAGAGTAGTAAAAATTAATACCCCTCTCAGTTTAACTGAGACTCCTACCCCATTCCATGGTTAGAATATCACTCTACGCTGTGCTCTGACTTCTCATAAGTTAATTTCCATATCCATATGCAGGGGAAGGAATGCACAAACTGATTTTAGTTTTAAACTAATGGTGGGTAGTGGTAGGCACGGAAGGAGGAGTGAAAGAAGAGGTGTAGGCAAGTTCATTGATAGAATTTTCTGAGCAGGTGTGTGATGACTGTCCATATGGCTCACCTCAGGGTATTTTCTCAAGGGAGGTAAAGAGGTTATGTGCCTCCTCTCAGCTCAGCATGCTCACTGTCCCTAGGAGGCATAGGTTGGTGAAAAAGTAATTGCAGTTTTGGACCGTGAATTTTAAATCATTGTGATTAGGCCCAGTTACATTTTTACTAATCAAAATAGAAACCATCACAGTCTACACATCTTTTTCCAATGAGAAATAAGTTTGCTTATTCCTGTAGTGTTAAAATCCATGGTTCGGGATTCAACAAAGTCTTGGGAAGCATGTTCTGCCTCCTGCTGGCTGTGGAAGCATTTTCCCTGCAAAAAGTTGAGATGCTTGAAGAAGTGGTAGTCAGGTGGTGAGAAGTTAGGTGAATATGGCAGATGAGGCAGAACTTTGTAGCTCAGTTCCCTTAACTTTTGAAGCACTGGTTGTGCTGTGTGTGGTCTGGCGTTGTCATGGAGAAGAATTGGGCCCTTTCTGTTGATGAGTGCTGGCATCTTATCAACTTGCTGAGCATATTTCTCTCATGTAATGAGTTCACTGGGATTCAGAAAGCTGTAGTGGATCAGATGGGCAGGAGACCATCAAACAGTGACCATGACCTTTTTTGGTGCAAATTTGGCTTTCAGAAGTGCTATGGAGCTTTTAGATGTAACCACTGAGCTGGTTGTCACTGGTTATTGTATAAAATCCACTTTTTGTCATACGTCACAATCCGATAGAGAAATGGTTCATTGTTCTGCAGAATAAGAGAAGATGACTTCAAAACAGCAGTTTTTTGATTTGCTGTCAGCTTATGGGGCACCCATTTATCAAGTTTTTTCACCTCTCCAATTTGCTTCAAATGTTGAACGACTGTAGAATGGTTGACATTGAGTTCTTCGGCAACTTCTTGTGTAGCTGTAAGAGGACCAGCTTCGTTGATCCTCTCAAATGGTCGTTATCAAATTCTGATGGCTGAACACTGCACTTTTCATCTTCAAGGCTCTTGTCTCTTTTGCAAAACTTCTTGAACCGCCACTGCACTGTATGTTCGCTAGCAGTTCCTAGGCCAAATGCATTGTTGGTGTGAGTGGTCTCTGCTGCTTTACAACTCATTTTGAGCTCGAATAAGAAAATTGCTCAAATTTGCTTTTTGTCTAACATCATTTCTCTAGTCTAAAATAAATGTAAAATGAACAGCTAGGAAGTCACTAGCAAAAGAAAAAAAAATGAAGCGAGAAATATGTGTTAAAATGATGTATAACATAACCACATTCATTTAAGAATGTATTCCAGTATCAAACAGCAAAGTTCGACAATGCAAAACCAAAATTATGTTTGCACCAACCTTTGAGATTCTCCCAAACCTTTCTCTGTAAAGGCAATGCCGTAGTAGAAGGTGGGAGAAAGGGGAGCTTGCTTTTGAATGGTTGGAGCCCCACTTCTCTCTTGCAATGGCAGGACTACTAGCCTCTCCTCCCACCTGAGAGGGTGCTTCTTCAAAAGTTGGCTCCTTCAAGGCTGGGTCTCTCTCCCTGCCCCACAGCTGGGGTTGCTTCCTGTGGGCTAAGGCTGAATCTCTGACAGACTCTTATGGACCCCCTAGAAACTGAGGTGAATTCAAACCCTGCTTCTGCCCTTGCTGGCCACCCTCATTACCCAGGCTATTTTTTTTTTTTTTTTGGTAATACAATTATAAATTATATCTTGGCCTGAGTCTGGGGGAGTATAAAGCAGACTTTTATCATTATGGTCATAATGTCACCACAAGGCAGCTGGGCCGGCCGCCTTTTCTGGTGCCGTCCTCCTCCCTGGACCAGCACGTTCACTTACCCTATCCTCTAGGTCTCCTGGTGTGTCAAGGTGCTGGCAGAGGCAGAGGCCAGCCTGCCTATAGTCTCAGTTCACATTTACAATTCTCTACAGAGCAGAATTCTCTCTTCAATAGGATGTAAATCCTCATGGCTGTCTAACAACTTGCCATCAATCTTAGGCACCAATGTCTCCTGGAGCATACAGTCATGGGTTTGCAGATCTATTTTTCTGGAATTGTCTTTTACAACCATCCCCTCCCCCCTTTACCTAAATAAACTCAGGAGGAAAAGCTTCACCAGCCTTACACTCTCACCAGTAAATACCCCAGTAGATGACTGCATAGACACAACAGGATATAGGTTTATGCCCGATTCCTGCTATCCTACTTGTAATGCATGTGTGCTCAGTCGTGTCCAACTCTTTTGTGACCCCATGGACTGTATGTAGTCTGCCAGGTTCCTCTGTCCATGGGAATTTTCCAAGCAAGAATACTGGAGTGCGTTGCCATTTCCTGCTCCAGGGGATCTTCCCAGCACAGGGATTGAACCTGCATCTCCTGCATTGGCAGGTGGATTCTTTACCCCCAAACCACCTGGGAAGCCCATCCTAGCTGTAAAGCCACCTCTAATCCCACCAGTTATGTTTGAGTAATCTCTGTTGAAAATCTATGTTGTAGAGCAGTATTTCTCAAACTTTAATATAATTATGAATCACCTAGGGGAACTTGTTAAAATGTAACTTATGATTTAGTAAGTAAGTTTCAGATTTATCTTTCAAGCAAGCTCCCAGGTGATGCTAAGGCTGATGACCCATGTGCCAAACTCTGAGTAGCAAGAGTTTAGAGGATGATAAAGTCTTATCCTTAATCTGGCATTTCTAGCTTTTAGGATGTATTCATGTATTGACATTTCCATCTTTATATATTTAGTATTTGGGCATATTCAAAACTGCCATTCATATTTCATTGTTCCTACTTTCTGCAGGCTAGCCCTTATAATAGGAACATTATTGTCATCACTATCCTTAGTTGCCATTCAAAAGAAAACATCCACACAAGCTATCTGGTCATGAACTTTTATCTCCGTTTCACTATCTGCTTTTTTCTTTATTCAGTCAAGACCTTTCCTGCTGTGTTTTCTGTAAGCATTAAATTATTATTTAAGAACAAATGCACTAACTGGCATGTAGTTGTTGTTCAGTCACTAAATCGTGTCCGACTCTTTGCAACCCCATGGATTACAGCATGCCAGGTTTCCCTGTCTGTCACTATCTCCCAGAGTTTGCTCAAACTCATGTCCAAGGAGTCAGTGATGCTATTCAACCATCTCATCACCATTCTCATCCTCCTTTTCCTCCTGCACTCAGTCTTTCCCAGCAACAGGGTCTTTTCCAATGAGTCAGCTCTTCACATCAGGTGGCCAAAGTATTGGAGCTTCAGCATCAGTCCTCCTAATGAATTCAGGGTTGATTTCCTTTAGGATTGACTGGTTTAATACTTTGCAAACCAAGGGACTCTCAAGAGTCTTTTCCAGCACCACAACTTGAAAGCATCAATTTTTTGGCACTAAGCCTTCTTTATGGTCCAACTTTCACATCTGAATATGACTACTGGAAAAACCATAGTTTGACTATATGGACCTTTGTCGGCAAAGCTACGTCTCTGTTTATAAAATGCTGTCTAGGTTTATCATAGCTTTCCTTCCAAGGAGCAAGTGTCTTGATTTCGGGCAGCAGTAACTGTCCTCAGTGATTTTGGAGCCCAAGAAACTAAAATCTGTCACTTTTTTCACTTTTTCCACTTTTTCCCCCTCTATTTACCATGAAGTGATGGGACTGGATGCCATAATCTTCATGTTTTGAACGTTGAGTTTTAGGTGAACTTTTTTACTCTCCTCTTTCAACCCTCATCAAGAGGCTCTTTAGTTCCTCTTCACTTTCTGCCATTAGGGTGATATGATCTGTGTGTATATCTGAGGTTGCAGATATTTCTCCTGGAAATCTTGATTCCAGTTTGTACTTCATCCAGCCCAGCATTTAGTATGATGTACTCTGCATATAAGTTAAATAAGGAGGATGACGATATATAGCCTTGACATACTCTTTACCCAGTTTTGAACCGATCCATTGTTTCATGTCTGGTTCTAACTGTTGCTTCTTGACCTGTATGTAGGTTTCCCAGGAGATGGGTAATGTGGTCTGGCATTTCCATCTCTTTAATAAGTTTTCATAGTTTGTTGTAATCTGCACAGTCAAAGGCTTTAGCATAGTTAATAAAGCAGAAGTAGATGTTTTTCTGGAATTCCCCTGCTTTTTCTATGATCCAACGGATGTTGACAATTTGATCTCTGGTTCCTGTGCCTTTTCTAAATCCAGCTTATACATCTAGAAGTTCTTGTTTCATGTACTATTGAAGCCTAGCTTGAAGGATTTTGAGCATTACCTTGTGAAATGAGTGCAACTGTATGGTAGTTTGAATGTTCTTTGGCACTGCCCTTCTTGAGGATTGGAATAAAAATTGCCCTTTTCCAGTCCTGTGGCCGTTGCTGAGTTTTCCAAATTTGTTGACATATAAAGTGTAGCTCTTTAACAGCATCATCTTTTAGGATTTGAAATAGCTCAGCTGGAATTTCATCACCTCCACTAGCTTTGTTCATAGTAATGCTTCCTAAGGCCCACTTGACTTCACACTCCAGGATATCTGGCTCTAGGTGAGTGATCACACCATCATGGTTATCTGGGTCATTAAGATCTTTTTTGTATAGTTCTGTGTATTCTTGCCACTTTTTAATTAATGACTTCTGTTTCTATTAGGTCATTACTGTTTCTGTCCTTTATCATGCCCACACTTGCATGAAATGTTCCCTTGATATCTCCGATTTTCTTGAAGAGATTTCTAGTCTTTCCCATTCTGTTGTTTTCCTCTGTTTCTTTGCATTGTTCACTTAAGAAGTCTTTCTTATAACTTCTTGCTATTCTCTGGAACTCTGCATTCAGTTGGATAAATATTTGCCTTTCTCCCTTTCCTTTTACTTCCCTTTTCTCAGATATTTGTAAAGTCTCCTCAGATAACCACTTTGCCTTCATTCATTTCTTTTTCGTTAGGATGGTTTTGTTTACCACCTCATCTATGGGGTCTCACAGAGTCGGACACAACTGAAGTGACTTAGCAGCAGCAGCATACAATGTTACGAACCTCTGCCCATAGTTCTTCGGCACTCTGTCTACCAGATCTAATCCCTTGAATCTATTTATCACCTCCATTATAAAATCATAGGGGATTTGATTTAGGTCATACCTTAATGGCCTAGTGGTTTTCCCTACTTTCTTCAATTTAAGCCTGAATTTTTCAATGAAAGCTCATGATCTGAGCCACAGTCAGCTCCATGTCTTGTTTTTGCTGACAATATAGACCTTCTCCATCTTCAGCTGCAAAGAATATAATCAATCTGATTTTGGTATTGACCATCTGGTGATGTCCATGTGTAGAGTCATCCCTTGTGTTGTTGGAAGAAAGTGTTTGCTATGATTCATGCGTTCTCTTGAAAAAACTCTATTAGCCTTTGCCCTCTTCATTTTGTACTTAGTCTAAGGCCATACTTTCCTGTTACTTCAGGTGTCTCTTGAATTCCTACTTTTACATTCCAATCCCCTATGATGAAAAGGACATTTTTTTTTGGTGTTAGTTCTAGGTCTGATTGATCTTCATAGAACTGGTCAACTTCAGCTTCTTCTTTGGCAATAGTGGTTGAGGCATAGTCTAGGATCACTGTGATGTTGAATGGTTTGCCTTGGAAATGAACAGATCATTCTGTTGTTTTTGAGACTGCACCCAAGTACTGGATTTCAAACTCTTTTGTTGACTCTGAGGGCTATTTCATTTCTTCTAAGGTACTTTGGCTCATGGTAGTAGATATAATGGTCATATGGATTAAGTCCATCCATTCCCATCCATTTTAGTTCACTGGTTCCTAAGATGCCGATGTTCACTCTTGTCATTTCCTACTTGACCAAGTCCAATTTACCTTGATTTGTGAACCTTAACATTATAGGTGCCTAGGTGATATTCCTTATGTAAGGAATATTGCATAGGACCTTGCTTTCACCACCAGACACATCCACAACTGAGTGTCATTTCTACTTTCGCCCAGCCTCTTCATTCTATGGAGCTAGTAGTAAAAGAAATGAAAACTTCTATATAATGCTAGCTAGATGTAATTAATAGTTAAAAACACACCCTTCTAGACTTTTTCATAGATTTTTTAATGTACCTAAATGAAAATATATTATAAGTATAGTATAGCATAGCGTTTTTTGTTTGTTTTTAGCAGTGGTGTGTGGCTTGTGGGATCCTAACTCCCTAACCAAAAATCAAATCCTGGCTCATGGCAGAGAAGCACCGAGTCCTAACCACTGGACTACCGAGGAATCCCCTGCATAGCATATTGTACATATATTTCAATCTTATTTTCACTTAGCAATATATAATGGCATATTAATGAATTATGATGCATTCATCCTTTTAAGCAGTTACCTAGTATTTCATTTTATGAATAAGCTTATTATTTATTTACCTCCATTTCCTCTTAGTAGGCGTTCAAATTGTCTGTACTATAGCACACATTTTCATACTTGCTTCTTTATACTCTTACCTAATCTCCTTAGAATATTTTTCTAGAAGTGAAATTACTGAACTGATAGACAACATTATTAACTTAATTTCACTAGATCTGAAGTTTTACAGATTTTCTTACATATACTGGCTATTTGAATATACAGGTTTTTAACTAAAACCATATCTTCCTTTATAAAAATGACAAGGGCTTGGGCTCTTTGACCTCCTGCCCCAAGCTTTAGGGATATGTAAATTCTTTGGCCTTTGTAGGTAAATCTGGCTTCTGGAATTTTAAGTTCATAGGGTGTAATATGCAGGCTAAAATGAAAGTGTCATGTCTATGACTTTACAAACATCTAACCCATTATAAAGATATTTAAAAGCCACATTTCTGTATACATAAATATTTAATGAATCCCTTGCTCCTTACTTTTTGATTCTCTCTCTCAGTGCTGCATTTGGATTTATATTTTAATCAGACTGAGTCAACATTTAATTTTCATTCGCTTTAACTATCGTGCTCAATGAAGCAGAGAATCCATCCATCTTAACAAATACAGAGAAACACAAAGAGAGCAAATAAAAACCTCAGATGTGCTTGTGCTGTCTCTCTCTCACTCAGAACAAACATCAGCTTGCAGTTTCTTGAGTGCCTTGCATTTCTTCTGTGGGTAGAGAAGGATCAACTCAAAAGATCAACCCTTCCTCATACATTTTCTTTTCTCTTCCAGTTGTTGCTGTGTTTGTTGATAGTATTCCATTGTCCACAAATTCTTTATTAGCCCATCAGTTGCTGCATTCTCTTAATTTCCCCCTGCACATACAAAAAAGAGTTCAACACTGAATTTATCAAACTTGAGCTAAAATTTGTTTGATGATAACTCTACTTTATCTTAACAGTTGACTCATTGGAAAAGACTCTGATGCTGGGAGGGATTGGGGGCAGGAGGAGAAGGGGACGACAGAGGATGAGATGTCTGGATGGCATCACCGACTCGATGGACATGAGTTTGAGTGAACTCCAGGTGTTGGTGATGGACAGGGAGGCCTGGCATGCTGCGATTCATGGGGTCGCAAAGAGTTGGACACGACTGAGTGGCTGAACTGAACTGAACTGAACTACTTTATCTTTTTGGTATTTTTCTCTCAATACTCTCCCCACTTTTGTTTCTTCCTTCTCTTTTCCTTCTTAATCTCATGGGCAGTATCTGCCCACGAATTACCTCCTTTTATTAATGATGTAAACAAGGAAGCAAGGCGTTCAACTCTAAAACATATTTGAAAGCAACACCTTCTAGCTTTTGGCTCAGATAGTCAAGTGTCAAATCACCTGCCATAATTTTAAGGTTTTCCTTAATTACCCAGGCTGTTTAGGGCACTATTTCTTAATGAGAACACTGCATTTTAGCCAGGTTAGTGTCTTGTGGCATGCTACACTATTTTATCCTCCTTTTTTAAATGTTGGCAGCATCATTGCATCAATACATACACTGTCTTTTCCTTCCTACTTTCCACCATCCCCTCCACCCTTTTTTCTTTGCCTCTCCAGATATTTTCCATCAGTAAGGTTGCACTGAATTCCGCCTATGGCATTTTCTAATCACTGGCATCAGTCTTACTTTTCACTTAATGGTAGGGTTCTTATTATAATATCTCTGTAATTTGACTGTGCATCCTTTGCACAATTACAATTACACCGTGCATGGTACATCAAGAGATAGTCCAGACGTTTGAACTAGCTGCCATATTTGATTTCTTTTTTATTTTAAGGTATTTCTACCTCTTTGTAACTTACATTGAACTTTAATTTTTTATTGGAGTTTTGTTGCTTTGCAATGTTGTGTTAATTTCTGATGTATGATCTTAAATTTTTAAAGCACACATTTTCTGTTCCTCTTCCTCTTGCATGTTGTGATGCTTCAAATATTTGGAAACTACTATTACTCTTTTCATTTTAGTCTTGTAATTCGTGACATGTTTTGGAGAATTTCCCATCAGATTGTCTTTCATAGGCAACTTCTTTATAACCTGATACTCATGATTGAATATATTTTAGATACGGTTTGACCAGTACAAAACTCAATGAGGCTCTTATTTACAATGTTCTGGATCTTTACTTCCCTTCATGTAGTCTAATATTGCATGACATTTTTAGTAGTTATTTGACAATCTGGTTTGATCATTTTAAAATAAGTTATAATATTCCCTAACTCCAAAGTTCCCAAATGCTCTTTTGCTGTTAATAGCATCTCTACCTCTGACCCCAGGCAACCAGTGATCTTTATGTCACTATAAATTAGTTTACATTTTCTGAAGCTTTGTATAAATGAAATCATACACACTTAGATAATCCATTACAAAGGATTTTTCTCCTTCGGATAATTTTTTTCTTTAAAGGAAGCCAGATTATCCAAAATCTGTTTGCAGAATTGAATTTTTAAATCTAACTTTGAGATATTTGTCCTTTTAAATTTCTTGTTGGTTTCAGTCCATTGTTTTTGTATATCAAAATGATTTTGAATCCTGAAGCTGTCATCCAGAGTATTAGATAGCTGTCCTTTCTAGCTGTAAGGTTTCTGTATATTTGACAAATGAATTTCAATATATTATCACAGAACAAAGAATCATAAAATATTAGCGCTGAAAGAATATAAAGTCATGAATTTTACAGTTGATCGGAACGACCAACATGCACTGGAGATGTTTTGTCCACTTGATTCAGAGCTAAAGGACTGACTTTGACCTTTCCTTTCTACTTTACCTAAAGTGCTATGGCAATTATTGCATCTACCACTAACTCTGACATGTTTTCAAAGACAAATAGCATATTATTTTTCAAAGGCAAATAAAGCTGATTCTAATTCTCTCACCATCCTCTTCATTTTTCTTAAATACTTTCTGTATGTATATGTGTTTAGAAACCTTTAAATTTTTTTGAGGTATAATTCATATTCAAAAAAATTGACCCAATTTGAATGTAAACTTTGGTGAGTTGTGGTAAGTGTAAACATTTTTGTCAGTATTATACCAATCATTGTGCAGAATATTTTCATCACTCCAAAATTCCCTAATGCTTTTTTGCTTTCCATTTTTCTTCATGTCTGACTCCAGGCAACCACCAATCTACTTCATATCTCTATAGACTAGTTTGCATTTCCTGGAGTGTCATATGAATGTAGTCATGCAGTATGTACTCTTAGTATCTAGCTTCTAGGATCTTTTTGAGATATATCCATGATTTCTTGCCTGTTCCACTAGTTTATTTCTTTTTATTAATGTGTATTTTGTTTATTCATTCCTCTGTTCCTGGCTATGTGAGTTGTTCCCAGCTATTTGAGTTGTTCCCATTTTAAGCTATTATGAATAAGGTGCTATGAACATTAGTGTACAAGTCTTTCTGTGGCAGTATATTTTCATTTCTCTTGGGTACATACCTATGGGTGGAACTACTGAGTCATATGTTTAATTTTGTATGAAACTGTCAAAGCACTTTTCAATGACTGTACCGTTCTCCAGTCCCATCACCAGTGTATAAGAGATCTAGATAAACATTCTCACCAACACTTAGTTTTCCTCTAAGTCATTCTGTGGATATATAGAAGTAACTTATTGTGGTCTCTATTAGCATTTCCTGATGACTAAAATGGGGAGAATCTCTTGATGTGTGTGTGTGTTGTTTTTTTTTCCTTGCCATCCATTTTCTTCCTTGGTGAAGTATCTGTTCAAATTTCTTCCCAGAAACAATCAATAATCTCTTTCTCTCTCCCTCCTTCCCTTCTATTCTCTTTCACCAAGTTGCTGTTCCATCTTGATCTCACTTCCTTTTTTTCTTGGGGGGTGTATGTGTGTTTAGAATGGCATCCACCCACTCAAAAATGTCTTTGCTGAACATCAGAATAGTCCCAGTTGTTTCCACAACAGTAACTGCAAGTCAGGGGTGCTACCAGGTGAAAATATTTACTGCTGGGAGAGAAGAAACATTCTATGAAAATGTGTACAAAAAGCTTACTCATTGAACCACCTTCTTAGCATAATTTCTCATATAAAACCAAATAAACCAAATTTTAAGAAGCAATTGAAAATTTCTGCCACATAAATATTGGTGCTTTGAATCAAAGTAAGTCAATAAAGCTGAATTAAGGGGAAAAAATCTCTCCTGTGATTTCTTGAGCTGATTTCATTAAACTTGTTAATAAAATGCAGTGTTCAATGTAGAGATTCTCAGCCTCTTTTAATGAATTCATCCTTTTGTTCCTAAAAGCTGAAACTCATCTTGACAGTAAACCATATTCAATATTTTCTTTGATCAGATTAGGAAGTTTAAATTTGTTAGAGATTTGTTTTGCCAACTATCTCAACTACTTGGAACAATCTAAAACATATTTTTCTCAGGATTTGCAGTATTAAAGCATAGCAGAAAGATAAGGAGGCGGGATAGTGAGGAAAATGGTTAACCAGTTCAAGATCAAATCATTGCATTCCATATCTATAAACTTGCCAGATGACAGGATAGTAATCTCCCACTGAGTCATATGGTCTAATTTTGTTGTTGTTCAGTCACTAAGTTGTGTCTGATTCTTTGTGACCCCATGGACTGCAACACTCCAGGCTTCCCAGTCCGTCACTATCTGCTCAAACTCATGTTCTTAGAGTTGGTGATGCCATCTAATAATCTCATCCTCTGCTACCCCCTTCTCCTTTTGCCTTCAATCCCTCCCAGCATCAGAGCCTTTTCTGATGAGTCAGCTCTTCGCATTAGGTGGCCAAAGTATTGGAGCTTCAGCTTTAGCATCAGTCCTTCCAATGAATATCAGGGTTGATTTCCTTTAGGATTGACTGGTTTGATCTCCTTGCAGACCAGGGGACTCTCAAGAGTCTTTTCCAGTACCACAGTTCGAAAGCATCAGTTCTTTGGTGCTCAGCTTTCTTTATGATCCAACGCTCACATCTGTGAGACTTCACATCTCACATCTTAAAGACTCTGATGCTGGGAAAGATTGAAGGCAGGAGAAGGGAACAACAGAGGATGAGATGCTTGGATGGCATCACCGACTTGATGAACATGAGTTTGAGCAAACTCTGGGAGTTGGTGATAGACAGGGAAGCCTGGCGTGCTGCAGTTCATGGGGCTGCAAAGAGTCAGACATGACTGAGCAAATGAACTGAACTGAACTGAACTTACATCTGTACGTAACTACTGGAGAAACCTTAGCTTTGAGTATACATATCCTTGTTGGCAAAGCGGTATCTCTGCTTTTCAATACTCTGTCTAGATTTGTCACAGCTTTCCTTCCAAGGAGCAAGCGTCTTTTGATTTCATGGGTGCAATAACAGTCCACAGTGGTTTTGGAGCCCAAGAAAATAAAATCTGTCACTGTTTCCACTTATCACCCTTTTATTTGCCATGAAGTGATGGGACTGGATGCTGTGGTCTTAGTTTTATGAATGTTGAGTTTTAAGCCAGCTTTTTCACTCTTCTCTTTCACCTTCATCAGGAGGCTCTTTTGTTGCTCTTCACTTTTTGTCATTAGAGTGGTATCATCCGATTATCTGAGATTATTTGTATTTCTCCTGACACTCTTGATTCCAGCTTGTGATTTATCCAGCTGACATTATGCATGATGTTCTCTGCATCAAGTTGAATAAGCAGGGTGACAATATAAAACCTTATACTACTTTCCCAATTTTCAACTAGTCTGTTGTTCCACGTCCAGTTTTAACTGTTCTTTCTGTGGTCTGATGATTGAACCTTATCTAAAGTTGCACAAATTCTGTATTGAGCATGTTCCCTTCGATGGCTTTCCTCTCCTTATCTGGAGCCCTACTGCCTCCCTGGCCATCTTTTGTCTTACTACTTCCCCTGAGATACTTGGGCCTCACAAAAATGTAATTCCATCCAGGGCTGCTCTTTCAGTGATTCTGGTCTGAATAATCACATGTCTAGATTTAGGAGTAAGGGGACTAATACCACCCCCTCTTTCACTAGACTTAAAATTTATTAAAATATATAAGCTCAGCTTTTCTCAGTTTTTCTTTGTTTTTTTATTTTAAATGTAAGCAAACTATATTCCTTTTTATTCCCTTTGTTATATTCCGTATAGACAACATTAAATTGAGTATCTGTATTAGTTTGGTTTGCAATTTGTATCTTTGTATTTTTGTCTATTTTATTAACTTCTTTTTTTCCCCTAAATCCAAACCCTGTTTCAGTCCATCCGGACTGCTATACTACATTGGACTGGGTGGCTAATAAACAACAGACATTTATTTCTTTTAGTTCTGGAGGCTGGAAGTTCAGGATCAAGGCACCAGCATGGTAGCCTTTTGATGATGGTTCCCTTCCTGGTTCATAGCTGGTGCCTTGTTGCTATGTTCTCATGTGGTGTAAGGAGCAAGGGATCTCTTAGAAGCCTGTTTTATAAAGACATGAATCCCATTCATGAAGGGTGAAACCCTCATTGCCAATCTCCACTCAGAGATCTTAGCTACTAATACCATCATCTTTGGAAGTTGGGATTTCAACGTATGAATTTGGTGGGGCAAGTCAGACACAGACATTCAGACTAGAGTAGTTCCTTTCCTCCTACTATATTTGGTGTTTATTCTGTTATTTTAACTTTTTAAATTGAATTAATAGTTCAGTACTTTTTCAGTTTTTTTTAAATTTCAAAAATGGGTTCAGCACTTCCTTTGCATGCAGCATTGTGTCCCGAGGGGCAGTTAGCCATGGCCCGGCCAGCCTGGCATTGGCGGACCCTGGAGCGGTGCCTGAGGGAGGTCGGTAAAGCCACTGACAGCCCAGAGTGTTTCCTCACCATTCAAGATGAACTGGCATCAAAGTATACTTCTTTAACAAAAGTACTTTATGACTTTAATAAAGTACTAGAGAATGACAGGAAACATGGGAGTCCTTTAGAAAAATTGATGATAAATAATTTCGATGATGAGCAGATTTGGCAACAGTTGGAACTGCAAAATGAACCAATTTTACAGCACTTCCAGAGTGCAGTTAGTGAAACCATTGAAGATGAAGACATCAGTCTTCTCCCAGAGAGTGAAGAGCAGGAGTGTGAAGAGGATATGATGGAGCTGGAGGCTGCTGGCCAGGAGGACCTGGAACAAGATTTAGAGGAGGAGGAGGTGGAGGAAGCAGAGGAGGTGGAAGTGTCAGACCTGAGTGGTGATGATCCTGAAGCAGATGAGAGAGCCAAAAACTCAAGCAAATTGGATCTGAGGAAAAGCCCAGATTTCAGCGATGAGGACTCTGATCTTGATTTTGATATCAGCAAACTGGAACGTCAGAGCAAGGTGCAAAGCAGAGTGCCTAGGAAACCAACGAGAAGTCCATAGTAGATGATAAATTCTTCAAGCTCTCTGAGATGGAGACCTTTTTAGAAAACATGGAAAAAGAAGAGGAACAAAGAGATGACCAAGAGGAAGATGATATTGATTTTTCTGAAGATGTGGATTCCAATGAAGATGAAGGAGGACTGTTTGGAGGCCAGGATCTTAAGTCAGGTAAAAGTTCCAGAAACCTGAAATACAAAGATTTCTTTGATCCAGTTGAAAGTGATGAAGACATAGCAAGTGTCCATGATGATGGGAATGAACTGGCTTCAAATGAAGAGGAAGAGATTGCTGAAGGAGAAGAAAGCATTTCTGAGACGGATGAAGATGATGACCTTGAAGAAAGTGGAGACAGTAAACAACGTAAAGAAACCTCGAAAAGAGTGACCTTTGCTCTGCCCAATGATGAGGACACTGAAGATACAAATGTCTTAAATGTACAGAAAGACTCTGATGAAGTAAAATCCTCTTTTGAAAAAAGACAAGAAAAGATGAATGAAAAAATTGCATCTTTGGAAAAAGAGTTGTTGGAGAAGAAACCTTGGCAGCTTCAAGGAGAAGTGACAGCGCAGAAGCGGCCCGAGAACAGCCTCCTGGAAGAGACCCTGCACTTCGACCACGCCCTGCGCATGGCACCTGTGATCACAGAGGAAACCACTCTCCAACTAGAGGATATCATTAAGCAGAGGATAAAAGATCAGGCTTGGGATGATGTCGTACGCAAAGAAAAGCCTAAAGAGGATGCATTTGAGTATAAAAAGCGTTTAACACTGGACTACGAAAAGAGTAAATTGAGCCTTGCTGAAATTTACGAACAGGAGTACATCAAACTCAACCAGCAAAAAACAGCAGAGGAAGAAAATCCAGAGCATGTAGAAATCCAGAAGATGATGGACTCCCTCTTCTTAAAGTTGGATGTGCTCTCAAACTTCCACTTCATCCCCAAGCCACCTGTTCCAGAAATTAAAGTGGTATCAAATCTGCCCGCTGTCACCATGGAGGAGGTTGCCCCTGTGAGTGTCAGTGACGCAGCCCTCCTGGCCCCAGAGGAGGTCAAGGAGAAAAATAAAGCTGGAGATATAAAAACAGCTGCTGAGAAAACAGCTACAGACAAGAAACGAGAAAGGAGGAAAAAGAAATATCAAAAGCATTTGAAAATAAAGGAGAAAGAAAAGCGGAGAAGACTTCTTGAAAAGAATAACCCAGACCAGGCAGGGAGATACACCAAAGCAGTAGCCTCTGAGAAGCTGAAACAGCTGACCAAGACGGGAAAAGCCTCTCTGCTAAAGGATGAAGGTAAAGACAAAGCCTTAAAATCATCTCAGGCATTCTTTTCTAAATTACAAGATCAAGTGAAAATGCAAATCAGCAATGCAAAGAAAACTGAGAAGAAAAAGAAGAAAAACCAGGATATATCGGTTCATAAATTAAAGCTGTAATATATTTTGCATATAATGTAAATACTATTTACATGTGTAAGCTTATATTCTGTCATGGTTCAGTTTTGTAATAAAATTTTTGAGAACTTTTCTTCAAAAAAAAAAATGGGTTCAAAGACTAAATTTTTCCTTTAAGGACAATTTTAACTACCTTAATACATTTTAAAATATTCAGTTTTTAAATTGTTATTCACTTTTAGGTTCTTTATAGTTTCTATTATGATTACTTCTTTAATTTTTTTTTAAATTTGATCAATCTGAAGTTTTTTTCTGGTGTATTTTAAGTAAATTTCATTGTGCTTAGAAAATTTTTTTCCAGTTCTTAGGCTCTTTGTGTGTGTGTGTGTGTGTGTGTGTGAGAGAGAGAGAGAGAGGGAGAGAGTCTTGTTTCATAAAACATAGCTTAGCATATGGACAATTTCCATAGAAACCCCTTTATGCTAAAGAAAAATGTAGTTTACAACATTGAATATGTGGTTCTATACAAATCCATTGATCAATCTGGCTAATGTATGGTTCAGATTTTCTCTATATTAGCTGATCTCTTTTTTATTTGATCAACCTACTGATTACTGAGATCTGCCCGCCATGATGATAGATTTATCAATTTCCTCCTATATTTATGGTGATATTTGCCTTATTTCAAAGCTATATTATTCTGTAGCAACAGATTTCAAATTGATATACCTTTTTGGTAAACTGGATTCTTTATCAATGCCTTTGGCTTTAAGTTTTATTTGTCCGAAAGAAACTGTAGCTTCATTTTGGATAGTATTTGCCTGGCACATAATTTCTCATCCTTTCTCTTTTTATGATATGTATATGTAACTTGTAAGCAGTATAGAACCAGAAATGTAAAAATTTTTGAGACTAATTTCCTTTTAATGAATAAGCTTAATTCATTTAAATTATTTGGATTACTAAATTTAATTTAACTTTATCCATATCACCATATTTGTGTTCTCCATTTACAGTGCATTTTTTGTTTCATTTTTCTTGTTTAAGATTAAAAAACTGTTGTATTTTTCCTTTTTTATTTTCTATGTGTTTGGTAGTTTTATACTTTTATTTTCAAGTTGTTAATGGCACTGTTAAAATCTCAATGTACATATGAATTATAAAACTAATCAATGTCTTGACCCCATCGTATATCAAAATGAGTAGCTTAAAAGGCTTTAACTCAAATAATCCATTTCCCAAATATCATTGTACTATCTGGTATTGTAATATGACTTTTATAATCCTACAAATTATCTATTATCTATCTATCTATCTATCTGTGTTGACACATTTATCCACATGTTTACAACCACATTTTGCTTGTCAGTGTAACTTTCATGGTAGACCTTTCTTTTAGGACCATTTTCTTTCTTCTCTTAGTACATCCTGTAGGTTTTCATTTAATGAAGATCTATTAGGTGGTGAAATTCCTCAGGATCATTCTTTCTTTTCTTTTTTTTAAGCCTGAAGGATTTTTATTTTGCCTTCACTTTGGAAGGACAGCCTTTTCTGGATATACAATTTTAGGTTGACAGGTGTTTTCTGACAAGTCTTTGAATATAGTTTGCTGTTAGTTTCTGTTGGTGCCAATGAGAAAGTAGCTGTCAGCGTAAATATAGTCTTTTTGCGGTCTTTTCTTTCTTTTCTCTTGGTCTCCTTGGAAAACGTTGTCTTTGGTGTCTATAATTTACCATCATTCATCTAGCAAAGGATTTCTTTTGATTAAACTACGTGGTGTCTGTGTACCAACTCTGATGATTCAAATCTTTCATCCCTTTTGAATATTCTCAGCCGTTAACTCTCCAAGTATTGCTTTTTGCCCAGACTCTTCTTGTCTTCTGTAACTCTTATCACAAATGTGATTTTCCCATCTGTTCTCTATGTTTTTTATTCATTCTTCCATATTTTTCATTTCTTTGGTTCTTGTTGTATTCCATAATATTTTATTATTCTTTATCAAAACAGATGTTGAAAAAATGTAAAAAGAAACATGTGCTTTTCACTGACACTTTCACTAAAGCATTGTTGTAATGGTGAAAGAATCAGAACAGACTGAATGCTATCACTAGAGTGCTGGTTGTCTAGCATAAGTTCATATAACAGAGTACCAAGTAGTTTTATAAAAGGATGTCAAACAGCTCTCTATATTGCTATGAAGTTGTAAGTCCAAATAAAAGTGAACAAATTTTAACAATGATGAACTTATGTCAGTATAATATTTTAAAGATTATATGTTGCTTCATTAAAAAAAAAAAACCAAAATTCTTGTCTTAAACCAAGAATTATGCATTATTTTCTATGTTCTGATGGGCTTACTGGGTGATTCTATTACTCATTTTGTCCATGAATTGTTACATGGCAATGGAGAGCTTTGAGCTCACTCCCATGTATTAGCCTCAGTTGGTATGGCTAAAAGCAAGGAAGCTTTACTTTAAAGTGAAGAAATAAAAAAGAAATAAAAATGAAAAAGTTAAAAATGATTTTCTTTTAAGAAGCAAGAAAGATTTACAAGATTATTAGGACCAAAAAGACTCAAGAGTCAACTTGAAAAAGTTATCACTGGCCAAAATTAGGACAATTTGATAATAAGAAAAATAAATGTATTAAATTAAAATATATCAAATAATAATAATAATTTATAAAACAATAGTGTCTTTGGATAGCTTTGGAGATCCAATGCATTGTTTTGAAAACTGGTGAATAAAGGAATAGAATCAACCTTTTATGCTGCATTTCCTTTGCGGATTACATCTCAAGGTTGATGAGAGCATTCTCTTTATAGATGCTTTTTAGCAAATAAATGAAGAAAGAATGATTCAATTGAGAATCATCATATTTCAGCCTCTACTGAAATAAAGTATCCAGGCAATAGTTATTAATTATTCACATCAATAAAGAGACAAACAGATATTACATATCTCTTGATAGAAGTGTGTGATATCACCCATAAAACATTATTGCTAAAACAAAAACAGACTTTTGAATTGATAGTTTAGATCTAACTACTGATTAACAGCATATACAAGAAATAGAAGAAATATTAAGTAACACCACAGACGGTCAGTCAATAATATTCAGTTTGTAATAAACTATATGAAATAAATGGCCCAGTTGCTTCAATAAACAGATTATAAGGAAAAGGAAAAAATGATGAAAGAGCAATCTGTCAATTAAAATTAACAGATGTAAAAACAAGGGGAGTGTATGGATCTCATTAGAATCCTGATAAAAACAAATCATGAAACAACATTATTAAACAATTGAAGAAAGGAAATATTTTTAATGGTGACAGTGATATTGTGGTTATATATTTTAAGGACTATCTTTTACAGTTAAATACAAAAATGTTTATAGATTAAATGATACCTGAAATTTACTTCAAAATCCAGTAGGATATTGGGAGTTTTGGGGAGGAGCTGTAGATAAGAGTGGATATCAGTTGATCACTGCTGAATATTATTGCTGGGCAAATGGAGATTTATTATTATTTGTCATATTATCCTCTCTACTTTTGTATATGTTTGAAGTTTTGATTTTTAAAAAAGTGAAAAAAAAAAGAAAAAAAAAAAAAGTGATGCTGAGAAGAGGAAAATAGTTTTCCATGGTGAATTTTGGCTCTGAACAGAGATATGAATAAAACTACTGTAGAGCAGAGAAGGAAAAAAAAAAACTGATAAATTTTTATGGTTTCATCTCTCTGTTACCAGCTCATATTTTGATTGCCTATTTCATTTCTTTAAACATATTAAATCTTTTTAAAAATTGCATTCTGTTTTTGATAACTATAATAAATTTAATATTTGGGAATCTAAGTCTACTCTTTTGTTTTGGTGACTTAAGATTTCAAAACCTCACTTGTTTTTAAAAATCACTTAATCAGGAAAAGAAGTTAGAATTATACCAGTTTATAGAAAAATATTGAAAACAAAATAAGGTGGCTTTAAAGTCAGAAAAAGTGAGGCTACAAGTTCATCACTTACCATTTGAACTTGGACATATTAATTTTCTTACACCTGAGTTTCCTCATCTATAAAACATAGTAGTAATGCCTAGTTCAGAGAATTCCTATGAGAGTTAGTAAATAATTCATGGAAAATACCACCATACCTGACATGCTTAAGCACTCTAAACATGGTAGCTTTATATATATATATATATATATATATGTTTCCTGAATTGAGGAGGAACATAGATAAATATCATCTTTGGGTGTAAAACCATCAAAGAATTTTTTCTTCATTTATACCCATCTCACACCTAGCATGTAGACTTGAAATCAAATAATGCTGTATTTAAAAGTGGGCTGGATTATACAACTGACAACAAATGTTCTTAAAAACCATATCTAACATTGTGAACCAAAAACATTGTGTAGCAGAAATGAAATATACGTGTTCTTCTCATTAACCTTTCTTAAGTAGATCACTTAATTTTGGGGGGAGAACTAGAAGTCATGGGTTTGCAAAAAAGTACTAATGAATTGGCCATGAGTGTTTTCATCCTTGCTACAAATGATTTAATTCAGGGCATGGGTAGAGTATATTGTTGGTTTCTGAAAGATCATCTTACTTATGGTCATCAGAAGTTAAATCATTGTGTAGTTTTATTTATTTAAAATTAGAGCTTTATGTTATATTCCTGGGTCGGAAGATCCCCTGGAGAAGGGAATGGCTATCACTCCAGCATTCTTGTTTGAAGAATTCCATGGACAGAGGAGTCAGAGTAACTTGACTCAGTCATGTCTGGATATGACTGATGTGACTTCATTCTTACACTAAAGGACTACAGAGAAAAATGATTCCGTTATTAACCTTTCAGTACACCAAAGTTGGTTCCCCAATGCTGCCTTGGCATCCGAAGAAACATTTCTGCATATATTCCACAGAAACAGCACAGGAAGAATTTACTACTTTGAAATGTGCTTTGTATGAGGCACACCACTGACTCCAAAGACTACTTTTTAGACTCTCAAGGGCAAGTCTCTTATTTTTGGTTAAATCAAAAGTTTCATCTACAAAGAAGAAAATATGAAGAATGGCAGTTCCTTTCCATTTGTCATGCTCAGTAACAATTTTGCTGAAGGATTCATGCAACAGAATCTAGCAAATTATAAATCAAGTTTTGTCAGAAGGCTTGCAAGATATCTTACTCTTGTGAGTAAGAATATTAAAACTGGAATGACTCTAAGTGAAACAGTAATTTGAGTTCAGACATATTGTTGTATGTGTTGCTGCTGCTGCTAAGTCGCTTCAGTCGTGTCCGACTCTGTGCGACTCCATGGACGGCAGCCCACCAGGCTCCCCTGTCCCTGGGATTCTCCAGGCAAGAACACTGGAGTGGGTTGCCATTTCCTTCTCCAATGCATGAAAGTGAAAAGTGAAAAGTGAAAGTGAAGTCCCTCAGTCATATCTGACTCTTAGCGACCCCATGGACTGCAGCCTACCAGGTTCCTCCATCCATGGGATTTTCCAGGCAAGAGTACTGGAGTGGGGTGCCATTGCCTTCTCCGGTTGTATGTGTTACTAACATGAAATTCATTCTACCCACCAGCTGTTTTGCCCTTTTTCCCTTTAGAAGCCTAAGATTCTGTGCTGTGCTGGGCTTAGTCACTTCATTGTGTCTGACTCTTTGTGACCCTATGTACTGCAGCCCGCCGACTTCTCTATCCATGGGGATTCTCCAGGCAAGAATACTGGAGAGGGTTGCGATGCCCCCCTCCAGGGGAACTTCCTGACCCAGGGGTCGAACCCAGGTCTCCTGCATCACAGGCAGATTCTTTACCATCTGAGTCACCAGGGAAGCCCAAGAATACTGGAGTAGATAGCCTATCCCTTCTCCAGGGGATCTTCCTGACCCAGGAATTGAATTGGAGTCTCCTGCATTGCAGGTAGATTCTTTATCCCTTGAGCTACCAGGGAAGCCCAAGATTATATTTGGATCCAAATAATTTTTACTATGTCTCCTTTATTTGTTTATGCTGAAACAGACAGGAAAGTCAAATAGTTCAGGTATATTTTTCTTGTTATTCATTCAATTTACAATATTGATTATGTACATTAGCTGTGCATAGGACCAGAGAATATTCTAGCAAAATACATGGGGCTACAGTGACATCCAAGTACACAAATGTGGAAAAGTATAAGCAGTCATGAGTACATGGCATTCCAGGTATAGATGCAGCATCTTCTGTCTCTGTCCACTAATCCTGATAAGCCAGTTAAAATGAAGCCTAACTTTAAAAAAATCTTCCATGTATTTAAAATGACTTTCAAGACTGACCTTTATGTTAATGTTTACTGGAGTTTGCCTGTTTGCTGCTGCTTCTGCTAAGTCACTTCAGTTGTCTCTGATTCTGTGTGACCCCATAGACAGCAGCCCATGAGGCTCCCCCATCCCTGGGATTCCCCAGGCAAGAGCACTGGAGTGGGTAGCCATTTCCTTCTCCAATGCATGAAAGCGAAAAGTAAAAGTGAAGTCACTCTTTGGGAGACAGACAAATCAGGAAGACCAGATTTTGCGGGGCAGGGGGTCTCTAAGCAATTGGAAGCTACACAGTGATTCATGGATATGGCCTCAGAAAGAGATAGTTTCATCATCTGGGGCTTTTATGAAAAATGTGGTTAAAAAACCAAAACAAATGCTGCTGCTGCTGCTAAGTCGCTTCAGTCGTGTCCGACTCTGTGCGACTCCATAGACGGCAGCCCACCAGGTGCCCCCGTCCCTGGGATTCTCCAGGCAGTGTATGCTTATTTATGTGTGTGTGTATAGGCGTGATCCTCTATTCTTTATCCCACCAAGAAAAGCTAGGGCAGAATTGTCAAGCTTCTCTCCTATATAGTACTCATCACTTTGAATTACTTCCTTTCATAACATTTCTGTCTTTTAAAACTATCCTGTTTGAAAATAGAAAATGCCTTTGTCTGGTGACAGAGGGAGTAGCTAGGGAATTTGGGATTGAGATGTACACACTACTATATTTAAAATGGGTAACCAACAAGAACCTGCTGTATAGCACAGGGAATCCTGCTCAATATTATGTAACAACCTAAACCTGAAAAGAATTTGAAAAAAGAATCAGATCAGTTCAGTCACTCAGTCGTGTCTGACTCTGCAACTCCATGGAGGAGCACGCCAGGCTTCCCTGTCCTTCACCAACTCCCAGAGCTTGCTCAAACTCATGTCCATCAGCCTGGTGATGCCATCCAAGCATCTCATCCTCTGTCGTTTCCTTCTCCTCCTGCCTTTAATCTTTCCCAGCATCAGGGTCTTTTCCAATGAATCAGTTCTTTGCATCAGGTGGCCAAAGTATTGGAGTTTCAACTTCAGCATCAGTCCTTCCAATGAATATTCAGGACTGATTTCCTTTAGAATTGACTGGTTTGATCTCCTTGTAGCCCAAGGGACTCTCACGAGTCTTATCCAACACCACAGCTCAAAAGCGTCAATTCTTTGGCACTCAGCTTTCTTTATAGTCCAACTCCCACATCCATACATGACTACTGGACAAACCATAGCTTTGACCAGACGGACCTTTGTTGGCAAAGGAATGTCTCTGCTTTTTAATATGCTGTCTAGGATGGGAAGACCCCCTGGAGAAGGGAAAGGCTACCCACTCCAGTATTCTGGCCTGCAGAATTCCAGGGACTGTATATCCATGGGGTTGCAAAGGGTCAGACATGACTGAGCGACTTTCACTTCAGTTCATTTCACTTCATAGCTTCTTCTTCCCAGAAGCAAGCATCTTTTAATTTCATGGCTGCAGTCACCATCTGCAGTGATTTTGGAGGCCACCCCCATGGTAATGGACAGGGAGGCCTGGCGTGCTGCAATTCATGGGGTCGCAAAGAGCTGGACACGACTGAGGGACTGAACTGAACTGAACCCATCAAGGAAAGGTCTCTCACTGTTTCCATTGTTTCCTCATCTATTTCCCATGAAGTGATGGGACCAGATGCCATGATGCCATTAGTTTTCTTAATGTTGAGTTTTAAGCCAACTTTTTCACTCTCCTCTTTCACTTTCATCAAGAGTCTCTTTAGTTCTTCTTTGCTTTCTGCCATAAGGGTGGTGTCATCTGCATATCTGAGGTTATTGTTATTTCTCCCGGCAATCTTGATTCCAGCTTGTGCTTCATCCAGCCTGGCATTTCACATGATGTACTCTGCACAGAAGTTAAATAAGCAGGGTGACAATATATAGTCTTGACGTACTCCTTTCCTGATTTGGAACCAGTCTGCTGAAAAAAGACGAGACACATGTATATGTGTAACTAAATCACTTTGCAATATACCTGAAACTAACACAACATTGTTAATCAACTATACGCCAATATAAAGTAAACGGTTTTTTAAAGGCTAGGAAAATAGAAAATACACTTGTAACATGTTCAGGGTGGGAGGAAAAACATAGTGGTTTTCATTGCATTCTTTATCCATTAAATAATTTATGTGAATATGGATTTTTGAGGCCTGTTAAAGGATTTAAAATGCGGGGAAGTTTGAATAGACCCCTTTGCTGGGGAGCAGTGGACTCACCCTATAGCACAGTGTTGGCAAGGCTTGCCTCCTGAGACTACTGAGTTTCTTCTGGATACTTCCACCTTCTCCTAGTTATATGAAACTTTTCAGATTAAGATATTTAAAGACCAGGTTGTACATGATGATAAATTTAGATTCTACACTAAGAGCTAATTCCTGGTTACTTGGAAATAATAACTCTTCAATATTGGGAACTCATTGCTTGCCTATGGAGTTCAGGGGAAAAGCAGCCAGAAGCCAGGCAGTAGGACACACCAGCTGTCTGTCTGAAGTTTTGTATTAATAGCTAATGAGCCATTTGGACAGAAAAGCACAACAGCTAGGGGAGAATGGGACTAAGGAGAACTTATATCAAATATTTCATTGATTTGGTTTGGCATTATATCAAGATTCTGTTGCTGGATTCAGTACATGGGATTTCCCTTCTCTCAATATCTTTTGCCCAATGTTTATATTTATTTAAATGTATTTGAAGTTTCTGCTTGGGGACATAATTTCATATATTTAAGCAAATTCAACTCCTTGGAACTGATAAGAAACCAAAAAATTTCAGCAGTAAAATACAATAAAACATGAGCTTATCAAGTTATATAAGATAAATTTATTGAACCATAGTGTGCATAGTGTTAGCTGCTCAGTTGTGTCTGACTCTTTGCTACCCCATAGACTGTAGTCAGCCAGGCGCCTCTGTGCATGAGATTTGCCAGGCAAGAATACTGCAGTGGTAGTCATTCCCTTCTGCAGGGGATCTTGCAGACCAGGGGATTAAACCTGAATTTCCTGCATTGCAGGCAGATTCTTTACCATCTGAACCACCAGGAAGATAACTGGGCATACAGGTTCCATAGCAAAATTATCTGTCTTTGTTGATATTAGAGGGTGCACTCATAGTCCAACTGCATTAAAAAATAGCAGAGGACTAACCACATATCATGAAATAAAATTTTAGATATTAAAAACAGCATTCAACCATCATAGGTTTATGGTTTTTAGAGAAGCCAAGTCATAATATAATTTTAAAGACAAATTTAGTCCATGTTTTATCTTAGTATATGTTTCACCAGGAAAATAATTATAAAGTATAATTGTAATTATATTTTTATGCATTTACTGTTTGCAGAATATTGAAGAGAGTCTGAGACTATGGAAAACAATATATTTGTTGTCTTGCTTGCAAGATGCTATCTGTCTTTGAGGAAACCAAACAAAGAAAAAAGCACTGAAAAATAAGTATTAGAGAGCGAGCTATCAGAAAGCTGTAAAGAGTCCATATGCTGTGGCAGATCTTATTGATACCTTTCACCCTCATGGGGAAGCAAATAAGTATCCTAGTTACAACCTCCATCAACTGTGCCTCTAGGCTTCCTGGCTTTGGTCTTGGTAAAGCACAGGTCACCTTGACTTACTCTTTCATTTTGTTAAAGATAATGGAGCTTGACAGCACAGTTGTCTACAATAGTAAAGATTTGGATTTAACTGATGTCCAAAAATATTTATTAATAAAATAACTATGGAACATCTATCCAAAAAAACACTACATAGTTATTAAAATCATTTTGTAACTATATTTATTGATGTGAAAAAATATAAAGACGAAGTGGAAAACAGAGGTTCTAGAATTTTTGTGAAATTTTATATGAGTATATTATTAACAACACAGTTTGGATATAAGAAGCACCACATTTTAAAATTTCACTATGATATATTTTTAGGTGGCAAGTGTTCTGATCTTATCAGCTAGAGGTTTGTTTTGGCACTTGATCTTTGCTGAGTGTGATTTGGATCTTCTGAGAGGTCACTGCAGGCATTCCCTTTGGATGCCCTGCCTCTTCCTCCGATGTCCAGGATGGTCCCGTCACAAGGACCTAAGTGAACCTTATTTTCGCAGTAAAGGGAAGTTTCTCTCCCTAGGCAGGTGGAAGAGAAGGTATGTATGTAAAATTCAGTCTGTGAAACTCAGTTTTGAGTTTCCCTTGGAAAAAAGAAGTACTCATTCTTTCTGATGTCTTTATAGCAATACGAAAAGAGAAAAATCATCAATATATTTCCCTGCTATACTATATATGTACATTGTTTATTATATATGCATTCAGTTCAGTTCAGTAGCTCAGTATATCCTACTCTTTCTGACCCCATGGACTGCAGCACGCCAGGCTTCCCTGTCCATCACCAACTTTCAGACCTTGCTTAAACTCATGTCCATCAACTCAGAGATGCCATCTAACCATCTGATCCTGTTTTGTCCCCTTCTCCTCCTTCCTTCAATCTTTCCCTGCACCAGGGTCTTTTCAAATGAATCAGTTCTTTGCATCAGGTGGCCAAAGTATTGGAGTTTTAGCATCAGTCCTTCCAATGAATATTCAGGACTGATTTCCTTTAGGATGGACTGGTTTAATCTCCTTGTAGCCCAAGGGATTCTCAAGAGTCTTCTCCAACACCACAGCTCAAAAGTGTCAATTCTGTGGCACTCAGCTTTCTTTATAGTTCAAGTCCCACATCTATACATGACTACTAGAGAAACCATAGCTTTGACTCGAAGGACCTTTGTTGGCAAAGGAATGTCTCTGCTTTTTAATATGCTGTCTAGGTTGCTCATAGCTTTTCTTCCAGTGAGTAAGGATCTTTTAATTTCATGGCTATGGTCACCATCTGCAGTGATTTTGGAGCCTAAGAAAATAAAGTATGTCACTGTTTCCATTGTTTCCCCATCTATTTGCCATGAAGTGATGGGACCAGATACCATGATCTTCATTTTTTGAATGTTGAGTTTTAAGCCATTTTTTTCACTCTACTCTTTCATTTTCATCAAGAGGCTCTTCAGTTCCTCTTTGCTTTCTGCCATAAGGGTGGTGTCATCTGGATATCAGAAGTTATTGTTATTTCTCCCCACAATCTTGATTCCAGCTTGTGCTTCATTCAGCCTGGAATTTTGCATGATGTACTCTGCATAGAAGTTAAATAAGCAGGGTGACAATATACAGCCTTGACATACTCCTTTCCCAATTTGGAACCAGTCTGTTGTCCCATGTCCGGTTCTAACTGTTGCTTCTTGACCTTCATACAGATTTCTCAGGAGGCAGGTAAAGTGGTCTGATACTCCCATCTCTTTAGGAATTTTCCACAGTTTGTTGTGATCCACACAGTCAAAGACTTTAGTGTAGTCAATGAAGCCAAAGTAGATGTTTTTCTGGAATTCTCTTGCTTTTTCTATGATCCAAAAGATGTTGGCAGTTTGATTTTTGGTTCCTCTATCTTTTCTAAATCCAGCTTGAACATCTGGAAGTTCTCGGTTCATGTACTTTTGAAGTCTGGAGAATTTTGAGCATTACTTTGCTAGCATGTGAGATGAGTGCAATTATGCAGTAGTTTGAACATTCTTTGGCTTTGCCCTTCTTTGGGATTGGAATGAAAACTGACCTTTCTCAGTCCTGTGGCAACTGTGAATTTTCCAAATTTGCTGGCATATTGAGTGCAGCACTTTTACAGCATCATCTTTTAGAATTTTAAACAACTCAGCTGGAATTCCATCACCTCCACTGGCTTTGTTCATAGTGATGCTTCCTAAGGCCCACTTGACTTCACAGTCCACTATATTTGGTTCTAGGTGAGTGATCACACCATTGTGTTTATCTTAGTCATTAAGATACTTTTGTATAGTTCTTCTGTGTATCCTTGCCACCTTTTCTTAATACTTATATGTATGTTATATGCTGCAAAAATTGAGTGTCTGGAAGGATATTTGCAGCAGAATATTTACAGGAATTATTCTGAAATTTTAAAATATGCTTTTATCTTTTTTTTTTTAAAGATTAATCTCATGTGGTGTTTCTCATATTTGTTTTACAATAAACATAGATTGCTTCCTCAAGAAATGATGGATTTAGGTAACAGAGTCTTATCTTTCTGTATCTTTAAAAATTATTTTAAAATCTCTTATAAATGAGATATTCACTTAAAAAAATCATTTTTAGTCCTCATAATGTTTTAAAGGATTAAAAATGTATCCAAAGTCATGTAAACTAGTAAATGACAGAATGCGAATTTGGAGTCCTTTCTTCTCAGTGGAAATGTGTGCTTGTTTCTTTTACCAGTCTGATTTTAGGGGAAAATGCTAATTTGAATAATTGCTATTGGCTAATTTAAATTTGTAGGGTGCCTCTGCAAAGCATAGATTTTCTGAAAACTGCTTTTGCTCCTATCAAGGGGGAAGGAATAGAGGAAATGGAGGAAGATGAGAAATTATTTTTAAGTACTAGATTAGTGTGTTGTGTTGCTGCCATAATAAATTATGACAGATTTAGCAGCTTAAACCACACAGATTTATGATCTGACTATTCTGCAGTTCAGGGATCCAGAGGACCCATGAGCTGTGCTCCAGATCCCATAGTATAACCTCAAGGTTTTAGGCCCCCTAGGTTTTCATCAGGAGGCTTTGGGAGAAAATCGTTTAGGTTGTTGGCAGAATTTAGTTCTATGTGGTTGTAGGACTGAAGTCTCAGTTGCCTTGCTGCTTGTCAGCCTGAGGTCATTCTCAGCTTTGGGAGGATGACTGCAACTTCCTTTGAGTGTGACTCGCCTCTTCTGTCTCCTCTCTCCTGACTTGAGCTGGAGAAATTTCTCTGCTTTTAAGAGGTCAGGTAATTAGAATGAGTCCATCTGGATAATACAGGCTACTTTCCATAATTTAAGGTCCATAACCTCAATTACATCTACAAAATCCCTTCATATCCCTACCTAGATAGTGTTTGATTGAATAACCAGGAAACAGAATCTTAGGGGAACAGCTTTAGAGTTCTTTCCACTGTATTTTTTTTCCTTCAAAACTTAGGGATAAAAGTATTCACACTCTTTTTAAAAGGTTAATGTAGTATTGATAACCTTCAGTGCTTATACCTAAACATTTGACATATCTCAGATATTCAGAGAGATAGTTCCTCCAAATCCACACCTTGAATAGTTTTGTCTAGATATTTCAAAATGGATTTTTTAAGCCTCATGGGAGTGTTTATTTTCAACCTGGCTAAGAAAATGGAACACAAATATGCTATTCCCAAATAATACACTATTACAAGAGAGGGTAGCTTGTAGAGGATTCAGGAACAAATTCCAAGGTCATAGGAGCTCATTAATATGCAAGTGACCTATTTATTACACAGCCGTATATTTCTACAGTCTAGTTCCCGTTTCCAAATACTTGTCTATTATGTCTCAGTTCTATGCATTTGTCTTAACCTAAACTGTGTTTATCACCACTACTCTGACTAGGATGTGTAGTCGTACTATGGATTTGGGTTTTATGGATGTAAACTAGGTTCAAAGAGATAAGCTCCAAAGATTAGATAAACATTAAGTTCTCAAGCCCTCTTCCTGGGAGTGTAAAGAAAAAAAATCCTATATTTTTCTTGTTCTTTGTTTTTAAATGAAATGATTTAAATTCCCTTCTTAATCTCTATCTTGAACTGCTATAGACCACTTCCAAAAAAGTATAACAATCTTTAAGGATAGATATATTCCCACAAATTAATTAAAAAGTGACCCAAATTTTGCCATTAGAAATTATATCTCATTCCTCTAACAAGTCGGTCTCTTCCTTAGGAAAAATAACAAAATAGAGAGGCAAAACCTGGTAATAAACCAGAAGATTATCAATAGATAGATAGATAGATAGGGGCAGGAGGTAAGAGACCTAAGTGGCTGGACAATACATTTTTGACAGGAAGCCTGGATAAATTTTGAAATAGACATGTGGGTATTAAGAAAGTGTAAGTCGCTCAGTCCTGTCAGACTCTTTTGGGACTCCATGGACTGTAGGCTGACAAGCTTCTTTATCCATGGGATTCTCCATGCAAGAATGCTAGAGTGGGCTGTCATTTCCTCCTCCAGGGGATCTTCCCAACCAAGGGATCGAAACCAGGTTTCCTGCACTGCAGGTGGATATTTTGAAGGTAGATATATATTTTTAGACAATTAGTAAATAGGGTTTTAATCCTCTGATATTTCCAAGACTGAATTGTCCTTAAGGGAATTAATGAGAATAGTAGATTGTGGTTCTGGCTGTAAGGAATGTGAACAGAGTTTACTTTGTCCTTTAATCACTGGCAGGGGACATACCTAGTGAGAGGAGAACCTGCCTATCACGAAGGGCCATAATGCTATCATAACTGACAGGGGCTGTCAGGATCTAACACACAATAGGATACTTTTTGCCTGAGGAAACATATTAGCTGGGGTTTTAGGGTCTATGAGATTTTCCAGGCAAAAACACGGGAGTGGGTTGCCATTTCTTCTCCAAGGGATCTTCCCGACCCAAGGATTGAACCCATGTCTCCTGTGTCTCCTGCATTACAGGCAGATTATTTGCCCACTGAGCCATTGTGGAAGCCCCAATTAGAGAAACCAGACCAAAAGGATGTGCATATATGTTGTTGTTGTTCAGTCACTAAGTCATGACCTACTCTTTTTGACCCAATGACTATAGCACACCAGGCTCCCCTGTCCTTCACTATCTCCTATAGCTTGCTCAGGTTCGTGTCCATTGAGTTGGTGATGCTGTCTAACAATTTCATCCTCTATCACTCCCTTCTCCTTTTGCCTTTAACTTTTCCCAGCATCAGGGTCTTTTCCAATGAGTGGGCTCTTTCATCAGGTGGTCAAAGTATTGGAACTTTAGCTTTAGCATCAGTCTTCCTAATGAATATTTAGGGTTTGATTTCCTTTAGGATTGACTGGTTTGAACACCTTGCAGTTCAAGGGACTCTCAAGAGACTTCTCAAGCGCCACAATTCAAAAGCATCAGTTCTTCAGCACTCAGCTTTCTTTATGGTCCAACTCTCACGTCCATGCATGACTACTGGAAAAACCATAGCTTTGACTCTATGGACTTTTGTTGGCCAAGTGATGTCTCGGCTTTTTAATATATGCTGTTTCGGTTTGTCATAGCTTTTCTTCCAAGGAACAAGCATCTTTTAATTTCATGGCTGCAGTCACTGCAGTGATTTTGAAGCCCAAGAAAATAAAATCTGTCACTGATTCAACTTTTTCCTCTTCTTTGCCATGAAGTGATGGGACCGAATGCCACAATCTTAGTTTTTTGAATGTTGAGTTTTAAGTCAGCTTTTTCACTCTCCTCTTTCACCTTCATCAAGAGGCTCTTTAGTTTCTGTTCACTTTCTGCCATTAGAGTGGTATCATCTGCATATCTGAGGTTACTGACATTTCTCCCCACAATCTTGATTCCAGGTAGATATTTTTCTGGAATTCCCTTGCTTTCTCTATGATTTAAAAAATGTTGGCAATTCGATCTCTGTTTCCTCTGCTTTTTCTAAACCCAACTTGTGCATCTGAATCTTCTCTGTTCATGTGCTGCTGAAGTCTAGCTTGAAGGATTTTGAGTACAGCCTTACTATCCTGTGAATTGAGTGCAACTGTACAGTAGTTTTGGCTTCCCTGGTGGCTCAGACAGTAAAGCGTCTGCCTGCAATGCAGGAGACCTGGGTTCGGTTCCTGGGTCTGGAATATCCCTGGAGAAGGAAATGGCATCCACTCCAGCACTCTTGCCTGGAAAATCCCATGGACGGAGGAGCCTGATAGGCTACAGTCCATGGGGTCGCAAAGAGTTGGACACGACTGAGAGACTTCACTTGCTCACTTACTTGTACAGTAGTTTGAACCTTTTTTGGCATTACCCTTCTTTTGGATTGGAGTGAAAACTGACCTTTTCTGTTCTGTGGCCACTGTTGGGTTATATATGCAGAGGAAATTTATTTTAAGGAATTTGCTTAGGTGATTATGGTGGTGGTTTAGTCACTAAGTTGTGTCCAATGCTTGTGACCTCATGGACTATAGCCTGCCAAGCTCCTTGTGCATGGGATTCTCCAGGCAAGAATACTAGAGTGGGTTGCCATTTCCTTCTCCAGAGGATCTTCAAAACACAGGGATTGAACCTGGATCTCCTGCACTGCAGGCAGAATCTTTGCCCTTTGAGCTATGGACTTCTCATTGTGATCATGAAAACAAGTGCAAACTCTGCAGGGTGGGCTGGTAAGCTGGAGAACCAGGAAGAGCTGATGCTGCAGTTCATGTATGAAGGCCGTCTGTTGGCAGCATTCCCTCTAGCTCAGGGGAGCTCAGTACTTTTGTTCTTTTGGGGCCTTTAACTGATTGGATATGGCCCACCTATATTATGTAGGGCAATCTGCTTTGCTTAAAGTCAACTGATTTAAATGTTAATCTCATCCAAAAAATATCCTCATAGAATCATCTGGAATAATGTGTTACCATATATCTAGACATGGCATGTAGTTAACAGGTTATCATATAAAATGAGCCATCACGGGGATTCTAAGTTTGTTCATTTGGGTGTTGTGGTCTGAATTCTTATACATTTACAAATTAATTTACATAATCATAAAAATAATGTTAGTGCTATCTGTGTTTTCTAGGTTTAGGTTAGATAGAATAACAGTGGAAAGTATATACAAGTTATTTCAAACCCATTATAAATACTAATGTCTCTGATCTTCAAGTACCTATTATGTGCTAGGTACTGCTCTGAGTGCTTTATACAGCAAACTTACACAACAGATAATATTACTCCCACTTCAGAGATGAGCAGTTTGACAGTAATTGATTGACATGTGTAAGAAACAGAGTTAAGTAGCAGAGATGAAACTTCCATGCCTTCTCTCATGGAATATCTCATTTTTATACTGTGTCACTGTGCCTTCTACCTAGAAACTCAGCTTATATCTGTTTAAAAATCCACAGGCTGGCTCTTAACATCATAGCTTAAAGAGGGCAGCACCATTCTATATTTTTATTACAACTTGAATTTAATTAAAATGGTTAATAGAAATTGAAATGTTTAGAGAAAATGTTTCAAGAGCCTGATTATTATGAACAGTCCTTAATTGTTAGCTGAAAATAGGATAAATTTTAGTGTTCTCAGATGGTTCTTATTTAATTAATATGAATAACATCACTGCCAACACTTTTTGACTAATTGTGTATATTCTACATAAATGGTTGCAGCAAAGGTACTGTCAGAACAGCAAACTGGTTTTTCTCCTGTATTGGCAGAAGTACATCTAATTTAAACCTCAGGATAAGCTGGTCAGGCTACTGTCCTGCTGAAATTCTGTTATGGTCAGTGTTCTGTATCTGCCCCCCTGGTTTCACTGGCAAGGACTTTGTGACAGTTCCCAAGGAATGGAATCTGAGTAGTCCTATAATTTATTTGTTCATTTCATCCATTATGAAAGGAAACAAGAGCAACAGCCATTTGGGAAAGGATTTACATAATTTAATTAAATGTGATCACTGCCTTCTTATCTCAAAATGCTGATGGAACTGATAACATCCCAAATGTTTTAGTCCCAGTCTTCTATCTTCCTTGAAGTTCTCAAGCACACATGACGGGGCGGGGGTGATTTCAGTTGGATGTAAGAAGTGATCCTATATTCTACCAAGAGCATATTCTTGCATTATCCATCAGTCCTGACTGTTAGGTATAACAGACACTACTGGTTGCCAACTCAATCGGCTTTCCTCCTTTCTTGCTGGTTTAGTTCTGAGTTTCCATTGTAATTCAGGTATAAAATGTGATTTTTCCAAAGTGAATCATACTAATCCCATTCCCTTTATTTCACTGATAGGTTTTGTTGTTAGTATTCAATCACTAAGTCATGTCCTATTCTTTGCGACCCCATAGACCACAGCACACCAGGCTTCCCTGTCCTTTACTGTCTCCTGGAGTTTGCTCAAACTTATATTCATTGAGCTGGTGATGCTATTGAGGGGGAGGATATGAACAAGTCCTGGCTCCTGAAATGTAAGGAATTGGCTGGAGGACTTTGGGTGAAGGATTTATTGTTCTTAAAATAGGACACATGGGAAGAGATGTGCCCCTTTTTTCCCAGTGAATCTTGTTATGTCTCCATGAATGAGATGCCTGAGCAGTGGTAATCTCTTAGTGACCATAAAGGAAGTTATGTTGAGTGACTGACGCATTACTGATGTTAGAGTAAAAAAGATCCTGAGTTCTTGATATGTCAATGAACCACTTGAACAAATCAATCCTGGAGCTGTCCCTGCTATCTCATTATTTGAGATTAAAATGTTTGCTAATTTCTTAACCTACTGTATCAAGGCTTTTCTGTGATGTTTGCCTTAATGTGTTCTTACTGATAGGATTGACCCTTCTTTCTTTTGGTGGTTGTGTCCTTTCTTTGAAAGAGGTGTGCCTTGCTTACTTGGTTTTTCTACCAGTGACCTTACCCTTGAATGTTGGTGAGTCATGCAGAGTCTCTCATTTCTAAAGAAGCATGTGTTGTGGAGGATGTGTTACATGAAAAGAAGGCTCGTGCTGCACTGTCAGATTGTTGCCCAAAAGTGCCTCTGGCATGTGTGCAGAATACTAGCCAAGTATAGTTATGGATGAACCACTACCATCAGCTCCCCCTCCAGTACACACACAGAAATGTGTACTCATAGGGAGGGAAGAATACTCTCAAAGAACCAACTGCCCCTCAGTTAAAGCATATGGCTAAAGACAGTCACAATCCTACATGTGTTGGAAGAAGGGACAATTGTTGGTACTGATGAATAGGACCACAAAAAGTATGCTGTGTACATGGTATCACCTTTATTGTAGATAAAGACCAGGACAAAGTACTTGACTTTTCTATGAAAAACATGGAACTGTTGACAGTGAGCTCAAGGATCAGGCAAGTTATCCCCCTTGGGCCAGTGAGACTTGCAATGTAGATGGACCCAACACTTATGATTCTGGTGGGCAGTTTCACTCCTATGATCAGAAAAAGAATGGAGTTGAACTACTGCTATTGACTGAGCTGTGTGACTCCTTCAAAGTGTGATTTCCTAACCCCCAGTGTAGTGGAATTTGGAGATGCAGCCTTTGGGAAATAACTAAGTTCAGACAAGGTCATGGGGAGGAGACACTTTTATGAGAAGAGACACAAGGGACTTTGTAGAGAATGCCCATAGGGTATATTATTGTGACCTCTCTTCCCAAGAAGGAAACTTCAGTAGTGGAAAAGAAACATCCATCATGAAAACTGTGTTTCTCTTTTCCCTCTAGAAGTGAATATTCGTGGGAACAAGCCCTGAAGTTAGCAGGGTGAGGGAAGAAATGATCCTCCTTCCACAGTTCAGTAATTCTGCAATAAAGTTTTCCTTTGGATGTTTGTTTTCTGTTTTGATGAAAATGGCCAAGCTGATAGACAAGAGAGGGTAGAGAGTTTGTCTAATGGGGGGCCCTGTTTGGTGTTGCTGATGCATTAGCATCATCTAGATACATGGGGTTTTTCGTCTAATGAAGTTGAACTCATTGGTTTTTAACTTAAAGGCTGGGGCTCAGATGAATAATAGTGTGGTGACCCAGGTTATTCACGGCAGAGTTGGGGCTTCAAAGTAATAACCCAGTCCCAGGAATCAAAGATGTATTCTTCAACCTCCACATAACAGGCTCAGCCTTTCATTATTATATTTTGAACTCTTTGAAGATGCCAACCAAGGAA
This sequence comes from Bos mutus, assembly GCF_027580195.1. Lineage (NCBI taxonomy): Eukaryota > Metazoa > Chordata > Mammalia > Artiodactyla > Bovidae > Bos > Bos mutus. The sequence goes on along the minus strand of NC_091620.1, from coordinate 23,754,263 downwards.
GGAAGTTTACTAAGCGTAAAATATATTTTGTTCTTCCACTCCCATGAGTTTATTGCTAGATGTCTCCTAGTCATTTATTAAGAATTAATATGAACATTTTTATTTGTCAGCAGATTGGTATGTGAAAGTACTTTATATCTTTGGTTTAAAATTGTCCAGATTTCTTAATGAAGTATTAAGAGAGTGCTTCATGTATATATTCCAAGAAAAAAGAGAAACCCACATTTATGTTTTCATCTTAAAAACTTTGGAAAGTATAAACAGGATTTTGCCAACAGTGTTTACCTCTGGGAGGGGGATTGAGTTAACTTAGAGTTGGGGCAGAGGGGAAGTTATATTTTTGACTTTATGTACTTCTATCTAAATTTTCTTTGATTTTGTTATGATTGATTTGTTCTTCGGGAAGAGTGCTATACACTCACATGAAAAAAACAGATTTTGGTATTTGTGGGAATTTCAATAACTCCCCATTTATTCTATTCTAGGAATTTATTGGAGAAGGCAATGGCACTAAAAATAAACACCCACCTGAAGAAAAGTTTGGAAACCAAACACATCAGGATTTGACTTCTGGTTCTGCCTTTTCCTGTTTACTGTCTTGTAAGCTGTTGAATTTCTTTGCATTTCCTTATATGTACAATAAGGGTAATAATAAAGCATTGCAGAACTTTTGTACGGATTAGAAATAGTATGTGTTACAAGGTGGACATTGATGAAGTGCTGGTTATGGAACTAGAGGCCAGGTCATGAACTGGTCTTGAACTGCCGCATGTGGGGCTAATGGGGATTCCTGTTTGACTGGGGCAGTCACAGTTTGCCCAGCTCTCCCACTGTCATTACTGTTAGCATCGCTTCTCATTCTCAGATGCTTTGCAGTGAATGATAGACATGGCCGTTCTGTTATAAGCCATACTAAGGAGTTTGGACTTTATGCCAAAACTTGAGTGAGATACTGAGGTGAAGAGTGTGCCCCAGGGGTAGTATGGTTTTTAACATTTTCACCAGCCACTGGGAATGTCTATATTTTGGTGGTTATATCTGCTTGTTTCAAGAGTAAAGAGCAGTGCAAGCCTCGAAGAAAGAGACTCAAATGGTCTAAGAAAGATGAGTCTGGTGATGGAAGCAGACAGGTATGAAATGAGGCCATTGTGAAGCTGATCTTTGTACAGTTGCCTACCTCTCTTCTGCTGCTGATTTGTTTGCTTTTTAAATTTCAGTACTGACAAGTATACAGCTGTTTGAATATTCCCATGAATTCAGGTTAAATTGGATCCACTAGCTAATACAGTGTTATTATTAGGGACTGAATCATTCACTCAAAAACCATTATCTGATACATTTCAGAAATAAACATTTAGTAGATGTGCCACTTTCCCTGTTTTTATTGCTAGATGAAGTTTAAACATCCAAACGGCATGTGAATTAGAGGGCAGGATCATCCGTATGCAAATAGGCAGACATGAAGGGGCATTCTCGGGAAAAGATTTAGACTTAGAGATAGAGACTGTCTCTAAGGGACATTAGCAAGTTACTCTTTCAGCGTTTTCTGAAGCAGGGAATACCCTGTGTGCAAGGTGGGCATGTATCTGCTTACGGAGGAGTAAAGAACCGGATTCAAGCTTGTTTTAGAAAAGGCAGAGGAACCAGAAATCAAATTGTCAACATCTGCCGGATCATCGAAAAAGCAAGAGAATTCCAGAAAAAAATCTATTACTGTTTTATTGACTATGCCAAAGCCTTTGACTGTGTGAATCACAATAAACTGTGGAAAATTCTGAAAGAGATGGGAATACCAGACCACCTGACCTGCCTCTTGAGAAACCTGTATGCAGGTCAGGAAGCAACAGTTAGAACTGGACATGGAACAATGCACTGGTTCCAAATAGGAAAAGGAGTACGTCAAGGCTGTATATTGTCACCCTGCTTATTTAGCGTATATGCAGAGTACATCATGAGAAACGCTGGGCTGGAAGAAGCACAAGCTAGAATCAAGATTGCCGGGAGAAATCTCAGTAACCTCAGATATGCAGATGACACCACCCTTATGGCAGAAAGTGAAGAAGAACTAAAGAGCCTCTTGATGAAAGTGAAAGTGGAGAGTGAAAAAGTTGGCTTAAAGCTCAACATTCAGAAAACGAAGACCATGGCATCCGGTCCCATCACTTCATGGGAAATAGATGGGGAAACAGTGGAAACAGTATCAGACTTTATTTTTCTGGGCTCCAAAATCACTACAGATGGTGACTGCAGCCATGAAATTAAAAGGCGCTTACTCCTTGGAAGGAAAGTTATGACCAACCTAGATAGCATATTCAAAAGCAGAGACATTACTTAGTCAATAAAGGTCCATAATCAAGGCTATGGTTTTCCAGTGGTCATGTATGGATGTGAGAGTTGGACTATAAAGAAAGCTGAGCACTGAAGAATTGGTGCCTTTGAACTGTGGTGTTGGAGAAGACTCTTGAGAGTCCCTTGGACTGCAAGGAGATCCAACCAGTTCATCCTAGAGGATATCAGTCCTGGGTGTTCATTGGTAGGACTGATGCTGAGGCTGAAACTCCAATACTTTGGCCACCTGATACGAAGAACTGACTCATTTGAAAAGACCCTGATTCTAGGAGGGATTGGAGGCAGGAGGAGAAGGGGACGACAGAGGATGAGATGGCTGGATGGCATCACTGACTCCATGGACATGGGTTTGGATGGACTCTGGGAGTTGGTGATGGACAGGGAGGCCTGGCGTGCTGTGGTTCATGGGGGTCACAAAGAGTCAGACATGACTGAATGACTGAACTAACCAACTAAGTAACTAAAGAACCAGATCAGATTCCATTTTCTGTTTCAGTTATTTTTAATCAGGGGATGTATTGGTGTTACCCAAGGAACTTTCAAAAAAAAAAAAACAAAAAACAAAAAACACACATGCTGGAACACCAAACCAGATCTACTACATTCAAATGGCTGGATGGAGGGACAGTGAGCCGTGAGCACCTTTCAGGTAAGTCTACCATGGACCCTGGGCCAAAAATGAATCCCCTAAGCCTGTGGTTCTTAGACTTTTGTGTGAACCAGGGTGACCAGAAAGGCTGGTCCTACTCCCACACTTCAGATGCAAATGTCTAGGGCAGAGCTTGAACGTATGCATTTCGATCAGTTCCAAGTAATGCTGACACCAGTCTCTTGCCTGGACTTTGTGAACCCCTTCTCTGGGTTCTACTCCTCTTCACCCCTATCCTCACTGCTCTAGTGAGGTCTTAGATTTATACCTTATATACCTTCTACCCCAATTGCTGCCAAAGTGGTTTTTCTAAATAAAAATCTTATGGTGACTCAATAGCTTAAAGTGTTCCATAGGATCCCTACTTCATCAATACAAACATAATTTATGGAATAACACTCTTGCCCCTGCTACTCTTCCAGCCTCACCTCTTACTCTCCAGCCCTGCTCTGTTGCTTGCCTTCTTCAGAGGTGTCTTGAAAGCGTGGTGGTGGTGTTTTTATTTCTGCTGCTGCAAAGCAGTTAGAAGCACAGACTTCCAGGGTTCCTATTCAAACTTCTACACTTCTATTTCCAGCTTTTGGCCTTGGACAAATTATTTTTTTACCTCTGTTTATTCCCGTCTACAAAGTAGAGTTGGCTACATGGTTCCTATGTCTTTGGATGATATGCAAATTAAATAAGTATATATATATATGTATATAGCATTTGGAACAGTGCCCAGAAAGTAGATGTTAGTTAAATATTAGCTGCTGTGGACCATTGCTTTCAGGGAACTGTTTACACATCCCTGCATACCAGTTTGCATGACACTTTGAGTAGACAGTCCTGTATTTTCTATATGAACTGTTTATTTCCTTGATCACTTGCAGCATTTAATTCATGTTTCCATATTCACACTAGTAGTTCTCCTCTCCATTCACCTATGAGCCTGTAAAGAGTGGATTTTATTGGTGTTATTCTTTGATGATCTTATGCTTCAAGAAACCTACACTGTAGGCTCCTAGCTACAGTACCTAAAAATGCTGGTTGAATAATCACTTTATTGAACAACCAATTGCTGACCAAACCACGGGGTCATGAGATTTTTAGAGGATGAGCATGAGGGTTATGAAACAAGAGAAAATGTGCTCCCTGAAACCAGGGCATGAGTGCCACATGTAAGAGAAGCTGGTAGGTGTTTGTTCACTTTTCCTTGTTTCTCTGAAAGTGCATATTGACCATTTAAAGAGTCTGTTTATTTTTTTTGAAAGAAATGTAAGAAGGAAAAGTCTTAATGAAGAGTTGAACAATCAAGAATAGTTGATTTTTTTTTATTAATTTTATTTTATTTTTAAACTCTACATAATTGTATTAGTTTTGCCAAATATCAAACTGAATCCGCCACAGGTATACATGTGTTCCCCATCCTGAACCCTCGTCCCTCCTCCCTCCCCATACCATCCCTCTGGGTCCTCCCAGTGCACTAGCCCCAAGCATCCAGTATTGTGCATCGAACCTGGACTGGCATCTCGTTTCATACATGATATTTTACATGTTTCAATGCCATTCTCCTAAATCTTCCCACCCTCTCCCTCTCCCACAGAGTCCATAAGACTGTTCTATACATCAGTGTCTCTTTTGCTGTCTCGTACACAGGGTTATTATTACCATCTTTCTAAATTCCATATATATGCGTTAGTATACTAGTTGATGTTTTTGTACAGGAAATAAAAAATAACTCAAAGAGATTGGGATAATTTTTGTTTTTAAGCATAGAATATATATCTGTTGGATCATAGAAAAAGCAAGAGAATTCCAGAAAAACATCTACTTCTGCTTTATTAACTATGCCCAAGCCTTTGACTGTGTAGATCACAACAAACTGTGGAAAATTCTTAAAGAGATGGAAATACCAGACCACCTGACTTGCCTCCTGAGAAGTCTGTATGCAGGTCAAGAAGCAACCGTTAGAACCGGACATGGAACAATGAACTGGTTTCAAATTGGGGAAGGAGTACGTCAAGGCTGTATATTGTCTCCCTGCTTATTAAACTTCTATGCAGTGTATATTATGTGAAATTCCAGGCTGGATGAAGCACAAGCTGGAATTGCTGGGAGAAGTGACAATAACCTCAGATACGCAGATAACAACACACTTATTGCAGAAAGCAAAGAAGAACTAAAGAGCATCTTGATGAATATGAAAGAAGAGAGTAAAAAAGCTGGCTTAAAACTCAACATTCAAAAAACTAAGATCATGGCATCTGGTCCCATCACTTCATGGCAAATAGATGGGGAAACAATGGAAACAGTGACAGACTTTATTTTCTTAGGCTCCAAAATCACTGCAGATGGTAACTGCAGCCATGAAATTAAAAGACGCTTGCTCATTGAAGGAAAGCTATGATCAAACTAGACAGCTTATTAAAAAGCAGAGGCATTGCTTTGCCAACAAAGGCCCGTCTAGTCAAAGCTATGGTTTTTCCAGTAGTTATATACGGATATGAGAGTTGGACTATAAAGAAAGCTGAGCACCAAAGAATTGATGCTTTTGAACTGTGGTGTTGAAGAAGACTCTTGAGAGTCCTTTGGACTGCAAAGAGATCCAACCTGTCAATCCTAAAGGAAATCAATCCTGAATATTCATTGGAAGGACTGATGCTTAAGCTGAAACTCCAATACTTTGGCTACCTGAAGCAAAGAGCTGACTCATTTGAAAAGACCCTGATCTTGGGAAAGATTGAAGACGGGAGGAGAAGGGGACGACAGAAGATGAGATGGTTGGATGGCATCTCTGACTAGATGGACATGAATTTGAACAAGCTCTGGGTGTTGGTGATGGACAGGGAGGCCTGGTGTGCTGCAGCCTGTGGGTCCCAAAGAGTCGAACATGACTGAGCAACTGAACTGAACTGACAGAATATATGAAGTAATATGCAAAATCTAAATGTTGATAAATTTTTAACTAAGACTCAGACTAAGTCATACATTTCCCTTACTTCAGAAGCCCCCTCCTTACCTGTCATTCTATCCAAAAGTGGTTTATTTCCATAACCACTTTTGTCGCTTTTTGAATCATACATAAATGAAATTATACCACAGATGCATCCTTGCCTGGAAAGTTCCTTACACAGAGGAGTCGGGCAGGCTATAGTCCATGGGGTCACAAAGAGCTGGACGTGACTGAGTACACACCCACACATGGGGCTTCCCATGTGGCAAAGTGGTAAAGGATGGGCTTGCCAAAACAGAAGACACAAGAGGCACGGGTTCAGTTCCTGGATCAGGGAAGATCCCCTGGAGGAGGAAATGGCAACCCACTCGAGTATTCTTGCCTGGAAAACTCCATGGACAGAGGAACCTGGCAGGATACAGTCCAGGGGGTTCACAAAGAGTTGGACACAATCAGTTGCGCACATACACACACACACACACACACACACACATACCACAGATACTTGTGTTTGATGTCTTTAGTTCATCATTTTGTCTAGGAAATTTAGCCATATTGTTGAGTGAAGCAATAGTTCATTTATTTCATTGTTGTATAGTTTCTAGTATTAGAATATACCATAATTTATCATCCATTCTGCTGTAATGTATGTTAGAGTCATTTCTAATTTGTTGACATTTGCAAATAATGCTATTATGAATGTTCTTATAACAAGCTCAGTAGTCATATTGTCTGGGCACAGTATGATAGACAGATACTAAGATGACCTTAATGATCTCTGCCTCATGGTAGCCATATGTTTGTGTAATATATCACTTCCCCCACCCCCAACCCCACATAAAGATTGTACTTGTAACTTGTCTTAACCAGTATAATATGGAAAATTAATATTTGCCACATTATGTTGGCAACCCCTTTGATTAGGCTACATCATGAGACAAAGATGATCTGTAACTCCTGTGGTTATATATACTACATAAGACTGTGTCTCAGGAGGTTGGAACAAGAGGTACTACTTGGTAGCTTAATGTACTGAATAGCCATGTTGAGAAAGCCTCCCTGGCAAGGAACTGTGGGCTTCTATTTTCTGTTTTTTGTTTTTTTTTTCAGCTGTTATAATGCAGCTTTTGGGTATAATGCAGCTCTTGGGATAACATGTACATCTCATCCAAATTATCACAATTATTGGTATAAAATTGATCACAATAGTTTATCTTTTTGACATCTGTAGCATCTGAAGTAATGGTGGCTTTTTTATCCCTCATCTTGATCATTTGTGTTCTGTCCCCTACTCTTTGACCCACCTCCCAACCCTGACATAGGATTGTGAGACTTTAAATTTCAGTTAATCCTCAAAGCCTTTCCTGATTTTCTCAACTTTATGTTTGCTTACTTTTTCATTGGTTTCTGTTCTTATTTTTATTTCCTTTCTTATTTGTTAGTTTTAATTTGCTGTTCTTTTCATAGCATCCTCAGATAGAAGCTCAAATTCATTCTTCTTTTCTACATGTGAAAAGTGAAAGTCACTCAGTTGTGTCTGACTCTTTGTGAGTCCATGGACTTAGTCCATGGAATTCTCCAGGCCAGAGTACTGGAGTGGGTAGCCTTTCCCTTCTCCATAATGCTATAAATTTTCTGCTAAGCACTGCTTTACCTGCATTTTACAAATTTTAGTATTTCAAAGACATTTTACTTTCCATTGTGTTGGTTATTGACTCGAGGGTAATTTAGATGTATACTGCATAATTTCTAAATATTTGAGATTTTAAAATTCAAATTTCTATTATTGTTTTTGGCTTACTATGTTCAGTGAATGCACTGTTTATGATTTCAGTTTTTCAAAATTTGTTGAGATTTATTTAATGACACAGCAGATGTTCAATTTTCATATACATTCTGTGAACTTTTGTAAAGTATCTCTGTAGCTCTTAAGTGTAGTGTTATGGCTAATTAGGTTATTTTTATCAATCAGGTTTTTCAAATATTCTGTATCCTTACCGATTTATTTTTTACCAGTTTTTACCTTAATTACTGAAAAGTGTATTCTAATAGCTCCAAAAATGATTGTTTCTTCCAACTCTTTCAGTTTTAATTAAAAAATTTTCCCCCAAAGTCTAGTTTTTCACTACTGATACACTGTTTACATTGGTTATATATTTTCCCAGTCTATTGACTACAAAATTTCTGTATCCTTATGTTTAAAGTGTGTTTCCTGTAAAGAGCACATAGTTCAGTTTTATTTTTTTCTTGAATATTATAGTCCTTTAAATGGAATATTCAGTCTATTATGTTGATAAAACTACTAATATAATTGGGTTAAATCTACATTTCCATTGTTTTTGTTTCTTCCTCACAGGTTCTTTGTTCCTTCTTTTATCTTGATTTATTTTGTATTTTTCAAATATTTGAAAATTTTCAGTTTTCCCTTCTCTGTCAGTGTTACCATTCTTTTTAGTGGTTAGCCTTGAGATTATAATATATTTTTGACTTATTAAATCCAACTTAAATATGTCCTGTTACCAACTTCCAGCAAAATACAAAGGGTTAGGTTCGATGCACGATACTGGATGCTTGGGGCTAGTACACTGGGACAACCCAGAGGGATGGTATGGGGAGGGAGGAGGGAGGAGGGTTCAGGATGGGGAACACATGTATACCTGTGGCGGATTCATTTTGATATTTGGCAAAACTAATACAATTATGTAAAGTTTAAAAATAAAATAAAATTAAAAAAAAAAAGAAAAAAATACAAAGGCTTTAGAGCACTCAAACTCCAAATATCCTTTCCTCTTTGTAATATTGCTGTCATGCATTTTTATGCAAAATATATTTTAGACCCTCCAAATCATTATTACTATTATTTATGCATTCAGTACTCATTTTCTGCCAGTGTGTTTAGCCTTTTCTTTCTTTATTCCTTTTTACATTATTGTGTTTCTGTTTGGAACCTTTTTTTTTTTTCTGCCTCAAAAACTCCCTTCAGTGTTCCTGCTAGTGATAAATGATTAGATTCCTGAAAACCTCTTAATCTTAAGCTTCATTTTTGAAGGATAGTTAAAAAATGTAGAATTCTAGGTTGAGAAGTATTTTCTTTAAAATTTTAAAGAGATCTTCCCATTATAGTTGAAATTCTGTTATTTCTTTGGAAGAATTTGCTGTCAGTCTATTGTTGCTCTTTCAGTATGTATTTTATATTTTACATGGGCCTCCAAAGAGAGCTTAATAATTCATTGCTGGTTAATTTGATTCCACTTTTTTATTGGAGTAAATGAAACTGGTGCTTTTTCAATACTACCTGGAATTTACTGGCCCATAAACAGCACCAGACTATACATTGAATTGCAGATTAGTAGATCTGGTTCTAATTTTTGCTCCCATTAGCTAGTTATGTGGCTATAAGCAAATTAAGACCTCCATTTTCTCATTTGTAGAGTGAAATTATATGGATGTACTGGATGCAAAGACCTCTTTCTCTGTCAGCTGTTTGTGATTCTCGTCAACAGTGCACATTGTTTGCTGAACCCATGGCAGGCAAAGCATGAGCTAAAAGGCTGGATGAAGATGTAAAGAGCTGTGTTGCTGCTGCTGCTGCTAAGTCACTTCAGTCATGTCTGACTCTGTGCGACCCCATAGATGGCAGCCCACCAGGCTCCACCATCCCTGGGATTCTCCAGGCAAGAACACTGGAGTGGGGTGCCATTTCCTTCTCCAATGCATGAAAGTGAAAAGTGAAAGTGAAGTCACTCAGTTGTGTCCGACTCTTAGCAACCCCATGGATTGGAGCCCACTAGGCTCCTCCGTCCATGGGATTTTCCAGGCAAGAGTACTGGAGTGGGGTGCCATCGCTTTCTGGTAAAAAGCTGTAGGAACTGCAAAAACATTTATTCTCTCCGAACTGACGCAGCAGCTGTAGTAGCAGCCGTAACACAACCTTCTGTCCTAGCTAATGTAGCAGCCATAACAACCAAACCACAAGGCCTTTCCAGGTGGAGCTTGTATGTGCTTATACAAAGCCCATGGCTAAGTGAGTACCTCGTGTTGTACATGTGCTGTAAGTGATCTCAGCTGTTACAGAATCATTATAAAACGTGGGGCAAGAGTGAGAGTCTGTGGGGTGACAGAGCTTGACCATGCCATCTTGGCTAATTTGCTCTTTCCCTACACTTGATAGGAATGCATCTCCATAAGGCTACTCACAATGTGGCAATTTGCTTCTTCCAGAGCAGGGGCAGAGAGAAAGACAGAAAGATGGAAGTCATAATGTTTTGTTACCTAGTTTTTGAAGGGATATCCCATCACTTTTACCATTTTACCACTAGAAAGAAGTTGCTAGGTTCAGTCCATCCTCAAGGGTGGGGGGCACAGAAGATCATGGATATCAGGAGATGCGGATCTTTGGGAGACATTTTAGAAGCTGCCTGCAACACTACTGGAATGAAATTCAGATCATTTGAAATGTTTAGTCTTCCCATGCAGCTTGGTAAGGGGAAGGAAAGTAACAGCAAGTAATGCCAAATGGAAATTGTTTTGCATATATTTTCATGTAATGCTCATCAACTTTATGTATTAAATATTTTTAATCCATTGAAAATTATGGAAGAAGTATGTAGCCTTCCCCAGATACCCTCCCCCTCCCCTTAAAACCCTCTGTTTAACTCCAAAGCTTAACAGGTTGTATGTTAAGCTTTGTTAATTAATCCCTGTTAATAACAGGAATTATTACTTTAAAAAATTAACAAGCAACTCTTTTCTAGATAACTTTAAGTTTTAGAAAGAACGTGGTTCTCTAAGCTTCCCTAGGTTAGGAGGGTAGGACAGTGTCTTGCCACACCTGGGCAATTCAACTTCACAGCAGCTCCCTGTTAATCCAGGAAACAGAATTGTCTCTGAAAACAGAAGAACTGATTAAAATTTCTGTCTCTGTGATTGCTTACAACATCTGCTTTGTGCCCTAGGGTCCTCCTTTATTCTTAATCTGTCTAGAGGTTAAAGATTTCTTTCTGCACCTGTTATCAGATGAATCTGTGACTCTCATCAGAGAGATGTTAATTTATTCCACAGAAAAGCAAAGATACCTATGCTCCTCAGAGGTAACTAACACTGAAAAGGGAGCACAGACGGTCCTGTCCTTTTGTTCTCTGTTTGTATAAGGCAAATAGCATGGGAAATTTAAAATGCAGGCACACTTAATTCAAATTAGTCAAAGTATGCTTAATTATAAGGAACTGACATGCAGACAAATAAGGCCATTTAACAAAAGTTTAACTGCTCAGCCTTGTACTTTGTTATGTTTAGGGACCCGGAAGAGCTGTTGAGAACAAATCAGTCTTTCTGGATGGATATTATCTAATTTTGCAACTCCAAGAATGCTTTGGGTTGTAAAAATCTTGAAATCTATAAACCCTCTTTCTAGAAAGACACACATATTCACTTCATACATTTTGGAAGTTTCAGAAACCTCTATTAGTCTATACATGGACTTCCAACCAAGAAGCACTGCTAGGATAGAAAGGAAATTTTTAAAATCAGCACACGCTTGCTGAAGAGCTGTATATTTGAGAAAGGTTTTTGAAACTTCCCTGAGAGATATCAAGTGCTCTCATATGGGGACAGTATTGTGTAGTAAAGAAAGTATTTCTGTAATAGTACCTCTCAAGCTTTGTATAAGAAGGAATGACCTGAGAAACTTGTTAAATGTGTGCATCTCTGGGCCCTATGACCACTATTGATTCAGTAAATCGTAGGCAAGGCTCAAGAATTTGACTTAAGAAGGGCATAGGAGTTACTAAATAGGTGGACCTGGAGCAAGCTTGGAGAAAGGGCTTGGAGCAGCTGCCACTAAACCAAGTATCAGGGTCTTTGCCCCGCCTGGATGAGCCTGGGAACTGTATGTCACTGTGCCCTTCTCTCCCACGGCTTTCTGGAGGGTTCTTATTCTGCATATAAATATATCTCAAAAGAGTCCAGTGTAACTGGAGACATAAAAAAGGGAAAAGGTAAAAAATAACAAACCTTGAGATCTGTTGCCTAAACAGCTTACTGATACTGGACCCTAAAAACAAAAAAGCTCAACATTTAGAAAACTAAGATCATGGCATCTGGTCCCACCACTTCATGGCAAATAGATGAGGAAACAGTGGAAACAGTGGCAGACTTTATTTTTTTTGGGCTCCAAAATCACTGTAGATGGTGACTGCAGCCATGAAATTAAGATGCTTACTCCTTGGAAGGAAAGTTATGACTAACCTAGCTGCTGCTGCTGCTAAGTCACTTCAGTCGTGTCCGACTCTGTGCGACCCCATAGACGGCAGCCCACCAGGCTCCACCATACCTGGGATTCTCCAGGCAAGAACACTGGAGTGGGTTGCCATTGCCTTCTCCAACCAACCTAGACAGCATATTAAAAAGCACAGACATTACTTTGCCAACAAAGGTCCATCTAGTCAAGGCTATGGTTTTTCCAGTAGTCATATATGGATGTGACAGTTGGACTATAAAGAAAGCTGAGCACTGAAGAATTGATGCTTTTGAACTGGGGTGTTGCAGAAGACTCTTGAGAGTCCTTTGTACTGCAAGGAGATGCAACCAGTCCATCCTAAAGGAGATCAGTCCTGAGTGTTCATTGGAAGGACTGATGTTGAAGCTGAAACTCCAGTACCTTGGCCACCTGATGCAAAGAGCTGACTCATTTGAAAAGATCCTGATGCTGGGAAAGATTGAGGGCAGGAGGAGAAGGGGATGACAGAGGATGAAATGGTTGGATAGCATCACCAACTCAATGAACATGAGTTTGGGTAAACTCTGGGAGTTGGTGATGGACAGGGAGGCCTGGCGTGCTGCAGTCCATGGGGTCACAACGAGTTGGGCGTGACTGAGTGACTGAACTGAACTGAACTGAACCCATCAATACCCAGGAAGACTTCCACCACATAGCAGCAGTGAAGTCTCTTGGGACAGACTCATCCAAGTGGCTAAAGTGTCGGGTACATGAGCTTGCTCAGGTTTCCTCCTCTGGTTTGGTAATCAGGAATGAGAAAGGGGGTGAGAGTGGGGTTAGGAAAGAGTACTCCTCTTAGAAATGAATGGTGAGGAAAAGCATTCTACCCAAGACATCTTTGGTTCTGCCAGTGATTTGTTTTTTTACTGTGATTATTTTCTTGTATTTTGATACTTCTAATGCTATTAATATAACATGTTATATTTTTCCCTCATAAAGTCTCACTCTATAAAGACACTCCAAGCTGAATTTCCCTCTCTCTTACTGTCTCTCCTTCTCTCTCTTTCTCTCACACACACAGGCACACACAGAAACATATACACACATACCACAGATATACAAGACAAAGTCAGGCTGGACCTACTACTTGCCTTTGTCATAGTTCATATTGACAGTATACATACTTTTTTATAAGAAGTATGTACTTTAGGGGAGGAATTTGGAGTTGGCCGAATTGCATTTAAAAGTATTATTTACTTGAAGAGCCAGGAGAGCAGAAATTAAAATGTAATTTCATAGCTAAGGCATACAGTTTTGAGTAATGCTTGTTTTATTATTATGTAAATTTTTCATTCTTACAAAGGTTTTTTAAATTACAGAAATGCCTTCTGAAAATATCTAAAATATAAGACTCATGTCTCTCAGGAACGCTCATCAAGAATGACCATAACTGTGATTGATAACAGAGGTGATAACAGTTACCAAGCCATTTGAAATTAGATGTGGACTTCGATGTGATTCCAATTCTGAACACATGGATGATTTCGCATAAGCTCTTCCCTTGTCTAGACCTCTGCTTTTTTGTATGGTATATTATTAGGTAGAGTACATTTAATATTATTTTAGGCATATTCTTTCGGTGTATGACTTTTAGACAGAATCATAGCAAACCTATTTCATAGACATAAATGCTCTCCAAAACCCCTTGCTTGTCCCTTTCCAGTCTTTGCTAGCAGTGTGGATCTCTGAACGTCCATATGGTGGTTGGGATTGGAGTAGACCCAAAATGGCAAATTGGTTACAATCCAGAGCAGTCAGATTCATTCAAGGATCTATAACGTTGATCTTTAGTGTTGTTCAAGGATCTATAGAGTTTTTACTCCTCCAGTCCACACACGTGCACACTCACCACCCATGGAAAGAGATCAGTCACGCAGATTGTACCCTCAGAGATGTCACTAAACACTAAATAACACATTTGCCATGATTCTATTACTTAATCTCTCTGAGTTTTGCTTTTCTGACCTAAAGGTTCTAAATTGTTTCAAAGCCCCCTTCTAGTTTTGTGATCTAAGGGTTTTCTTCTGGTAGAGCCACCTCTGTTTTACATTCCTGGGACCATGGAGACTTTCTGGAGAGAAGTTCATGAGTCTCCGGAATTAGGGATTTCTCCAAGTTCTGGACTTATTTGGATCTGACCCTTTTGATAAAAATACTAACATTGTTTTGGGGAATGCCACAGCTACACAAATATCTGTAGCTCAGTTGGTAAAGAATCTGCCTGTAGTACAGAAGACCTAGGTTCAATCCCTGGATCAGGGAGATCCCCTGGAGAAGGAAATGTCCACCCGCTCCAATATTCTTGCCTGGAAAATCCTATGGACAGAGGAGCCTGGTGGGCTACAGTCCCTGGGATCGCAAGAGTTGGACACGACTTAGTGACTAAACCACAGCTACACAGGTTTTGTCTTCCTTTCTGTATGTCCCAGGGTTGTTACTGATCAAAGATTCATAGTTGATCAGGTGATCCCTGAAGCAGGGGGATAGGAAAAAGCAGGTAACAGATCACTTGAAGTGTATATAGGTCATAGGAAATACGGATGGTAGAGGGTGAATAACTGCAAGAACACAAACACTGGGACTGGGAAGTGTCTCAACTGCATCACATCACCCAGGAGATCTGCTGAAGATGAACGAGTCCCACCCAGACCTATCAAACAAAGTTGGAGGTGGAGTTTGGGCTGGGAGAGGGGGTGATCTGCATTTTTAAAAATTTTGCAAAATGTATTTTATGCACAGTGATATTTGAAAATTGTAAGGCTCGAGGTTCAGCAACCAGAGAATTAAACTATTGGGAAGCAGGGAAAAAGTATCAAAGGGAATAAATAAATGGAGTATTAAAATACAGCAAGTAAAACCTGGAAGGAGAGTCCTCCAGCTCTGCTTGTCTGGGGCAATTTTTAGCACCCTCCAGGACACATACTTTCTTCTGCTAGACTCTTACCTCATCAGTCCTTGTGGCTTGGAAAACACTTGGTGGCCTACCTATTTCAGTGGTAACTGTTTCCTTCTATACATTTCATTAAATGCTGGTTTCAAAGTCCCCCTTTTCTGTGAGTCTGTAAAAATCCTGGCAGGGGAATAAAATCAGCACAGCTGCCTGTTAACCTCAGTATGACAAGAATAGTTCCTAATTAAACTCTTATGTCTTTGATTTAAAACTCCATTTAATCAAATTATTCACCAACTTAAGGCAGTTGTTGATTACAGGGAGAGTATACCTTGAATCTTTGTGAGTTATAACTCCCTTCCAGGCCTCATCAAGCTTCTCTAAAGGGGTACAACTTGTGCCTTCTTAAGGAGAGCTGAAAATCTTTCAACAGCTCACTCCTTCCTCCTTGAGGCTCTTTCTTAAATCATGAAGGGTCTGGCTGAGTTCCAGGTGTAGACTATCATTCTTGCTTCCTGTATATCCAGCCTGATTTCAGGGCCTGCAATAGCTACTGAATGGTTTGAGGATGGATATAAAGGCCACTAGACTTCCCTGGTGGAGAAGGCAATGGCACCCCACTCTAGTACTCTTGCCTGGAAAATCCCATGGACGGAGGAGCCTGGTAGGCTGCAGTCCATGGGGTTGTGAAGAGTCGGACACGACTGAGCGACTTCACTTCCACTTTTCACTTTCATGCATTGGAGAAGGAAATGGCAACCCACTCCAGTGTTCTTGCCTGGGGAATCCCAGGGGCAGGAGAGCCTGGTGGGCTGCTGTCTCTGGGGTCGCACAGAATCGGACACAACTGAAGCAACTTAGCAGCAGCAGCAGACTTCCCTGGTGGCTCAGATGGTAAAGAATCCGCCTGCAATGCAGAAGACCTGGCTTTGATCCCTGGGTGGGGAAGATCCTCTGGAGAAGTAATTGGCTACCCACTGTAGTATTCTTGCCTGGAGAATTCCATGGACAGAGGAGCCTGTTGGGCTACAGTTGATGGGGTCACAAAGAGTTGGACATGACTGAGTAAGTACCACTTCCACCACTTTTTCACATAAAGACCAATGCCTCTAGGTTGCTAGGAAGCTAGTTGTAACAAGCAGGTGAGATGGCCCAGAGGTACCTGATGGCACTTCACTTAATCTGGTTGGCAGGGAGTCCTTTGGGATCTGTTGCTCATTGAGGTTTTCCTACTTCAGGTTCTGTTCCCAGAAATTCCTGACTAGAGATAAGAGTCCACTCAGGAGTCTTCTCATGTCCCTTTTCTTTCTTGGGCTTCTCCAGAGACTCCTCTTTCTAGGCCTTCCTACTCAAGGTTGCCTGTTAAAGTACAGGTTCAGAGGAGAAGGTGGTGGTAACTGTTCAGAGGAAGTGTTCAGGAAAGGGCAGCTGGGGAGCCCATCCTATGAGTCTTGGCCCAGCTGGCTGCTGGTACAACTATTTGGACTCAGTAAACAATGCTGCTGTCTTTGAAATTTGGCTCCATGAATGTGTCAGTGCAATATGGGTAATACTCCTCCCTGGGTGTTTGTCAAGATGCCATAGTTTGACTGAGAAGCCAAGAGAAGGGGTAACTCAGAGTCCTTTTGTTTAAAAGATGTAGCTTTTACTAGTTGCTTTTAAGACTTGTTTTGAGATGTTGGTCAAACTACCTTAACTATATTGACCTCATCACCTATCAAATCACCTTCTTGATGTTTGCACAAAAGATAACATAAAATATGAGTGACTTGAATTCTTGCCTTGCCACTGTCAGCATCATTTTAGGTAGTCTGAGTACTGTCCAGCTCCTAAAACTTAACCAAATGATGGAGAGTGTTTGAATAATATTCAAGTTGCTTCATTTTTGTTTTCTATCCTTGAAAAAGTCAGTTATTGTGATAGTTCAAAATATGAAGAGTAGTTTCTATAAGCTTAACAATCTAATTATGAGAATCAATTGCCCATAGAATAGAGTGAGGGATGCAATATGGTAACAATTACTTTTTCTCTGTCTTTTGAAGCAAATCCTATTTTCCACCAAGTTATAGATGAAGAAACTGAGACTTAGTTTGAGTAATTTGATGCAGTACAGTTGATAACTAGCAGTATTAGGATTAAAACCTGAATTTTTTTTAAAAATTCATATCCTTAACCTGTATCTGTGCCACATTTGGGGCTTCCCTGTTAGCTCAGATGGTAAAGAATCTTCCTCCAGTGCAGAAGACCTGGGTTTGATCTCTGGGTCAGGAAGATCCCCTAGAGAAGGGAATGGCTATCCACTCTAGTATTCTTGCTTGGAGAATTCCATGGACAGAGAAGCCTGGCGGGGTCAGGCTCAAGGGGTCACAAAGATTTGGACATGACTGAGCCACTAGCACACACACTTGATACAATTAATTTTCATGAATCTCTGGAGAAACCAGTTTGGGATATTTTTAAGTTTCCTGTGGTATGAACCTATAGATACCAACTGGCTATTTGTAAAGTTTCTTCAATTCAAGAAGTGGTGGAAAATGCCACAGAAAGTATTGCTACAATGTGCTAGCTCTCCTTCCAAGAAATCATCTAATCACTATGGTGACAAAGACTTGTCTGATTGCATCTGGATGATTCCTGACACATTGATATATGCCATAATTCTACAGTACAGTTCATTGTCTGCCAACAGTTCTGGTATTCTGAGAACTAATCCAATTATCATTCCAATAAAATGTTCCTATACCAGATGAGATGTCTCATAGCTGTTACTGCCCTACCATGACTCCCTACTTCAACTTCTTCAGCCGGTTTATGATTAATGTCTCAGGAGGAAGAATGTGAGAAACAAAGCCATTCAACCCACCCAGATTCCATTCAGTTCTACTCTGTCCTCTCAGAAGAGACAAAAATTCACTCTGAGATTGATGAATGGTAGATAGAGGCATGGCTAAATTTGAGGCTACTCCTCACCTCCAGTTGCTCTGTGGGTGATATCTCAATATGGATTCTTGGAGTTCTGAGATGAATTCTAAAAGTGTCCAATTTGGGGATGTTATTCACCTTCAAGTTGATATCAACATTGGGAGTCTAATTGTTTTAAGGCTCTGCATTTATTTGGGTGTAACCATGCAGACTCCAAACACAAAATTGACTCCTTGACAGGTCCTTATTGATTTAAATGGGTTACATGAAGCTCCCTTGTCAATTCCCAGTTATGAAGTCCTAGCCAGGCTCTTTAAATATCTAGCTGACTTGGATATGGTCAATGGAAAGATGCTGCTTCTACCTTCACATTCAGTTCAGCTCAGTTGCTCAGTCGTGTTCTACTCTTTGTGACCCCATGGACTGCAGCATGCCAAGCTTCCCTGTCCATCACCAACTCCTGGAGCTTGCTCAAACTCATGTCCATCAAGTCGGTGATGCCATCCAACCATCTCATTCTATGTCATCCCCTTTTCCTCCTGTCTTTAATCTTTCCCAGCATCAGGGTCATTTCCAATGAGTTAACTCTTCCCATTAGGTGGCCAAAGTATTGGAGCTTCAGCTTCAGCATCAGTTCTTCCAATGAATATTCAGGACTGATTTCCTTTAGGATTGACTGGTTTGATCTCCTTGCTGTCCAAGGGATTCTCAAGAGTCTTCTCCAACACCACAGTTCAAAAACATCAATTCCTCAGCGCTCAGCTTTCTTTATAGTCCAACTCTCACATCCATACATGACTACTGGAGAAACCATAGCTTTGACTAGACAGACCTTTGTCAGCAAAGTAATGTCTGTGCTTTTTAATATGCTGTATAGATTTGTCAAAGCTTCCTTCCAAGAAGCAAGTGTCTTTATTTCGGGGCAGCAGTCACTATCTGCAGTGATTTTGGAGCCCAAGAAAATAAAGTCTGTCACTGTTTCCATTGTATCGCTATCTATTTACCATGAAGTGATGGGACTGGATGCCATGATCTTAGTTTTTTGAATGTTGAGTTTTAAGGTTCAAACCAAATCTGGTGAATTACCTTTCTATTCTTTTATGATAATTTGGCATTATCATTCTAAATGTCTGAGTCTAAGCCCACCTGTGTTTCAACTACAAATTATACTCTAGTCCTATATTGCTTGCCATCTCAAGGCTACTAAAGCATCAGCAGAGCCAGATTCTTCAAACAAAGCTTGCTCTTTCAATAGATCAAGCAAATTGTGGGTATAGTTGTTGGAGCATCCGTAGGTTTTGACCTGAATGTCATTGGCTCTAGATAAGTTTGTGTAAACCACTCTTACCAAGCAGAGTCAAGTTCAGTAAAAATACAGAGTTGTTAGGAAGAGATCAGTAGCCATTTGAGGCTGCATAGAACAAGTTATATATATGTTTTTCCCAGGTGTTAGAACAGAAAGGGAAAGAATAGCTAATATCTCAGAGAAGGCAATGGCACCCCACTCCAGTACTCTTGCCTGAAAAATCCCATGGATGGAGGAGCCTGGTAGGCTGCAGTCCATGGGGCTGCTAAGAGTCAGACACGACTAAGTGACTTCACTTTCACTTTTCACTTTCATGCATTGGAGAAGGAAATGGCAACCCACTCCAGTGTTCTTGCCTGGAGAATCCCAGGGACGGGGGAGCCTGGTGGGCTGCCGTCCATGGGGTCGCACAGAGTCGGACACGACTGAAGTGACTTAGCAGCATATATATATATATATAGCTAAAGTATCAAGGAACTAAGCACTTTACAATTTTAATATGAGAGATCTTTTTTAATTAAATGAGAGAAGGTAGCAGCTATTAATAATGACTAAGACAATTGGCAAATTAGGTTTTCAATCAGTGTCTCTGTCTCTCAAACCATATTTCCTAATTAAAGAATTTAGGAGAGTTCTCACCATTGGCTGCAAGAAATACCATGTTCTTTTTTTCTCTTAGGGAAAGAAGAAACTTCTTTATACTAAAACTTTTTATCCCCTCTTGTATCATGTTTTTCTTTTTTCTTTTTACCCTGACCTTGTCATTTGATATAAACCTAGTCTATTTCTCTCCGCAGAAACTATACTTTGAATCTTATCTAAGGCTATTAAAGACTTTTATTAGAGTGAGCAGTTCCTACATACAAGTTTTAGGAATTTTATTTCACAAAATAAAAAATAAACAGTTAAATAAGTAATGTCATATCCCTGCTTGATTTTTTGTTACTATGCTTTCACTTCTGTGAATCTTCTAGATGAGTATTGTCATAGTTGACTATTTATCTGCTAGAAATATAATAAGGATTAGAACTTTTTGCTACCATCTTCCAGGTGGTCTCCTCTAGAAGGTAATGTTGACATTTGTAACTGCTGTGAGACTCAAACCTGTGAAAAATCACACCCCTCCCTGAAGCTGGCTCAAAGCCACTGGGAGGAAGCTACGTAGTCAAGGCAGAGTAGAAATTTTGTAAGTCAGCAAAGATGTAAGAGTCTCAAAGGCAGTGTCTCTCAACCCCCCGCCCTTTTTTTTTCATAGTAACTTCCTTAGGGATAAAAATTTAAATTCTAAGAAAAGTTAAATACTAAGGAATAAATTTTCAGGCATTGGGATTTCCCTGGTGGTCTAGTGGCTAAGACTGAATTCTCAATGCAAGGGGACTGAGTTCCGTCACTGATCAGGAATCTAGATCCCATATGCTGCAAGTAAGAGTTCTCCTGCTGCAACTAAAGATCCCTTGTGCAGCAGTGAAGATCAAAGATCCCAAATGCTGCAACTAAGACCTGAAACAGCCAAATTATTAAATAAATATCTTTAAAATAATTTTAAAGAAATTTCCAGATATAATTGACCTTTAAAGGGCCACGACCATTGTAATAAAAACTAACTTTGGCCCTTTGGGCATTATAATGCTTTTTCTTGAGGATTTGTGCTATAAGCTCAGGATGATTTGAGCCATGTTCTATTAAAAGAGGTCATCTGACCTGTACCAAATTCAAGAATTTCTAGGAGCGAGATGGAGGCAGATGTGCTAGTTGGATATCTCTTCATCACCATGAGTTATGACACCAACAGTAGTGCTGGTCAAGTGGCTTTAGCTTCATCCCAAGGTTGATTAACCATAAAGTGTAGATAACAAAGACTGTAAGCATTCTGACATTAACATTTTACAAAACCCCTAGTTGAGAAGAAGGAACCAGAAATTGTATTGCTATTGGCTTTTGGAGTTGGAACCATACCCATTGCTGATTTCTTTATAGCATTGCTGTACAGAAGATTGAAGAAGCCAACTTGAGTGTTATCACTATCCTAATAAATTAATATACAAAATAAGTGGCAGTTTCATTTCAATATTTATGTAAGACTTCTTATATACAAACTACTTCTGAAACTAGACAAGAAATCATAACAGATCCTAACTGCCCTGGATTACAGGGCAATCCATCTGCAAGTATAGCTTCAACAATTCACATTTTAGCTAAAATACCTTCTTGTCTCCTGGAATTCTTTCCCCTTACCTTCTCCACACACTCCAAGGCTTCCTTTAGCTTTTACCTACTGCCTCCTGGAGGTTTAGGACTATGCAAACTGAGATAGATTTGTGTGGATATACCTGAAGATGTGTGGATATTCCTGTGGTGTTGGAGAAGACTCTTGAGTCCCTTGAACTGAAAGGAGATCAAACCAGTCAATCCTAAAGGAAATCAGTCCTGAATGTTCATTGGAAGGACTGATGCTGAAGCTGAAACCCCAATACTTTGGCTACCTGATGTGAAGAACTGACTGCTTGGAAAAAAGACTCTGATGTTGGGGAAGACTGAAGGCAGGAGGAGAAAGGGATGACATAGGATGAGATGGTTGGATGGCATCCCCGACTCAATGGGCATGAGTTTGAGCAAGCTCCGGGAGTTGGTGATGGACAGGGAAGCCTGGCTTGCTACAGTCCATGGGGTCGCAGAGTCAGACACGACTGAGCGACTGAACTGAACCTGAAGATGAGCTTTGTGCACAGTCATTGTCTTCAAATTCCTTACACTAAAAGAGATATGATCGTTGATTCTTGAATCTCATTTCTAGATGGTATCCATCTTCTCTCCTCTGGCCTTGATTCTCATCACAGTATTAGGGCCTGTGTTTCTCAGAATACCAGGTGCTCACCCAGAGATTGTGGTCTACTAGATATAGAATAACAAATGGTGTGCAATGGGAAGTGATAGAAGGCAGGACATCAGAATCATCTGAAGGGCTTTTTCTAAATACCATCTTTATCTGCCAAACCAGGGGCCAGAGCTGTCTCTCAGTACCGATAGTTGAATAGAGTAAATGGACCAAAGGCAAAGAGAAAAAACCTTTAGGAGTGCATTTTATATTTGAGTTGTACAAATTGAAGCTCTGAGGAGGGAAAATTAAGCTCTAAAATATGTTAAGTACTTCCTTTAGCTAATTGTCCTTATGTGTAGGCATTATTATTGAGAGAGAAGAAAATAGTTGTCTGCTAAATGTGGCTCCTTGGGAGAACAGTATGAATGTGGCTCTGATGATAGCCTTGGCTTGTGCTCTGCTGGGGAAAGGAGATAAGCACAGTATTCCCCCTTCAAGAGCATGACCAAGAACTCCCATAGGAATTCTTTTTTAGACAAGACACCTGGACACAAGTTTCTTAGTTTTATAAAGAGAATGCATGAAAGACAAGTTTGTTTATTTCTGCTGAATAAAGAAACTACGTTTAGAAGAGCGCGCTCTTTGTGTTAACTGATTTTCATTGACCATTTCTCGGTTTGAGACCTGAATGATTTTGCAAAGTAGAGCAATAAGCTTATTTTAATGGAAAAGCATTACTTTTTAAGACAAGGCTGTAATTCACCTTTAGAAACAGTCTACATATATTGTAGTAGGTAGCATGCAAAAGCAGCTTAGTGCACAGAAATATCGATTAGGGACTGGATTCTGCAGCCAGAAATGAGAACCAAAATAGAAATCAAAACCTGGGACCAAAGAAGCCAGTTCAACATTCTGATTCTGGCTTCAATATTAATATTTTAAAATACCGGAAACTTTGGGGGTGGCTCTAAAGTGTTAGCAGGCAGTAGAAAAAACATTTGGAGTGCTGTTAAATAGATTGCTGAGCCACTTTCCCAGACTTTCAGATTTAGGAGGGCTGAGCTAAGGCCTGATAATCTGCATTTCTGAGGAGTTCCCAGATGACAGTTATGTTGCTGGTCTGGGGGCCACACTTGGAAACTGTGGTTTAGAGAGGTACAACTCTTGAGAGGCCTGGTCTTCGTAAGAACATAGGTCACATCCGATGAATAAAGTGTTGATTAACACTCTGATCACAATTATTGCTGTGTGGGAATTTCTGCAGCATTACGTACCTCTCTTCTCATCTTTTAATGAGATGCTTTACTCTTTCCCTTTCATTGCAACTCAGTATTCTCTTAGCCACTGATAAGAGAGTGGGGTATGGAAGTTACTTTCCATCTCTAGTTCTTATTTTCATATGAAAGCTTGAGACTTGGCACTTCCCCTTCCATCCTAATGTCTTCTAGGTCTAATAATGCTTAGGGTATTTGGCACCTTATTTTCTGAAGTAAGCTAGCATGCCTTCACAGATTTCATTTATCTTTTTAGCCTCTTGATGATATTACCAATAAAATAATTTCTCTTCCCTTTGGAACTCTGACACCCTATATTCTCAAAGGTGTGTGTCTTGTGACTTAATGGAAGTTTCATTAGTTTAGACTTCTTCTAAATGCATTTTTTGGCATCTTAATATTTGCATTACTGACAAAGCAGGATGCAGAAACAGTGGAAACAGTGTCAGACTTTATTTTTGGGGGCTCCAAAATCACTGCAGATGGTGACTGCAGCCATGAAATTAAAAGACGTTTACTCCTTGGAAGGAAAGTTATGACCAACCTAGACAGCATATTAAAAAGCAGAGGCATTACTTTGCCAACAAAGGTCCATCTAGTCAAGGCTATGGTTTTTCCTGAGGTCGTGTATGGATGTGAGAGTTGGACTGTGAGGAAAGTTGAGCGCCGAAGAATTGATGCTTTTGAACTGTGGTGTTGGAGAAGACTCTTGAGAGTCCCTTGGCCTGCAAGGAGATCCAACCAGTCCATTCTGAAGGAGATCAGCTCTTTGGAAGGAATGATGCTAAAGCTGAAGCTGTAGCACTTTGGCCACCTCATGCGAAGAATTGACTCATTGGAAAAGACTCTGATGCTGGGAGGGATTAGGGGCAGGAGGAGAAGGGGATGGCAGAGGATGAGATGGCTGGATGGCATCATTGACTCCATGGACATGAGTCTGAGTGAACTCTGGGAGTTGGTGATGGACAGGAAGGCCTGGTGTGCTGTGATTCATGGGGTCGCAAAGAGTCGGACATGACTGAGCGACTGAGCTGAACTGAACAAAGCAGTACCCTAAAAACTGTTGCTGGAAATTCTACCTTAATATCCCATTGGTGAACCCCTCACTTACTTCAGATTCCATAAAAATGAGGCTGACACTTAACAACTGTTTGGGAAAACTAAACGATGTGCACATCATCCCTTATCCCTTCTAACCTCTATAAAATGAAGGACACTGCCTTCCTCATGAGTCAGACACGACTGAGTGACTTCACTTTCACTTTTCACTTTCATGCATTGGAGAAGGAAATGGCAACCCACTC
The DNA here is from genome assembly GCF_027580195.1 of Bos mutus. Lineage (NCBI taxonomy): Eukaryota > Metazoa > Chordata > Mammalia > Artiodactyla > Bovidae > Bos > Bos mutus. The sequence continues at coordinate 23,729,539 of NC_091620.1, read as the reverse complement.
CAGTGTTCTTGCCTGGAGAATCCCAGGGACAGAGGAGCCTCGTGGACTGCCGTCTATGGGGTTGCACAGAGTCGGAAACGACTGAAGTGACTTAGCAGCAGCAGCGGCAGCAGCAGCCTTCCTCATTGTATGGATGTCATTTTCCCTACAGACAGTCCATTGTCCAACTAGTTGTTGTTCTAGCAGCAAGATTATAAATCACAGGTTATGGAATGTGATTGACTTAAGCCAGTCATGTTAATCAAATTCTTATTTGCCATTAATTTGTCTAGGGGAAAACATGTGTCTCTCACTAGTGATGTAAGGGAATCAGGTCTTTTGGAGATATGTTTTCTTCCCTTAGGGTATGAAAACATCTCTCCTCTCTCCAACCCCTTTATTTCTACTTGAATACTTCTCTATGAAGTTATGTTGCTTGGAATCAATGAAGCCACCCTGTGACCATGAGGGAAAGGAGAGGCAGTGACAGAGATGTTCAGTCAGAGTCCTGACATTGCTGAGCCTCTGAATCATCTCTGGAATTGCTCAACTTTGGGCTTGTTTCATGTGAGAAAATCGTTTACTTAAGTCACGTTTTAAAAAAATAATTGCATTTGAATCAATTTTAACTGGTCACTAATGAAAAGGTATTAGGTCTTTGTTAAATAGCAAATCCCTGGCCGCTTATTTTCTGGGTGTGTTTTGGAGTATGGCCTCTGCTTCCCCAGAGGAGTAATACTTGGTCTTCTGCTTTGATAGGGGAGCAGATGAATTACTCCTGGCCTGGACTCAGCAGGGACAGTGAGAACAGTCTGGCTTTCTTAAGCCCTAATTAGTCTCACCTGGTTCACAGCCTCCAAAAGTTGCCTAACTGATCTTTTTAATCACCAAGTGCTATGGCAATTGCCATAATATTATGGCAGTGCTAATGTAATATAGGTGTTTCCCAGGTGGCTCAGTGGTAAAGAATCCACCTGCTAATGCAAGAGAGATGGGTTCAATCACTGGGTCAGGAAGATCCCCTGGAGGAGGAAATGGCAACCCACACCAGTATTCTTGCCTGGGAAATCCCACGGACAGAAGAGCCTGGTGGGCTACAGTCTGTGGAATCACAAAAGAGTCGGACAGAACTTAACAACTAAACAACAACAACAATACAGATACCTCAGCTCAAATAGAAAGAACTCTCCAGAAAGAAATGTGGTAAGGATTTTCTGTCCGTCCTAGCATAAGTTAGGGATGGGAATGGAGAAGTGAAAGGGAGGCTCCATATTTTATTCTGTTCAAATCATCACTGTAGCTGTAACACTAAGATACTTGTTAGCTCTGGAGATAGTCCTTCACAGATTCTGTCCAAGAGCCCAGGACTCCGTGACTCAGTGTCTTGGCCTATTCAACTGGGTGAATAGTGAATATTCTTTATACAAGGACCATTCTCCAGCTGGGTGAAATGTCTTATCCATTCTCCTACTTTGATATGGAGCCTGAAATTTTTCTCATTGGTAACTCTTTTATACTTAAAAGTTGTGTCCAGAAGAGGAGGGGAAGGGGTGGACTGGGGTATGTCACCTTTTTCTCTTCAGAAAGGGAATCACAAATTACTCATATTAGGACATTGCTGCCATGCTAATGGATTAAATTCCTTTAGATTATGTATTTGTGCATCATACGGAATGGAACCAAGGACCAGTGATCTACTTTTTAAAGAAAGCCTGGAACATGAGCTGGTACCATTGCTATCTGGTTCTTGGGAGATGTAGTTTATGAACAGGGGTTCAAAATAGTATGATTCCCCCTTCATTGTGTCAAAACTCAGGGATGATCCTGGTTGTGGTGTGTGTTATGTATTGAGTTCTCTCACCACTCCTGATTAGGATTTGGATCCCAGGCCAAGCACCTTTGGGCAGAAGACCAAGATTCTCATACCTATCTGACCAACAGAATCAATTAGTCATCTTATTAAAATACAGACGTATAGATTCCATCCTAGAGCTACTAAATCAGAATCACAGAATGCTTGGGAATTTCTGTTCTGAGGAGTTATTTTTAGAATTTAGCTTCCTTTTTCTATGATTCTAGAGTTTAGATGAATCCTAAGGAATGCAATGTCTAATATGACCCATTTTTTGAAGATGTCAGTCTGGATGATGACTGGACTACTATAAAATATTGTCTCTTAGGTTCATGCCCAGATTTCCTTTTCCTCAGAAGGCTCTTCAGAGGCAGAGGGAGGTACAGTAAAAAAGTTAGCATGTGGGAAGGAATGGTACTTTTATGGAAAGGTGAATAGGTAACAGGTTTTTATACATAAAGTGAGGGGTGATCAGGTAGGACATATACCAATTTATTGGCTGTAGAGATCTGTCAAGGTGAGGCTGACTTTAGCAGCAGGAAGTACAGTGTAGGTGAAGGTTTGGGTAGAAAGTGAAAGTGTTAGTTGCTCAGTTGTGTTAGACTCTTTGCACCCCCGTGGACTGTAGCCTGCCAGGCTCCTCTCTGTCCATGGGATTCTCCAGGAAAGAATACTGGAATGGGTAGACATTCCCTTCTCCAGGGGATCTTCCTGACCTAGGGATCAAACCCAGATCTCCTGAATTGCAGGCAGATTCTTTACCACCTGAGCCACCATGGAAGCCCTTGGGTAGTATTCAGCAATTTAGTATTGAGTGCATTGTCTCTTCAAATGGACATTGGCTGATGAGGGGAAACAGTGCGCTTTGTTATGGTAGTCCAGCTAGTTGGATTAGGATGGCAACTGTGATGGTTAAAAGCAGAGAACACATGAAAGTGTTAACTGAGAGACAGTAAATGATTATAGGAAGCAAGAGAGAAAAGCATAAAAAAGACAAAATTGCCAAATCTTGGGCTTTAGGGGCAATAGAACACCATTAAATGAACTGGAAAAGGTATTTGGTTTGGAAGAGAGAAAATTTAGTTTTTGAACATTATTAAAGAGATACTAGCAGTAGCCAGCTGAACAAGTTGTGTGCCTGACTGAGGCAACATGAATGAGGTTATACCTACAGGGCAAGTTTCAATCTATGTTTTGTAGGAAAAGCTTGTTGACTGAGACACAAGAAACCCTTTGTTTTTGAATGACTAGTAAGCCTGGGAAAGAAAAAGCAAGTGATTTTAATGAGTTTACTTACTGGATTGAATTTTGGTAGAAGAGAAAGTGGTTTTTATTTCGGTTTTATTTTTTCCAGTCAATGTGTTTAAACATTCTCTAGATCTCATTTCCATGTCCCTTGATGACATCTTATTATGGATTCTATGATTTCACTTTGATTATTAAAACAATCTCATTCTGGTCATTAAAACTCTGCTAGGTACTAAAATCCAGTCCTATATGACTTGAAAATGGAATCTCATATTTAGATCACATTTATACTTCTCACTCCTTCTGATCCTCAGGAATGCATGGAAAAGGAGCATAATCTATTTTCTTACATGTTTTGATTTTTCACTCTTCCTCTCACTGCCCAGCCCCCAAATGTGAGATAATCGATGTTATCGAGGTAGGAGGACAGATGAGTAACAGACAAAGTAATGTTTTACCTGGTTGATGTTTTATAGTTGTCTGTTCAGCAGAAACTCAAAGGGTAGCTGTCATCTGAGCACATTTGGAGAGATTCTGTGGCTATCTCTTTTCAAAGATCTTACCTCTAAACATTTTTAGGACATGGAAAATACCCTGACTTCAGGGTCTATCCTTCGCAGGAGCTGCCCAGACAAAGCAAGTTCAGTTCAGTTTAGTTCAGTCACTCAGTCATGTCTGACTCTTTGCGACCCCATGGACTGCAGCATGCCAGGCTTCCCTGTCCATCACCAACTACTGGAACTTGCTCAAACTCACATCCATCAAGTCAGTGATGTGATCCAACCATCTCATCCTCTGTTGTCCCCTACTCCTCCTGCCTTCAATCTTTCCCAGCATCAGGGTCTTTTCAAAGGAGTCAGTGCTTCACATGAGGTGGCAAAAGTATTGGAGTTTCAGCTTCAGCATCAGTCCTTCCAATGAATATTCAGGACTGATTTCCTTTAGGATGGACTGGTTTGATCTCCTTGCAGTCCAAGGGACTCTCAAGAGACTTCTCCAACAACACAGTTCAAAAGCATCAGTTCTTTGGCGCTAAGCTTTCCCCTCGTGGCTCAGATGGTAAAGCGTCTGTCTATCAATGTGGGAGACCTGGGTTCAATTCCTGGGTCAGTAAGATTCCCTGGAGAAGGAAATGGCAACCCACTCCAGTACTCTTGCCTAGAAAATCCTATGGATGGAGGAGCCTGGTTCAGGCTACTGTCCATGGGGTTGCAAAGAGTCAGACATGACTGAGAGATTTCTCTTCACTTTTCAAGCTTTCTTTATAGTCCAACTCTTACATCAATACATGACTACTGGAAAAATCATAGCCTTGACTAGATGGACCTTTTTTGGCAAAGTAATGTCTCTGCTTTTTAATATGCTGTCTAGGTTGGTCATAGCTTTTCCTCCAAGGAGCAAGCGTCTTTTAATTTCATGGCTGCAGTCACCATCTGCAGAGATTTTGGAGCCCAAGAAAATAAAGTCTGTCACTGTTTCCATTGTTTCCCCATTTATTTGCCATGAAGTGATGGGACCAGATGCTATGATCTTAGTTTTTTAAATGTTGAGTTTTAAGCCAGCTTTTTCACTCTCCTCTTTCGCATTAATCAAGAGGCTGTTTAATTCCTCTTTGCTTTCTTCCATAAGGGTGGTGTCATCTGCATATCTGAGGTTATTGATATTTCTCCCAGAAATCTTGATTCTATCTTGTGCTTCATCCATCCCAGCATTTCGCATGATATACTCTGCATATACGTTAAATAAGCAGGGTGACAATATACAGCCTTGGCATACTCTTTTCCCAATTTGGAACCAGTTTGTTGTTCCATGTCCAATTCTAACTGTTGCTTCTTGATCTGCATGCAGATTTTTGAAGAGGCAGGTCAGGTGGTCTGGCATTCCCATCTCTTTCAGAATTTTCCACAGTTTGTTGTGATCTACACAGTCAAAGGTATAGTCAATAAAGCAGAAGTAGATGTTTTTTTCTGGAACTCTCTTGCTTTCTCAATGATCCAGTGGATTTTGGCAATTTGATCTCTGGTTCCTCTGCCTTTTCTAAATCCAACTTGAACACCTGGAAGTTCTTGGTTCACATACTGTTGAAGCCTGGCTTGGAGAATTTTGAGCACTGATTTGCTAGCATGTGAGATGAGTGCAACTGTGAGGTAATTTGAACATTCTTTGGCATTGCCTTCTTTTTGGGATTGTAATGAAAACTGACCTTTTCCAGTCCTGTGGCCACTGCTGAGTTTTCCAGATTTGCTGGCATATTGAGTGCAGCACTTTCACAGCATCATCTTCCAGGATTTGAAATAGCTCAACTGGAATCCATCACTTCCCCTAGCTTTGTTTGTAGTGATGCTTCCTAAGGCCCACTTGACTTTGCATTCCAGGATGTCTGGCTCTAGGTGGGTGATCACACCATCCTGGTTATCTGGGTCATGAAGATTTTTTTGTATAGTTCTTCTGTGTATTCTTGCCACCTGTTCTTCATATCTTCTGCTTCTGTTAGGTCCATATGATTTCTGTCCTTGATTGCAAAGCAAAGTTGAACCAAAGCAAGTGAAAGTCCAGCTTTGTGTCCCTTTATTGCTCATCACTGCCCACCAGCATCACCACAAGGTGGGTTGATGATGTTTGAGCTTGACCTCATCATGTATTTTGCTGTTCCAAAGGGCAGAAATACACATCAAATGCCCTCTCTTTTTGCCTTGCTCTAGAAACCTCCTCCTATCAGAATACTCCAGGCCAGAAATAGGCATTAGTCATAGTGATATTCCGTCTCTAAGTTTCAATATCAGATAACAGCTCTCCTAGTGTGTGGACTTATGCCTGTGATTTTCTGAAGCTTAGCATGCAACCAGTAGGAGAATGAGGTGTCAGTTCTCTTTTCTTCCAGACCCCTCATTATCTTGAAGGATGGGAATCTGGGGGTCGCTGTCAGGTAGGACAGAAATGCAGTAAAAAAAATTGTCCCTACCAAGGTCCATGGTTCCTTGAATCTATGTCTTTCTTTTGAATATCTAGTCTTCTAGTAGGTAGAAGGTAGAAGGAGGTAGTAGTAGAAGGTAGAAAGTAGAAGGAGGATGAGATCCTTATCCGTGCATTGTAATAAATCTTGTAAGGATAAGCCTACTGATTTTTTTGAGGAAGGTGGGCATATCAATTGCCTATTGTCCAAAGCTTTAGCTAAAGATCTGAGATAACAGGGAAAGCCCCCCCTTAACCACCTAGTATAGGTTTATTCTACAAACAACATTTACTGGCCCTACTAAGTACCAGATACTGTTCTAGGTACTGAAGATCCCAGATAGGGTCTTTGCTTTCAATGACATTGCATCATTCCTGGAGAGTTGGGGGGTCTAGAGGAAAAGACGATAAAAATATCAGAAAATAGCAAATTCTTATCTGTGTTAACTATGCAGAGTTAAAATGGGCTCTATCAGGTGGCTGGATGATTAATTGGGAAGAGATAGGGCAAGCTACAAAAGCTACATTTTTTTTTAATTGAAGTATAGTTGACTTACAATATTGTGTTAGTCCAGGTGGCTTAGTGTTAAAGAATCTGCCTGCCAATGCAGGAGACCTGGGTTTTAGCCCTGGTCTCAAAGATCCCTTGGAGAAGGAAATGGAAACCCACTCCAGTATTCTTGCCTGGGAAATCCCCTGGACAGAGGAGCCTGGCGAGTTACAGTCCATGGGATCGCAAAGAGTTGGACACGACTTAGCGACTAAACAAGAATAATGTATTTCATTGTTTTTAATGGCTGAATAATATTCCACTGCATATACGCAACTCATCTTGATCTAATCCTCTGTTGATGGTCATCTGGGTTGCTGTTAACTGTTGGTATTCACTTGATCAGCAGTGGCCTTGGGAATAGTTAGGATTACACAATAGGACTGTGGTCAGCAAACACAGTGAGTTATGTTGAACCTGCCATTTGTGTGTATAAGTTTTATTGGGAATCGGTCACACCTGTTTCTTAACATACTGTCTGTGGCTATTTGTACACAACACCTGCGCAGCTGAGTGATGAGCAGCCTTACAGAGGACTGTATTGTTTATAAGCCTAAAATATTTATCCTTTGGCTCATTACAGAAAAATTTGCTATCTTCTGCTATAAGAACATCTGAATAACCTACCCACATGAAAGTCATTTTTATTATTCAATGAATTAGTCATATTTTTCCTGCTTTAAAAATCAGTCCGTCACATAATCACTGAATCCCTAGGAGCAGTTGCTTCTTACTAATTAGAATTACTCATCAAATTTGTTTATTGAATAAGTCTCTGGCAACCATGGGTTTTGCCTGGTCTGGCAATTGGATACAGTTTGCTCCTCGTTAAGGTCAAATATTTATTGATATACTTGATCCAGAATCTATCATTACTATCAGGGCACTCTCACAGAAAAGTTTAGGTTCTTGCTTATAGGGTGTATGTCAGCATTTGTGCCAAGGAATGCCTGCAGCGATGCTTAAGACCATTTCTTTGCATATTTACTTCCTGTAGTTTGATTCCTATGAAATATTTTTAAATGTTTTGCCTTTCTAATTTGTGTCCTTTACAAAGTGTTTGTCAAATATTGATTCCCTTCCACAATGGGGCTTGAATGCAGCTGACGGTTGTTTTGTTTCATGACTTTGATTCATGCAGCTCTTGCTGTTGCCAAAGTCCTTTTTTTGTGAACCAGCTTCATCCATTGACCTCAGCGCTGTGCTGGGAACAGGGATTGTCTAATGGTTGCAGCTGGGAATCACACATCCTCTTCCTGATTTTATAAGTTGTGCTGTTATGGAGCTTTTCATCTGTGGTCTCAATGCCTTTTCCCAGTGTTCTAATTGAAGTAGCACAGCAGCTCTGCTGTAGAGGATATAATTACATTCATTCTTCTGTGCAGAAGCAAACAACAAGGTAAAGGAATTGGTCCAAGTTCCTGGAGGGAGTTCTCAGTTATCCCAAAGTCAAAGCATATGGTGCTTTTTTCCCTATCAAATATGTGAATGTGATCCACCCTCTTTTGTGATCACAGTTGTCTTTCTTGTTCCCTGATTCCCACCATGTTACTACTTGTTAATGGTTTTCCTGTTTGTATCCACCAGTTCCTTCTGTATATTTCTGGATCTTTTCTCCTGATGTGACCCCAGACTTGATTGTTTATACCAGTCCCTGCATTTTCCATGGGCGCTTCTCAGGTGGTGCTAGTGGTAAAGAATCTGCCTGCCAATGCAGGAGACACAAGAAGTTTCAATCCCTGGGTTGGGAAGATCCCCTGGAGAAGGAAATCGCAACCCACTCCAGTATTCTTGCCTGGGAAAACCGTGAGCAGAGAAGCCTGGTGGGATACAGTCCATTTGTTGTTTAGTTGCTCAGTCACGTCCAACTGTTTGGGACCCCATGGACTGCAGCACGCCAAGCTTCCCTGTCCTTCACCATCTCCCAGAGCTGGCTCAAACTCACGTCCATTGAGTCAGTGATGCTATCCAACCCTCTCATCCTCTGGTGTCCCCTTCTCCTTCTGCCTTCCTTCAATCTTTCCCAGTATGAAGGTCTTTTCTAATGAGTTGGCTCTTTTCATCAGGTGGCCAAAATGAACTTCAGCATCAGTCCTTCCAATGAATATTCAGGATTGATTTCCTTAGAATTGACTGGCTTGATCTTGCAGTCCAAGGGACTCTCAAGAGTCTTCTCCAACACCACAATTCAAAAGCATCGGTTCTTCAGCACTTAGCCTTCCTTATGGTCCAGCTGTCACATCCATATATAACTAATGCAAAAACAAAAAAGACTACTTTGATTGGAAAGTAATGTCTCTGCTTTTTAATATGCTGTCTTGGTTTGTCATAGCTTTTCTACCAAGGAGCAAGCGTCTTTTATTTTCATGGCTACAGTCACCATCTGCAGTGATTTTGGAGCCCAAGAAAATAGTCTGTCACTGTTTCCATTGTTTCCCTGTCTATTTGACATGAGATGATGAGATCAGACGCCATGATCTTAGTTTTTTGGATGTTGAATTTTAAGCCAGCTTTTTCACTCTCCTCTTTCACCTTCATCAAGAGGCTCTTATGGGGCCTCAGAGACTCAGACTCAACTGAGCAACTAAGCAACAGCTGTGCCCTCCACAGGCATCCTAGGTGTATTCAGATAGGCATAGGTGTCCATTTCTCATCATGCTGCAACTCTTAAGCCTTCAGAAGCCTCTCTTTGCTGCTAGTCTTCAGCCTGACCAGACTCAATCGTTGTAGCATTCTGTTGTTCTGTCCTTCTTGTTCTGTTACTCTTCTTGGCCTTCATTTGTGTTACCTGAAAGCATGTGTATTTCATGAATTTTTCCCTTTCGTGCTTCCACTTGGATACCATAATTACCCCTCTCACGACCTACATTCCCTCAAGCAGTCCAGGGCATTCCCTGTCTCCAAGACTTTTCTACATTGGATGTTCTATCTCAATCACAAAGAGCAAAAGAAAGCTTGATTAGACTTCAGAACTATCTTCACTACTAGAGTCTATTCTACTTTTCTCTTTGTTATAGTCATTTCTGAGTTTTATGTTAACAGAAGAATAGGAAATCATTTCTCAATGAGTTGTGTTAATATAATATACTTTGGAAATTCATGCTTAAAGAAAACTAATCCCAGCTTAGAATGGCAGCATCAATCAGATATATCCTGGAAGTTGGACAGAATATAAAAAATATTTATTTTATATTTTCTAATTAACATGCGCTTTCAATTTAGAAATGAATACCATGAGAAGAGTTAAATTGAGCCTCATGTATATTCTTAATATTTCATTTTTTTCCCTGTATGCCTTTTTTACTTCCCCAACCCCTTAGTCTCCTTTCTGCATTGTTTGTCGCAGTAGTCTTTGCAAAATCTGAATCTCTTACTGCCTTGAAATAGTCCTTCTCTGACTCATTGCCTGAATGTTGAGATGCACACTCTGTAGTGATCAATACAAGCTCTTTATAATTTATTGTTATTTTATCTTTCTCTATTTGGAATGCTCTCCCCATCTCTCACTTGCCCATCTTCCCTACTTTCTAAGGACCAGCCAACCATCTGCCAGGATTCAGCATAAGCATCACATCCTCTGTTTTTTTATTTATGAACCCCCTTTTCTCTGCCAGAGGAACTGATTATCTTTTCCTTTCTGCTAAAACAATGTGACTATATGACATAATCGACTCTTCACCCGTCTACAGCAAATTGTGGATCATTTAATGGCAAATTTAGAACCAGGTCCTGGACCTCAGATATGAGTGTCAAAATCTTCAAGTTCCAACTAAGTATTTGAAATAAATGAAACCATGTCTAGCCGACCCCCATGATGAACTTCAGGGATGTGTGGAATATGAATTGATATGTTATAAGCCAAACCTGTTGGTTTGTTTTTAATCTAGCAAAACATCTTAAACTAGAACTTGAGTATTTTATGCTTAAACTATAGTGTAAAATACTGTGACATCTAAACCATTTGCTTAATTTTAGTCCCTGATTCTTATTGTTTATTCATAACTAGCCCAGTGACATTACCAATATCACTGGCTTTATTCAACTGGAACTACTTTGCTGCTATGCTCTATTTGGACTTTATCCTAAACAAGGAACACATACGAAGCAAACCTCATTTTTCTGTGTTGACAACATTTGATGTCTCATGTCCTTATACAGAGTTGTGGCCTGACATAAATATCGCTTTTAAATTCTGAAAAAGTGTCTGTTTTCCCCAATTATACATGTATCACTTGGTGATTTATGAAATCTTTAGAAAACATGAAAAAACAAATTAAAGAAAAATAAATTACTCATGCAGTATTTTGTCTTCCCCTCTGCCAAACAGGGAGTTATCTTTTGGGTATGTTTTCTTCTAATATTTTCCCATATGTATTTCTATGAATTTTTTAAACTTAAGATATACATACACTTCAGCTTTAGTTTCTCAATTCAAAAACTATTGAAACTAGAAGGAATCAACAAGATGACCTCATTCCTAATGTCTTGTTTCACTAATAGGTGCCGGGGACCAGCCCCGGCTGATCCAGGGAATTCGAAGCAGGGATGGCATCGGCCAGGATCAGGAAACAACTGCTTAATTAAACGTTAATTAAGGATATAAAGAGTAATAGAATAAGGATAGCTCAGTAGGAAAATTCAGTGAAGAAAAGAGGCTGAAATAAGGATAGCTCAGTGAGGAAGTTCAGTGGAGAAAAGAGGCTGAATAATTCAGCCAGAAGGTAAGAGAAAGAACGACATGGGGAGACCAAGTTTCGGTGAACAAGGCCCACACTTTATTTTCCAAAGTAGTTTTTATACCTTAAGTTATGCATAGAGGATAATGGGGGAAGGGGTAGAGTCATGCAGCAAGCCAGGCTTTCTTCCTGCAAACTTATCATATGCAAAAGCTTAGGTGATTTGCATCATCTTCTGGCCCGGAGGCCTGTTAACATTTTAAGACCCTTTCTTCAGAAAATTTATTTTTCTCTAAAGGTGATAAGTCAAGCGCCACCCTCAAAAAGCATTAGATAAAGTTGCATTCCTACAGAGCAAAGGTGTGGTGGGCTATAACAAGAAAAAGAATTAACTCAAGGGTCCCAGGTTACAAACATTAAAGCTACTATTTACACCAATTATATTAATCAATACACTGCCAGGGACACAGCAGGTAAGGGATATGGAGACTTAGCAGCAAACATTGGCCCAACAAGTGAAAATCCCTTCACCAATACGATTTCTAATCAATCTTTTAACTGTTCAAAGGAATCTGTATTTAGACAGTTTAGAACATCTCATGCCTCTCACAGTTTGGAGGCTCTGAGCAATCACATGTGGCTGGAAAAACCTATTCAGGCAGGCTAGAGGACTTCCAAGGGAGTTTGTAGGTTGAAACACTGTCACACCCAGGAATTATTAACTGGAGCTGTAAGCTAACTCTTTTTTCAGAGAGGTAGTGGGGGACAGCCCCCCGTAAAGTCAGAGGTGTAGGTGAAAGCACAAAGCAAAAAGTAGGCAGACTCTGGTTTTGGGGGTAGATGGGGGACTCCTGAGGCTCGATCCCGCCTTTGCATATGCCGAGCCTCCTTCCTCATGACCTTTGTCATGGGCGGAGTTCCTCACGCTGGCTACCGGCAGTGATAGAATTCCAGTTGAGCTATTCCAGATCCTGAAAGATGATGCTGTGGAAAGTGCTGCACTCAATATGCAATATGCACTCAATATGCAATATGCACTCAATATGCAATATGCCGGCTCCCGGCAAATAGGGAAGGTGAGACTTCACAAATATCACATAGTTAATAAAGCATGTAACCAGAGTTTGGATTCCAGTAGCTGTATATAATGGAGAAGGCAATGGCACCCCACTCCAGTACTCTTGCCTGGAAAATTCCATGGATGGAGGAGCTTGGTAGGTTGCAGTCCATGGGGTCGCTAAGAGTCGGACACGACTGAGCAACTTCACTTTCACTTTTCACTTTCATGCATTGGAGAAGGAAATGGCAACCCACTCCAGTGTTCTTGCCTGGAGAATCCCAGGGACGGGGGAGCCTGGTGGGCTGCCATCTATGGGGTCACATAGAGTCAGACACGACTGAAGTGACTTAGCATAGCATAGCATAGCATAGCATAGCATAGCTGTATATAAAGCTAAATTCTGCTGTGCAATTGAAACTTATTTGTAACACCCAATTATTGTTTGTATTACTCATTTCCAATTATTTAGCTTTAGTGGTGGCATGATGTGATTAAAGAAATAACTTTTCACTGGCATACATAAATAGAAGTCTAATATTTTGTCTTCAGTGTACATTAGATTTATCAGGTTTTATTAGGTTTGGTCATGTCATGCATTCATAAAATCTGGCCAAATATCTTGGGTAATATAAAAGCAGAATGTATTCTGCTTGGGAGGAAAGTTCTCTATTTTTATCAATTCAACAAATTGTTCTGATTATTATATTGGGGGAAGAAAGGGAAAAAGAATACTCAGTTGTGTTGCTACATATTTCAAAACAAAATCAAAGGGCTTGTGAGGGCCAGAAATCAATCATCTCAGAATAATGCCCAAATCAGTCAATGTTATTAACTGTATATCTGTGTTTTTAGAGTGCTGACAATAGTCTTACCTTCTTTAGGTCAAGGAATGACAACAGAATAATGCAGGGCACTGGAACTGACATAGACCAAATATACCCACTGGCTTAAAGTTCCCAATGTTCTCCTGTAAATTAGAAACCTAAATCTACAGGGCAGAGTTTCTACTTACACATACTGCAATCTAAGCCTTTTATTTCCACTCAAAAACTTTACAAGTAATGGCTACAATTTACTTGCCATGTTCTTTATCTTGATTCTTCCCTTCCCCATCATTTGTGCTTAGGTGTGTATATATAGAAGATTTTTCCTTCTTGTCACCCATCTGCTTCTTGCTGAGCTCAAACTAGGTAACAACCACCTATCTGTGATCAAATGCTCTCCTCCAAGCCACACATCATGACAACAGGGAACATGTCAGGCAGGAGGAGGGAAAGGTGGCTAATTTTAAAGAATGGAAGCTGTGATTTGGACACAAATAGGTTGGTAATAATCCCTGAATATACCTGCCACTTAGAACAAGAGGAGAAAAAAGCCAAACAAGCAGAATGGGTATGATAAAGTATAGTTCTGATTTCAGATTCTCAGGGTTATAAGAAACTGAAAATCGTTCCTTTTATGACACAATACAAGCGGGTTGTCCAGGGTGTACGCGCACGCCTCCAGGGAGGGGGCGGGGCTCTGCTTTTGGCAAGCTGGTCTACAGTTGAAACCTTCCTATGATCCCTGGCTCTGGGCTGCCTGTAGTCCTTCCCCACTGGGTGCAGTAGGGAGGAACTACTCATTTTATTTGGCAGTTTTTCCATTCTCAACATAGACCTATCTGCCACCCCCACCCCCCACACCTACTCTTTTCTAAAATAAGCATGTTTTTACTTCAAAATTTTCTGATATGGCAAGTCTTTAGACTTTCTAACCATGTAACTAATCCTAGAATCTTTCCAATCTTTCCAAGGTGGTAAGCTACCTTTAATGGGGACAATATTGTCTCTAATAGAGAGCAGAGATATTGTCTCTGTCTCTAACAGAGAGAGAGAGAGCAAATTGGGACTGACACCTTGTCCCAGTATATGGCTATGAATTCACTGAAATGTCCACTCTCTTTATGGAGGCCACATTGCATGGCTGACTTCCATTGAGCTTACTGTCTACTAAACTATCTCATATGTCTGCATTTTACCCAAAATCCATTAATTTGACTTATAATTGTACAGAAGTAAATTACCTTACATAGATTTTTATTAATTTTCATTTTGAGAGACTGTATCAATCATTCTGTTTTATTAAAGATATCTTTGGATCAAAAAATCAACACTGAATGCTCTCAGATGACAGGAAGGGATACTCAGCAGTAAACATCTTGACTCTGGTTTCTTGTGACCATTTGGGGAGAGGATGTTTATTTTTTTTCTGGTTTTCATCAGCGTGCCAAAAATAAGATATTTAACTGAGAACCATAATCTATGAGGCTCTTAGGATCATCAGTCTGTTTCTCTCACTTTTGATTGCAGGGTTGTACCAGGAGATTTTTAAAAACGTACTTTACTGTGGACGTTTAAAAATATATACAGAACCAAAAAGAACAGAACAGTAAATTCAATATGCCTCTCCTTTCAATTCATTTGAGTTCAACCATTTTAAATTCCTGGCCAATCTTGTCTCATCTATACCCGTACTCATTCTGCCTGAATTATTTTGAGGCAACCACAATTTATCTCTAAATAATTTGCTATATGTATATTTTAAGAATAAGGCCTCTTTGTTTTAACAAAAGAATATTATAACTAAAAAGGAATATCAATAAAATATAAACATTATCCTTAGAATCATCAGGTATTCAGATTGTAGTCACATTTCCAAAATTATTTTTAAATTTATTTCTTGACTTCACTCTAGTTTTCCTTTGTTCTTTCCTTTTATTTTAATTTTTCATTTTGTTTGAATCATTATATATGTGTTTTAACTGGTTTGCATGTCCTTTTCTCTTAAGGCTCTTTTCATTTCTACAGTTTGTGAAATTTTATATTGTTTTGAATAAATTTTACATATGTATTTATATATATGGATCCTGTAGAACTTCTCACAGTTTAAATTTTCTGATTGCATCCACACAGTGTCGCTTAATATATTTTGTATGTTTCTCTGACTTCTGAATTACTTAAAGTTCGTTAGTTAGATCTGGAGACCTGATCAGATTCAGGTTCCTGTTTATTTATTTACTTTTGCAATACTACTGCATAGGTGGTGCTTTGCTGTGCTCTTCCACTAGGGGCTATGTGATGTTTGGTTGCCTCTATTTCTGCAACATTAGCAGCTGTTGGCATCCATTGCATAGATTCACTAATCCACTGGATGTTATATGATGTTCGTAATTAAATTCTGTCATTCATTATTAGCTGGAAGAAAGACATATAAAAAGAAACATCCTTTCTTCAACTCTCCTATAACCATAATGTGAAGACTATGCAAGAAAAGCAGGGTAAACACTTACTTCCCTTTATATATCAGTTTAAATAAAAGTATCAGTTAAAATATATTTAATCAGTTTAAAAATAATAAGCCAATTATCTAGCATCTCCCAAAGCTGACCAGTAGTGTGTGTTGTATTTAGTATCATGATGCTCTCATGGACTTAAATGTATTGAATATGTTTAATCTATTGCATTTATCGCCTTTTGTTTTGGTGCTTAAATTGTCCCTTCTTTATGCAATTGTATCATTTAGTTTGGCTTCTCACTCCTTTTGATAGGACCTACTAGTCTGATAAGTCCATAGCTTTCTGATATGTCAGGGTCAACTTACATCAAGAGTGTTGACATTGTAAACAAGGGACCAAGAGCTCTAATAAGTCAAGCATTTAGAGCATCTTTCTTGAGGGAATAAGAGGAGGCACTTTCATGGCCAGTGCATTTTAGATTTCGCTTTCCAAAACAAAGAGAGTTTAATAAAACCTAGAAAGAGAGTTACAGTTTAATATTTGGTTTCATGTTCAAAGATGGAGCATGGAATTGTCCTGGTAGACTTTTCTTGGATAATAGAATAGATTGTACCACTGAGAAATAATAACAGCATAGAATCACGGCCAACTAAAGTAATGCTTTTAGATTCAACATTTGTTTCTGTTTTCGGTGATCCTATATTCAAATCCATAACAGTGCCAAAATCATGTAATCAGAGAGACAAGTGTACATGGAAATTATGATAAAAATACCATCTCGCATTTGTATAATGTTTTGAACTTTGCATAGCACTTTAACATACATTATCTTCATTTGATTTCAATCTTTATGACAGATGTTTAAAGAGAAAAATAAACTCAAGGATTATGCTACTCGGTTTTACCATCTGGGGAAATCTCAGTGGATTTTCCTGCTCTACAGTTTAAAGAATGAGGAAATAATGTGAAATAGTAGACAGATACCATTGACTTCATTCTGGTAGTCTTGGTACCAGACTTTTTTCAGTTGTAGTACTGAAAAAATAAAGTTAAGCTTATAACATTGAAATGAAGTCAGTTAAGGTTATAAACAGGAGTAGCAACTTTTCTCCACAGTATACAGATGTATCATTTTTACAATATGTATATTTATGAGCACAGTTGGATACACCAAAGATTTTTATGCTGGGTAGATGGCAGCCTGGTTACTTGACCAAATGCATTGATCTATTGCTTTTTCCAGATTGAAAATTTTCCACCTTGTGTTTTATCTATCTCATTTTTTTAATTCCTATTTTTTTCCAAGTTCACCAAGAAGTTGGAGTGCTGAGTATCCCCAACTATTTTAGTGACATGTATAGAAAATGAAGGAGTATTTTTTTTGCAGAGAGTTTCACTTCTGGGCTTGAAGAAACTCTGAAGAATGATTTCTAGTTACCTTCACCTTTTAGTATTAATCACACCTAACTTTCTACTATGGTTGCGATAGGTGCATTTGTTACCTATCTCTACTACAAGATTGTGGTTTCATGTCCTAGTAGAACAGATAAAGATGGGATGGGATGCAGGCCATGTGTGAGGCACAGCAATAGACAGAGTATTAAGGACATGAAGATGAATGAGACAAGCCCTGCTCATCAGGATGTTCATGGTGGTGACTGCAGAGGGAGAGGGGCAGATTGTAAAGACAGTCCCACCACAGCACAATCAGTGCAAAGGTGTAGAGATGTGGCGTATAACATGAGGGTGGAGGAGGAGGACACCTGACCCATCCTTTTATTCCAGGTGCTTAGCACAGTATTGTGAGCAGAAGACAGGGCTCATTGGTTATTGCAAGTAAAATTATGTTGAGATTTGTCAATATTCCATGAGAGGAAAGGATTATACTGTTATCAACATTACATTTTCATCAAAGTGATTTATTTTCTGAGAAAAAAGTATTTTTAAATAATCTGCATCAGACACCCTTTTCAAGAAAAGGCACAGAACAATGTAGAGTAGCTAAAACTGTTCTCTTTGGTGGGATTTAGGGATCTCCGAGCATCTTTCACTGTCTTAGTACACAGGATTGATGCAGCTAATTGCATCATCTGTGTTCTGCTTCTCTTCTTCCTTACTGCACTACCAGATACCATACATGTGATTATTAATAATTTTTACAGTGTGATTTATTTCTGAAAAGTTGCCAGAAATGATTATTAATTCCAGACTGTGAGCCAGGTGCTAGAATCTCCATGGCTTATCACCACCTAAGCTGGACAAGATAAGGTCACATGCCCATCTTGCTATTCTGTTACTCTCCATTAAACAGATGATGCAGAAAATTCTGCTTAAAAGCACATCTTTTCAAAGGAGTTGATCAAAGAACTTGCCACTAAGTAGAGGAGATTATTGACTTTAACCCAAAGATCTATTGTTGACAGACTACCTCTAAGCACCTAAGTTAATGGTCTCTGTCTACAAAGGCCTTTGATACACCTTTCATCTTCATATGAACGTATGCTAGTTTAGAATTTGCTTAGTGGAAGTGAGAAATAGATTTAAGGGCCTAGATCTGATAGATAGAGTGCCTGATGAACTATGGAATGAGGTTCGTGACATTGTACAGGAGACAGGGATCAAGACCATCCCCATGGAAAAGAAATGCAAAAAAGCAAAATGGCTGTCTGGGGAGGCCTTACAAATACCTGTGAAAAGAAGAGAAGCAAAAAGCAAAGGAGAAAAGGAAAGATATAAGCATCTGAATGCAAAGTTCCAAAGAATAGCAAGAAGAGATAAGAAAGCCTTCTTCAGCGATCAATGCAAAGAAATAGAGGAAAACAACAGAATAGGAAAGACTAGAGATCTCTTCAAGAAAATTAGAGATACCAAGGGAACATTTCATGCAAAGATGGGCTCGATAAAGGACAGAAATGGTATGGACCTAACAGAAGCAGAAGATACTAAGAAGAGGTGGCAAGAATACACAGAAGAACTGTACAAAAAAGATCTTCACGACCCAGATAATCACGATGGTGTGATCACTCATCTAGAGCCAGACATCCTGGAATGTGAAGTCAAGTGGGCCTTAGAAAGCATCACTATGAACAAAGCTAGTGGAGGTGATGGAATTCCAGTGGAGCTATTTCAAATCCTGAAAGATGATGCTGTGAAAGTGCTGCACTCAATATGCCAGCAAATTTGGAAAAGTCAGCAGTGGTCACAGGACTGGAAAAGGTCAGTTTTCACTCCAATCCCAAAGAAAGGCAATGCCAAAGAATGCTCAAACTAGCGCACAATTGCACTCATCTCACACGCTAGTAAAGTAATGCTCAAAAATCTCCAAACCAGGCTTTAGCAATACATGAACTGTGAACTTCTTGATGTTCAAGCTGGTTTTAGAAAAGGCAGAGGAACCAGAGATCAAATTGCCAACATCTGCTGGATCATGGAAAAAGCAAGAGAGTTCCAGTAAAACATCTATTTCTGCTTTACTGACTATGCCAACGCCTTTGACTGTGTGGATCACAATAAACTGTGGAAAATTCTGAAAGAGATGAGAATACCAGACCACCTGACCTGCCTCTTGAGAAATCTGTATGCAGGTCAGGAAGCAACAGTTAGAACTGGACATGAAACAACAGACTGGTTCCAAATAGGAAAAGGAGTACGTCAAGGCTGTATATTGTCACCCTGCTTATTTAACTTCTATGCAGAGTACATCATGAGAAATGCTGGACTGGAAGAAGCACAGGCTGGAATCAAGATTGCTGGGAGAAATGTCAATAACCTCAGATATATAGATGACACCACCCTTATGGCAGAAAGTGAAGAGGAACTCAAAAGCCTCTTGATGAAAGTGAAAGTGGAGAGTGAAAAAGTTGGCTTAAAGCTCAACATTCAGAAAACAAAGATCGTGGCATCCGGTCCCATCACTTCATGGGAAATAGATGGGGAAACAGTGGAAACAGTGTCAGACTTTATTTTTTGGGGCTCCAAAATCACTGCAGATGGTGACTGCAGCCATGAAATTAGAAGAGCTTACTCCTTGGAAGGAAAGTTATGACCAACCTAGATAGCATATTCAAAAGCAGAGACATTACTTTGCCAACAAAGGTCCGTCTAGTCAAGGCCATGGTTTTTCCTGTGGTCATGTATGAATGTGAGAGTTGGACTGTGAAGAAGGCTGAGCGCCAAAGAATTGATGCTTTTGAACTGTGGTGTTGGAGAAGACTCTTGAGAGTCCCTTGGACTGCAAGGAGATCAAACCAGTCCATTCTGAAGGAGATCAGCCCTGGGATTTCTTTGGAAGGAATGATGCTAAAGCTGAAACTCCAGTTGTTTGGCCACCTCATGCAAAGAGTTGACTCATTGGAAAAGACCCTGATGCTGGGAGGGATTGGGGGTAGGAGGAGAAGGGGACAGCAGAGGATGAGATGGCTGGATGGCATGACTGACTCGATGGACGTGAGTCTGAGTGAACTCCGGGAGTTGGTGTTGGACAGGGAGGCCTGGCGTGCTGCGATTCATGGGGTCGCAAAGAGTCGGACACGACTGAGCAACTGAACTGAACTGAAGGTGTCTTAACTACCATCAGTTTTATAATGGCTACCTTTAATAATATTTTAAGTATCAGCTTATCTTATTTGACTGATGATAAATTTCAGAAACCCTCAAGTCTCCAAAGGCTTACAGTGTATCTTCTTTTTGGCTAACAGTTGGCTCTTATTTATTTATTAACGAGGTCAATCAATTATCTGGCATTTTTTACATTTCCAACAACTGACACTTTCAAATGATGGGGCATGTCAGGTCTCGAGCACCCTCAAGGTCCATCAAGAAACACTGAGAGGGAAGTAAACCTCCACCCTTGGTGACAGTTTTTAGGAACTCGCCATTTCTCTGATTAACTTCCATATGCTTTTCAAAGTCTCTGCTCTGCTATTTTCTTTCCAGTTTTACTTTTAGGTGAATAAATTTCTCTTTCCTCCAGGTCTCTGTTTATGCTACCATGGATTTCTAGTTTCTCACTCCATGTCCTGTATGATTAAAAATCATATGCAAATCAAGCTTTACTTAGATAAAAGTCTCAGCCCATCTGGGATATGATGGAGTGAGATTAACAGTCTCCACTATGTCCTTTTCTAACTTCTCATTAAAATAATAATGACAAATAAAACAGAAAGCTATTCACTTGGAAGCTATGGATAGCAGTCAGCGGTTTATTATAAGAAAAAAAAATTTTCTATTGTTTGTTACATGGACAAACTTACAGAAAAATCACAATTAATTGATTAGGTCAATCTAATTAATAGCTTCAGCCAACAAAATATTGTATAAATCTGGCTTGAAAACGAAAATCTAATACCAAAGTGCCTCTCAGTAGAAATTTAGGAGTTGTCTCCTAATCAGTTTTCTCTTTCCACCCTATATACCATTTGTATCTCACTGGAAATTCTATTTCTGTACTTACTTAGAATATACAATTCCTGGTACAAAACAAGGCATGGATAGTGTGGTAAGTTAGTGGTGGAGAATCTCACACAGTGATGTAGACTCTCCATAGAAAGCTTGTGTGATGAAGGAACTATCGGAGTAACAGAAACCTTAATGAAAGGCTTGTTGGAGGAATACAGTATATGTGGTCAATAAGAACCACACTTTCTTAAATTTCTTTAAAATAAAAATTCTTAGTAACGTTAGTTAATTATGAGATTTAAAGATAGTTGAATGTTATAAGTGCAATGGTAAGAATTTTTGCAGTTAATATAAAGAATAGTCACTTGAACATTTGGAAAAACTCTTACCTCTTTGTAAGATATTTCCATAAAATAAACAGCAAAAAATAAGATAGATGTCTTCCACTAAGTTATGGGAAGCCCAAATGCACATTTGAAAATCTTTAGGTTGGTGATTTAGTTTTTTAAATTTAAAAATTACATCAAAATCTGTAATCACTGAATAATAAAAGTAAACAAAACCTCTACTACAAGGCAAGATAGCCGACCAATGAGAAATCAAAGGAGTAAAAAATTTTAAATATAAATTATGAGCAACCAGAGCTGCTATGACAACATATTTAAATAGTAGGTACCTTATTATAAAAGCAGTGTTGGAACTGTATTAAAATAACATTACTATCTATTTATTATTTGTATGACTATATACTTTTTATTTGTTTAAATAAATGTGCTGTTGCAAAGCTCAATTTGTTTCTTACCTAACTTTGTAAGTGCTCATAGACAAGAAAAATGTTGAAAAGGATGCTTTGTTGAATTGACAGGAAAGAAATACACGTATTTAACATATACATTTTGATAAATTTTTACATATGCATGTGAAACAAATACAATAAAAATAGTGAACATAGCCATCACCGCAGCCCCCCACTCCAAGTTTTTTCATGCTCATGTAATCCTTCACTCTCACCCTGCACTGATCACTTCTTAGCATCTGCCAACAACTTCTCTTTGGCTTTCTGTCATATAGGTTAGTTTGCATTTCTTATAAGTTTATATAAATGGAATCACATACAACTATTTTATCTGACGTCTTTCACTCAGCACAATTACTTTGAGCTTCATCCATTGTTGTTTCATATACCAAAAGTTCATCATTTTTATTACTGAATAATACTGTGTAGATATGCTATAATTTGTTTACTCATTCACATGTTGATGGACATTTGGATTATTTCAAGGTTTTGGCTGTTAACAATAAAGCTTCTAGAGAATTTGTGTATAAGTCTTTGTACAGACATATACTTTTATTTCTTTTGAGTGGATTCCTGATAGCGGAGTGGCTGGATCACATGGTGGGTGTGAGATTACCTCAGCTTGATGTGTCCCTCTGTAGTCATGTTAAAAGGCCCAGGCTTCCAAAGCTTGGAAATAGGAGCTGGTACAACCGAATTCTTTAATACCAACAAACAGATTTAAGAAAGATCTTTTTTAAAACCTATCACTTAAATTACCATTTCCAATAGCAACAAACATTAAAGTATTGCTATGGCCTGAATTTTTTTCTACCAAAATTCATATGCAAAAGTCTCAACCCCCAGCCTTAATGGAAGTCCTGTGTGCTTGCTAAAAGCTTTAGTTGTGTCCGACTCTTTGCTACTCCATGGACTATAGCCTGCCAGGCTCCACTGTCCATTGCATTCTCCAGGCAAGAATGCTGGAGTGGGTTGCCATGCCCTCCTCCAGGGGATCTTTCCGATCCAGGGACTGAACCCGAGTCTCTTATCTAGCGCCACCTGGGAAGCCCTATTGGAGGTCAGTAAGGGTGGGTCCCTGATCCAACAGCATTGGTGATCTTATAAGAAACAGCATAGAGGTCTCTCTCTCTGTTTCTCTCCACTATGTAAGGACATAGTGAGAATGCAGCCATCTGTAAGTTGGGAAGAGAGCACTGAAGCCGAATCAGCCAGCACCTTGAACTAGACTTAACATCCTCCATGACTCTGAGAAAATAAATTTGTTGTTTAACTCACCCAGGGTATGGTATTTTGTTAAGGCAACTAGAGCAGTGTAATACAAGTAACTAGAAATAGGTCTCACAAAAGAAATTCATCGTCTTTGGCTAGAAAATTGTTTAGAAACTTCATTGAAAGACACTGAGAAGATTTAAAATTTATTTGAAAGACAGTATAAGGAAATCAGTTGTCCTTGGATTTGTTGTTCAGTTGCTCAGTTGTGTCCACGTTTTTATGACCTTATGGACTGCAGCATATCAAAATACAAAATTAATATTAAAGATACTTTAAACAAAATCCCATGTAAAAATGTCCACTTTTAAATGGTGGATGTATCTGAGAGGCCATAACAAAGAAATTAGAAAATATTTGAAATAGTCTAATGAGCAGTCCTGTTCACCAGGCTTCCCTATTATTCACTATCTCCTGGTTTGCTCAAACCCATGTCCATTGAGTCAATGACGCCATCCAATCATCTCCTTGTTTGTCACCCACTTCTCCTGCCCTCAATCCTTCCCAGCATTGAGGTCTTTCTCAGTGAGTCAGCAGTTCGCATCAGATGGCCAAGGGATTGGAGCTTCAACTTCAGCATCAGTCCTCCCAATGAATATTCAGGGTTGATTTCCTTTAAGATTGACTGGTTTGATCTCCTTGCTGTCCAAGGGACTCTCAAGAGTTTTCTCCAGCACCACATTCAAAAGCATCAACTCTTCAGTGCTCAGCCTTCTTTGTGGTCCAACTCTCACAATCCTACATGGCTACAGGAAAAGCCATAGCTTTGAATATACAGACATTTGTCAGCAAAGTGATGACTCTTCTTTTTAATATGCTGTCTAGGTTTGTGATAGCTTTTCTTCCAAGCAGCAAGCATATTAATAAATGTACGAATTAAGTTTAATTCTAATCAAACTCAAGACAGTCACACAATTTTAATCAAAAGCCCACCTGATGCAAAGAGCCAACTCATTAGGAAAGACCCTGATACTGGAAAATTTTGATGACAGGAAGAGAAGGGAGTGATAGAGGATGAGATGGTTAGATGGTATGACAACTCAATGGACATGAGTTTGAGCAAATTCTGGGAGACAGTGAAGGACAGGGAAGGCTGGTGTGCTGTAGTCCATGGGGTCAAAAGGAATTGGACACGACTTAGTGACTTAACAGCAACTTAGATTTTGATACAGTGCTTGAATCATAGTAGGAATTTGAATTAATAAGTGATTCTTTTCATTCTTCTTTGTGGCTTGCTTTTAGTTTTCTAATGTTTATTTCCTGATATTTATTTTTTCACTTGGAAACTATAATCCTAGTAATACCTATACAACCTAAGAAAGTGATGGGTTTGAAGCTTATATAAATATGTATATATATGTTGGTGTTACTGTTCTGTCGCTTAGTCATGTCCAACTCTTTGTGACCCCATGGACTGCAGCACATCAGGTTTCCTTCCCGTCCTTTACGGTCTCCTGGAGCTTGCTCAGACTGATGCCCATTTAGTCAGTGATACCATCCAACCATCTCATCCTCTGTTGTCCCTTTCTCCTCCTGCCTTCCGTCTTTCCCAGCAGTAAGGTCTTTTCTTATGAGTCAGCTCTTCCCATAAAGTGACCAAAGTATTGGAGCTTCAGCTTCAGCATCAGTCCTTCCAATGAATATTTAGGACTGATTTCCTTTAGGATTGATTGGTTTGATCTCCTTGCAGTCCAAGGGACTCTCAAGAGTCTTCTCCAACACCACAGTTCCAAAGCATCAATTCTTTGGTGCTCAGCTTTCTTTATGGTCCAACTCTCATATCCATACATGCTGTTGCTGCTGTTAAGTTGCTTCAGTTGTGTCTGACTCTGTGCGACCTCATAGACAGCAGCCCACCAGGCTCCCCCGTCCCTGGGATTCTCCAGGCAAGAACACTGGAGTGGGGTGCCATTGCCTTCTCCAATGCATGAAAGTGAAAAGTGAAAGTGAAGTTGCTCAGTTGTGTCCGACCCTCAGCAACCCCATGGACCGCAGCTTTCCAGGCTCCTCTGTCCATGGGATTTTCCAGGCAAGAGTTCTGGAGTGGGGTGCCATTGCCTTCTCCGATCCATACATGACTACTGGAAAAACCATAGCTTTGATTAGACAGACCTTTGTTGGCAAAGGAATGTCTCTGCTTTTTAATATGCTATCTAGATTGGTCATAACTTTTCTTATAAGGAGCAAGTGTCTTTTAATTTCATGGCTGCAGGCACCATCTGTAGTGATTTTGGAGCCCAAGAAAATAAAATCTGTCACTGTTTCCACTGTTTCCCCATCTATTTGCTATGAATCGATGTGACTGGATGTCCTGATCTTTGTTGTTTGAATATTGAAATTTAAGCCAGCTTTTTCACTCTACTCTTTCACTTTCATCAAGAGTCTCTTTAGTTCCTCTTCATTTTCTGCCATAAAGGTGGTGTCATCTGCATATCTGAAGTTACTGATGTTTCTCCCGGCAATCTTGATTTCACCTTATGATTCTTCCAGCCCAGCATTTCACATGATGTACTCTGCATAGAAGTTAAATAAGCAGGGCAACAATATACAACCTTGATGTACTCCTTTCCCAATTTGGAACCAGTCCATTGTTCCATGTCCTATTTTAACTGTAGCTTATTGACCTGCATACAAGTTTCTCAGGAGGCAGGTAAGGTGGTCTGGTATGCCCTTCTCTTTATGAATTTTCCATAATTTGTTGTGATCCACACAGTCAAAGGCTTTAGTATAGTCAATGAAGCAGAAGTATATGTTTTTCTGAAATTCTCTTGCTTTTTCTATGATGCAACAGATGCTGGCAATTTGATGTCTGGTTCCTCTGCCTTTTCTAAATCCAGCTTGAACACCTGGAATTTCTTGGTTCACATACTGTTGAAGCCTGGCTTGGAGAATTTTGAGCATTACTTTGGTAGCATGTGAGATGACTGCAATTGTGCAGTAGTTTGAACATTCTTTGGTATTGCTTTTCTTTGGGATTGGAGTGAAAACTGACTTTTCCAGTCCTGTGGCCACTGTGAGTTTTCCAAATTTGCTGCCATATTGCGTGCAGCACTTTAACAGAAACATCTTTTAGGATTTGAAATAGCTCAACTGGAATTCCATCACCTCCACTAGCTTTGTTCATAGTGATGCTTTCTAAGGCCCACTTGACTTCACATTCCGGGATGTCTGGCTCTAGGTCAGTGATCACACCATTGTGATTATCTGGGTCATGAAGATGTTGTTTGTACAGTTCTTCTGTGTATTCTTGCCATCTCTTCTAAATATCTTATTCTTCCTTTAGGTCCATATCGTTTCTGTCCTTTGTTGTGCCCATCTTTGCATGAAATATTCCTTTGGTATCTTTAATTTTCTCAAAGAAATCTCTAGTCTTTCCCATTCTATTGTTTTCCTCTATTTCTTGGCATTATTAATTAAGAAAAGCTTTCTGAGGTATATATGTACATAGGCCTTAATGTCAAATGTAGAAGTGAATGTATTGATTTCACAGCAGATAATAAATAATAAAGTTTGTTCATTTATATTACCTCATTTCTCCTCTTTTTCCACTTCCTCTAGGCATATCTGTGACTTTTGTCCTTGTCCATTTTCAGCAACTCATTATTAAGTAGGTAAATTTCTTTCAGAATTTATAAAATATCCATGTATTACTCCTCATTAGATGTATCGTTATTGACCTTTTATACCTTTATATGTATTTAGTGCTCTGTCAGGCTTTTCTTTCCCTAATTTAGCCACTTAGTTAGAATTTGTTCATGCTACTTTGGCTTTTGATTCCTAAGATTTTCCATCTTCAAGTGGGTGTGAAATGAAGAAAACCTTACTGCTATATTTCCTGATTTTTTTGTTTGCTTAGGAAAATGCCTTCTAGTTTATGAAAATATCCTCCAACTGGAATAAAAACTTAGAAGCATGTAGAAGTTTTGAGTTACATCTCTTTGTTCCTAATATATTGTAGATCAATACAATGCCATCTAACGTTTGGGAGAGGAGTCAGAGGTCAGTTTACTGATTGTTTTCTTTCCGAATGACATGCAGGCTGTGCCTGAATAATTAGGGAATTTCTTCATTATATTTGGATTTCTGTAAATTCACTGGGATAGGTACATATTTCTTTCAGTCATCTTTCTTTGGAATCTGACTATTCAGGTCTTCTTTATTTCAGGAAATTTCTATTATATATTTAAAATTTATACCTTGTGTTCTAATTTTCTTTCACAAGAGCAATTATTCAAAAATTGAATTGTCTTTTCTTATTGTTGTTTTCTGTCTAGTCATTGTGATCTCTTCATCTTTTTACTCTGAATTCTATGTGATTCCCTCTCCCCCAAGATTTACTTTCCTACCACTGAAAAGACTTACTCTACTGTAATTCAATTCCTTTCTGCTTCTAATGGGATTTCAAATACTTTAAAGGTTTTAATTTCCTCTTCAGTTTCTTTGGTAGGCTTGTCAGTTACCTTTCCTTTGTATTCTATTTTTGAACCTTCATTGATATCCTGCATTATTTTTGGTCTCTCTCACCACTTAATTCATGAACTCAAGTTATCTCTAAATTCCTTAAGCATATAGAAAAATTTGCCTTACATTTCTTTCTGTTTTGTTTGGATGCATTTTCCAAAGAATTTTTCATCTATATTACACGTGTGTCTGTTATTTTATTCTTTTTTGCTTTCATTCCATATAAATGAATGCAGTTCATTCCCAGCCTTCTATTAATATTTGTTCCCCTCCCCCATTGTAAAAGATATATTCCCCAGCTTTCCTTTTTGTAGATGTTGCCATGGTTGAATTGTCCCCTTAATCCTTGACCAAAAGAACTGTATGATGATACTTAGTGTCTTTGATTTTGTCATTTAACCATTGATGTCATTTATTGATGTCATTCCTTCCCAAGTGGGAAGGAATGGGCTTGGATAGTGTATCAGCAGCAGCCATAGTTTAACTGTTATTTAAATGGAGTAGGACCCTACGGTTCTTGCCCCTCAATGTCCTCAGCCTGACTTTCACCTGTGGAAAAACTTTAGCTGAAGAATAAGTTTAATCATAGAAGTGAGAACATGCAGAAACAAAGAAAAGCAGTCAAAGAAGACCAAATAACAGTAGTTTAGTCATTTAAGGCATAGTCAAAGACCTTTAGTTCCTTCTCAAAGGCTATAGATAATATTCAAGCCATATCCTTTGGGGTGTCTTATAGATACTGAAATCCCCACCTAGTAGATGAAATTAAGTAGATGATGACCAGATTGCAGCCATGACTTATGCCACCACAATTCTGTCAGCTGGCCTCAAAGAAATGGGAATAAATCAATATGCAACTGAAGAGTCACTGTACTCAGTCGAGATGACGTTGTCAGAACTGACTGCTATTTCTGCATGTAGCCCCTTCCTCAGCCTATAAAAACTCTTGTCCACTGAGTGCCAGGAGGTGGAACTGACCTTTTGACAGGTGTCTGCCCTCCCCTTCTGGTTGCTGGCATCCAAAATAAAGCAAACTTTCCTTTCCACCAACCTGACTTCTTTATTGGCTTTTGAGTGGTGAACTGCTGTTTCCCTCTTTCAGTTGCATTATGTCTGAATATATTTTCTCTGTCTAGAATAGGTATGAATTACCCTGGCTAGGAGAACTAAGGAATTAACAACACTGGTGTTTTGACACAATAATAATGATTCGTGAATTATTATATATAAATATTTCTATTGAGATTTTCCAAGTTCTGATCAAGTATACCCTCTTTCATGAAACTTTCCCCACTACCCTCCTTCCCAATGGTATCCCTCAGTCTGATAGTCTTCTGAAGCCCCCTGTTAGCACGTGATGCCAGGTTAAATAGGTGCTGCTGTGTAGTGCTCTCTGTGGTTTCTCCTGGATCAGTCATGACTCTCTAACTTAATGTAGGTTCTCTGATGGCAAGAATGTGCCTTTTACTTTTGTTTCTTTTATGACTCTCAAGAGATTTTATGGTACATTGGAAGCACACATGTAACAGTTCTTGATTGGTTATTGACTAAACTGTTATCTTTTGGAAAGATAAGATTGGATTACCTCTTTGATTCAAGTAATTATGTTTGAAAGAAACAACATGTTTAAAGTATTTCCAATATCCCAAATAGTTGCTGGGTACTATCAAACATATTGTGTAATTTTTATCCTTTGATAACACAGTAAGTTTTATTAACACTGTTTTACAGATGAAAAATAGTATGACCCACTGATGAATTAACTCTCCAAGTTCTCACAGATAATAAAACATAGAATTAATAATTAAATGCTTCCTTCTAATATGACAACTCATGTTTTCTTCCTCAAGGTATTCAGTGGCACTTCTTGTGGAATTCAGTTATTCCTTATAGAAATAAAATGTTCTCTCCTTGATTTAAAGGTTACTTCCTCAGAGTTTAGACAAGATATATCCATATATTACAGTAGGAAATGGCAGTGACTCTAGTATTCTGGCTTGAAGAAACCTATGGACAGAGGAACCTAGTGGGCTACAGTAGATGGGGTTGCAAAGAGTTGGACATTACTGAGCACACAAGTACACATGCATGCACCCATATTTTGAAATTTTTGTTTTGGTATAATTAAACTGAGAAAAGTTTCACAATCTCCTTCCCACTGAATCTTGACATTCTGAAGGTATGGAACTCATTCGCATTATCCAAAGTGGCTGCCAGAGTTACAGCCATCACTTATGTTACAAGTGGCACAGTAGAGGAGGAGGAAAAGGGGCATTTCAATGAAGTCAGTTGGTAACTCCTAGTTGTCGTTTAAATGTAGTTTTCTTCAGTGGCCCATCAGTTCAGTTCATTTCAGTTCAGTCGCTCAGTCGTGTCTGACTCTTTGCAACCCCGTGAATCGCAGCATGCCAGGTCTTCCTGTCCATCACCAACTCCCGGAGTTTACCCAAACTCATGTCCATCGAGTCAGTGATGCCATCCAGCCATCTCATCCTCTGTCGTCCCCTTCTCCTCCTGCCCCCATCCCTCCCAGCATCAGGGTTTTTTCCAATGGGTCAACTCTTCACATGAGGTGGCCAAAGTATTGGAGTTTCAGCTTCAGCATCAGTCCTTCCAATGAACACCCAGGATTGATCTTTAGGATGGACTGGTTGGATCTCCTTGCAGTCCAAGGGACTCTCAAGAAATAGATGGGAAAACAGTGGAAACAGTGTCAGACTTTATTTTTGGGGGCTCCAAAATCACTGCAGATGGTGATTGCAGCCATGAAATTAAAAGACGCTTACTCCTGGGAAGGAAAGTTATGACCAACCTAGATAGCATATTCAAAAGCAGAGACATTACTTTGCCAACAAAGGTCCATCTAGTCAAGGCTATGGTTTTTCCAGTGGTCATGTATGGATGTGAGAGTTGGACTATAAAGAAAGCTGAGCGCTGAAGAATTGATGATTTTGAGCTGTGGTGTTGGAGATAGTGAGTGAAAATAATGGACAGAGGAAACACATGACAGTTAGGGTTTGGCAGAAATTCTTATAAAACTCATTGATGCCTCAGAGGACCAGAGATCAATTAATTATATGAGAGAAAGCTGAAAGGAACTATAGCAAGCATCACTGCATGGATTCAGAGAATATGAAAATAAAGGAAACATGATTGACAGTTTTATGTCAATGCCAGAAATGCATCTTTGAAGAGATTAAGATCAAAGGACAAAGGGTAGAAGGGTTTCCATTTCCAGAAATATGTTCCTTTTGCTAAATGATGGATCCCTGAACTTCATGTTCATCTATTAATTCAAGTATTTATTTATTCAATAATTATTTCAGTAGCTTTATTGAAATACAATCCACCTATCATGACATTCATCTATTTAAAGTACACAAGTCAATAGGTTTTAGTATATTTACAGAGTTAGGACATTACCACTGCAATCTAAGTTTTAAATATTCCCATTAGCACAAAAAGAAACCCTGTTCCCATTAATAGTCACTACCATTTCTCACTCCTCTTTCTTCTTTCTCCCCTGCTACAGTCATAGGCAGCCACTAATCTTCATGTCTTTATAGACTTGTCTAGTATAGATATTTTATAATAATGAGATTATGTGATATGTGGTCTTTTGTGACTAGTTTCTTTCATTGAAAACATAATGATTTCAAAGTTCATCCCTATTGTAGCAAGTATTAGTAATTGAGTCAATAACTATTTTTGAGTGTAAATTATGTAACAGGCTCAGTAAGTCAAGAGGGGTATAACTTCAAACAGGGGAGACACAGTGCCTGTCCTCATAGAGCTTTTGGCTTAATGGGGAAAGGCTTCAAACAGTCATCACACTAATAACTATATAATTACAATTGTGATGAATATAGTGTGGGTATCACAAGGATACCAAAGTAAACTGAAATGTCAAAGAAGGCCTTTTGGTTAAAGTCATATTTAAATTGAGGACTCAGCTATGAGAAAGAATTGGCCAAAGAAAGAGGCATCAACACATGATTATTGAGCTCCTGCTATATATCAGGCCAACTACAAGGTCAGGAATCAGAGAGATAAAGACATGCTTATTGTCTTGAAGCAGCTTTTGACATAATGAGGCATGACAATAAATAATACACAATGGCAACATTGTGACAAATGCTGTAAGAGTGGTAAACCCACTGCGATTAGGAGCTTAGAGGAGAGGCATCTGGCATGGTCAGGGGACTGAGGCTTGAATAAACCTTCATGTGGAAGTTGATGTATCAGCCGAGTTCTAATGAAGAAAAGGAGCCATCCACTTGAAGAATGACCAGAAGGTTGTTCCAGGCAAAAAGAGCAAAGTCAGCAAGCTTTGAGATGACAAGAGAGCAGGCTGCTTTCAGAAAGTGCATTCTGTAGCAGAGCTTCTCGAAAGCGTCCTCATTAATTCAGGAATCTGTAATGGGCTCTAATCTTTTATCTGTTTTCTAACACCATAGATTTGGATTGTCTCCAGGTATGAGCGATGTAGCTCCATACTTTGCCTGTGTTCCTTTTAGAGAAAGCATTTTAATGAAAGCTGCAGTATTCTAAGAATGTAACTACCCCATCACATGAGATTGTTCTGCACTGTTGCATGTTAAAATGAATCATTGTGTGTAGCACTTATTGTATATCCGGGAGATTACTCTGTAGATCCATATTTAGTTAGGCTTATTGAGTTTGGCTCATATTATTAACATTATTATGGAACTAATAATGGATGTATGTTTCATTTTCCATTGGCAGGGCATTCTAGTTATAATACTCAAGTAATAGCTCAAGAGATATTTTCAATAAAATGTCCCATTTATAGTCACTAGTGGAAAAATAAAACACTCACTCCTCTGGCATAAAAATTTAAGTTTACTAAAATGAGTTTAACTCAGTGACTAAAAGAATACTGTATTGAGTCATGTCAGCTAGATCTTTGAAGAAAAGGTTAGAGGAGAAAAGAACTCAAGTTTGGGACCAGGACCTATTGGTGAAGAATTCAACTTCCAGGTAATGCTTAGTTCAGTTCAATTCATTCGCTCAGTTCAGTTCAGTTCAGTCGCTCAGTTGTGTCTGACTCTTTGCGACCCCGTGAATCGCAGCACGCCAGGCCTCCCTGTCCATCACCAACTCCCAGAGTTCACCCAGACTCACGTCCATCGAGTCAGTGATGCCATCCAGCCATCTCATCCTCTGCCGTCCCCTTCTCCTCCTGCCCCTAATCCCTCTCAGCATCAGAGTCTTTTCCAGTGAGTCAACTCTTTGCATGAGGTGGCCAAAGTACTGGAGTTTCAGCTTTAGCATCATTCCTTCCAAAGAAATCCCAGGGCTGATATCCTTTAGAATGGACTGGTTGGATCTCCTTGCAGTCCAAGGGACTCTCAAGAGTCTTCTCCAACACCACAGTTCAAAAGCATCAATTCTTCAGCGCTCAGCCTTCTTCACAGTCCAACTCTCACATTCATACGTGACCACAGGAAAAACCAGAGCCTTGACTAGACGAACCTTTGTTGGCAAAGTAATGTCTCTGCTTTTGAATATGCTATCTAGGTTGGTCATAACTCACTTGTGTCCAGTTCTTTGCGACCCCGTGAATCGCAGCACGCCAGGCCTCCCTGTCCATCACCAACTCCAGAGTTCACCCAGACTCACGTCCATTGAGTCAGTGATGCCATCCAACCATCTCATCCTCTGTCTCCCCTTTCTCCTCCTGCCATCAATCTTTCCCAGCATCAGGGTCTTTTCTGATGAGTCAGTTCTTTGCATCAGGTGGCCAAAGTTTTGGAGTTTAAGCTTCAGCATTAGTCCTTCCAATGAATATTCAGGACTAATTTCCTTTAGGGTTGACTGGTTTGATCTCCTTGCTGTCCAAGGGACTCTCAAGAGTATTCTCCAACACTATAGCTCAAAAGCATCAATTCTTTGGTGCTCAGTCTTCTTTATGGTCCAACTCACATCCACACATGACTACTGGAAAAACCATAGCTTTGACTGTATGAACCTTTGTCAGTAAAGTAATGTCTGTGTTTTTTAATATGCTGTCTAGGTTTGTCAGGTAATGTTAGTATCACAGAAAAGGATCTAATACATGGGATGGATAAGAAAACTCATGAGGCTCAGATTCATATCAGGAATTTGTCAAGATAGTACTTGGATCATAACTCTATTTCTGTGCTCTAATTCTAGAGTATAATATGGAGAGCGACTAATGGAGCAGGTTTGAAAGATAGCTATGAATGGTCAGTAGGTTGAATCCTCCTCATGGGAAATCTGTTTTTGCCTTTATGGTTCAGAATATGTTGACAGGAGTTGAGGAGCTATAGCTGCTGCTGCTTATTTGGATGAGTTAAGATCTCTGAGAAAATATTTTCCTTCTATCATGCTTGCTATGTGATTAGAGCATCCTCATAGTTCATCTGAAATTTGGGGGAAATCTATGGATCTCTGGGCTGTAGTGGAAGGAGCAGTCTTCCATGCCACTAGGAGAACTGTGTCTGCACTCATTCCAATAGTTCCTTTCAAATAGTTTTCTACAATTTGTGTTGGTGGTGGTGGTCTATTTTTTTTTTTTTTTTTTAACTGGGTGCTTCAGAGAACCTCAGAATAATGAGTAGTGTTTAGCAGCAGGAATTACTGAAATATATCTTCATGGATATAAATACATGATCTTACAAGATGTGTTATCCAAAAAAAATATTGATTGAGCAGCTACTATGGAGCAGGCTCAGTTTTCAATGCAGGAAATGAGTAATGAAAGGCCTGAAGGAAATCAATTCTGAATATTCATTGGAAGGACCGATGCTATAGCTGAAATTCCAATACTTTGGACAACTGATGGGAAGAATTGACTCATTGGAAAATACCCTGATGCTGGGAAAGATTGATGGCGTTGCAAAGAGTCGGATATGATTGGGCCACTGAACTGAATTGACTGAGCGATGAACAAGGAACATACGATTCCTACCTTCATGGAACTTAGGTTATAACATTTCATTACTATGTAGATAAATCACAGGGTCAAGAAGGGGAACCTTGTCAAGGTGAGGCTCCTTTTTATGCCCTAATCCCTTGCTGTCTTCTACTTAGTGTTCAGATCAGGCAGAGGTTAGAGCATTTGCATTTAGGTGGCAAGAGCTGCATAAAGTGTCTAAGAAGCTATGAAAGGAACTTGACCAGGAGATGTAACTAAAGAGTAAAATTATTCCTTGCAGGAAAGATAATCTAACTTCAGTTTACTTTCTATGCCTTATCTTAATTTTTTTATTCTTTAGCTTTTAAAAAAGTATCATTTTAAATTCTTTCCTTCTAGATTTTTTAAATTAACTTATTGACCTGCCTTCATTAAGTAGCTCAGTTGGTCATTATTCCTTCTCACTAGGGATAGATAAAACAACCCAAAATTTTAAAAAAGAGTTTCTCTCTAAGCTGCATTTCAAAGCTTAGGTCCTGAGGAAAAATAAAAGCCACACAATAAAGTTAGGAGAATTGGGAGAGTGGAATGGAAGCAAATGAAGCTGAATCATCAATTTCTCCAGACTGGTTCCCTGGAGAAATCCTGGGATGAGGAAAAAACTTCCTGATGTTTCTTTAGGATCAGAGAGTGAGACCTAAGCCAATTTCTGGGGGTGTAGAACTCCTTGGAAAGATGTCAAGACCCTAGAGAAGAAATGCATCTGGGCAGAGGTAGTCTTAGATAACGTCACAGTTTCTTGAACCCTAGCATGTTGTCAAAGCAGCAGAATAAAATGGTTACTTTAAACTCAATATGATGAAAGCATGGTGGAAAGAGCTACCAGATCCTGAGGTGCCATGTGAACAGCATCAATTGTCATCTCTGTAGCAGTTTGTGTGTTGAGCTCTCCAAGGACCAGGAGTGATGACAGGTGCCTTAGTGGAGTCTTGTTTGGTCAAATTATTCTGACTCTCTGATGGTGCTCTCCCAACTCCCTAATACACACACACACACACACACACACACACACACACTCTTATATCTGATCTCTATATGCTCCTTGTGGCAGAGTCACAACTCTAGGTGGATAAAGGTCCTTAAACAGAAGAAGGTAATATAGTTTGTGGCCTGAGACTCCTTGCTGTACTTGCTTTAATGTCTCACCATATCTCCCTGAAACTGGAGACCAAGGAGGTTCTTTGGGACCAGCTTGAACCAATGTATTCTGGGTTCTAGGGCAATAGTAGAAAGAGATACTCAGGAGAGAGTGATCTGAGGAGAAATTATGATGATCTTGGTTTAGGTCACTTTCCTTAAGTTTCGTGAATCTGACATTTAATCAGAACATTCAGTTTGGTTCAGTTCAGTTCAGTCGCTCAGTCATGTCCGACTCTTTGCGACCCCATGAATCGCAGCACACCAGGCCTCACTGTCCATCACCAACTCCTGGAGTTCACCCAGACTCACGTCCATCGAGTCAGTGATGCCATCCAGCCATCTCATCCTCTGTCGTCCCCTTCTCCTCCTGCCCCCAATCCCTCCCAGCATCAGAGTCTTTTCCAATGAGTCAGCTCTTTGCATGAGGTGGCCAAAGTACTGGAGTTTCAGCTTTAGCATCATTCCTTCCAAAGAAATCCCAGGGCTAATCTCCTTCAGAATGGACTGGTTGGATCTCCTTGCAGTCCAAGGGACTCTCAAGAGTCTTCTCCAACACCACAGTTCAAAAGCATCCGTTCTTCGGCACTCAGCCTTCTTCACAGTCCAACTCTCACATCCATACATGACCACAGGAAAAACCATAGCCTTGACTAGATAGACCTTTGTTGGCAAAGTAATGTCTCTGCTTTTGAATATGCTATCTAGGTTGGTCATAACTTTCCTTCTGAGGAGTAAGCGTCTTTTAATTTCATAGCTGCAGTCACCATCTGCAGTGATTTTGGAGCCCCAAAAAATAAAGTCTGACACTGTTTCCACTGTTTCCCCATCTATTTCCCATGAAGTGATGGGACCAGATGCTGTGATCTTTGTTTTCTGAATGTTGAGCTTTAAGCCAACTTTTTCACTCTCCACTTTTACTTTCATCAAGAGGCTTTTTAGTTCCTCTTCACTTTCTGCCATAAGGGTGGTGTCATCTGCATATCTGAGGTTATTGATATTTCTCCCAGCAATCTTGATTCCAGCTTGTGTTTCTTCCAGTCCAGTGTTTCTTATGATGTACTCTGCATATAAGTTAAATAAGCAGGGTGACAATATACAACCTTGACATACTCCTTTTCCTATTTGGAATCAGTCTGTTGTTTCATGTCCAGTTCTAATCTGACCTGCATACAGATTTCTCAAGAGGCAGGTCAGGTGGTCTGGTATTCCCATCTCTTGAAGAATTTTCCACAGTTTACTGTGATCCACACAGTCAAAGGCTTTGGCATAGTCAATAAAGCAGAAATAGACGTTTTTCCGGAACTCTCTTGCTTTTTCCATGATCCAGCAGATGTTGGCAATTTGATCTCTGGTTCCTCTGCCTTTTCTAAAACCAGCTTGAACATCAGGAAGTTCACGGTTCATGTATTGCTGAAGCCTGGCTTGGAGAATTTTGAGCATTACTTTACTAGCGTGTGAGATGAGTGCAATTGTGTGCTAGTTTGAGCATTCTTTGGCATTGCCTTTCTTTGAGATTGGAGTGAAAACTGACCTTTTCCAGTCCTGTGACCACTGCTGACTTTTCCAAATTTGCTGGCATATTGAGTGCAGCACTTTCACAGCATCATCTTTCAGGATTTGAAATAGCTCCACTGGAATTCCATCACCTCCACTAGCTTTGTTCGTAGTGATGCTTTCTAAGGCCCACTTGACTTCACATTCCAGGATGTCTGGCTCTAGATGAGTGATCACACCATTGTGATTATCTGGGTCATGAAGATCTTTTTTGTACAGTTCTCCTGTGTATTCTTGCCACCTCTTCTTAATATCTTCTGCTTCTGTTAGGTCCATACCATTTCTGTCCTTTATCGAGCCCATCTTTGCATTAAATGTCCCCTTGGTATCTCTAATTTTCTTGAAGAGATCTCTAGTCTTTCCCATTCTGTTGTTTTCCTCTATTTCTTTGCTTTGATCACTGAGGAAGGCTTTCTTATCTCTTCCTGCTATTCTTTGGAACTCTGCATTCAGATGCTTATAACTTTCCTTTTCTCCTTTGCTTTTTGCTTCTCTTCTTTTCACAGGTATTTGTAAGGCCTCCCCAGACAGCCATTTTGCTTTTTTGCATTTCTTTTCCATGGGGATGGTCTTGATCCCTGTCTCCTGTACAATGTCACAAATCTCATTCCATAGTTCATCAGGCACTGTATCTATCAGATCTAGGCCCTTAAATCTATTTCTCACTTCCACTGTATAATTATAAGGGACTTGATTTAGGTCATACCTGAATGGTCTAGTGGTTTTCCCTACTTTCTTCAATTTAAGTCTGAATTTGGCAATAAGGAGTTCA
Source organism: Bos mutus (assembly GCF_027580195.1). NCBI lineage: Eukaryota > Metazoa > Chordata > Mammalia > Artiodactyla > Bovidae > Bos > Bos mutus. The sequence continues at coordinate 23,691,592 of NC_091620.1, read as the reverse complement.
TGATCTGAGCCACAGTCAGCTCCTGGTCTTGTTTTTGTTGACTGTGTAGAGCTTCTGCATCTTTGGCTGCAAAGAATATAATCAGTCTGATTTCGGTGTTGACCATCTGGTGATGTCCATGTGTAGAGTCTTCTCTTGTGTTGTTGAAAGAGGGTGTTTGCTATGACCAGTGCATTTTCTTGGCAAAACTCTATTAGTCTTTGCCTTGCTTCATTCCATATTCCAAGGCCAAATTTGCCTGTTACTCCAGGTGTTTCTTGACTTCCTACTTTTGCATTCCAGTCCCCTATAATGAAAAGGACATCTTTTTTGGGTGTTAATTCTAAAAGGTCTTGTAGGTCTTCATAGAACCGTTCAACTTCAGCTTCTTCAGTGTTACTGGTAACATTAGTGGTTTCTTATAAGGTATCACATTCTCATTACTGTAGTTCTATGGTCTTTGGATATTTGTTGTCACACCCTGCTGTGCTTTATTTTCTAGAGTCATCTTTGGTATCCTCCTCCTTTTAAAAGAAAGTAACAACATCCATAAACATAAAAAAAGTCACAAAGTAAATTTAAACTACTACCTATCTATATTCCATTTTTGTCTATTTTACCACATAATATAAACATATCCTTGCTATATTATAAGATACATAATTGGGCTTTAGAGGATGGAGCTCAAGTAACCTTCAAATTGTTACTTCTTACTTTTCTCCAACTTCCCAAGTCAGTGTCTCAGCCTCTTGTTACTTATTTATTTGTAAGTAAGTAAGACATTCTTAGAGCCAAGGATTTGACGTGGGCAAGTAGATGGTAGGAAGCAGGAAAATAGAGAAATCAGTTCTTTTAGCATGAATTGATACTATTAAGAATTATCTTTTAGGTTTCTTCATGGAAAGATATGTTTCATAAAAATGTAGAGATAAAATTTCTCCACCCTTATCTTACTATAATAATATCTATAAGCACTATCTCTTTCTTTGAATTTTTATTGTTCTCTCTTTTTGAATTATTAAGATCTGATAATGTTTAGTGAAGAACCAATCTGAAAAGGCACTACTGGTTCTCATTTAAAAGATATAAGAAAAGAAAATGGAACACTGTTATCAAAAGCATTAATAGATTGTTGAATGAAATGGAAGGTTAAATAAGACATCTGTTGGATATAAGCTCTTTGAAAGAATGCATTTGTAGTAGTATTGAATAATTTTACTTTCACTTTTGATTTTTTATTTAAAAATGTCTTCGTGAAGAACAAGATGTTTAGGGTGATAAAGTACTCTGAGGCCAAAGAAAGAATAAATAACTCTTTTGCATGTGATGTGGAGAGAGAGCTGATGTTAGCTATCTGGATCCATTGGTGATATAAATCCATGTGGATTCATGGAGTTGTTCTCGAGAAGCAGGCGGGAACACCAGTTGGGAAATGTTTCTCTCTGGGGCTGCTCAAGTGCATCCATTTCATTTCAGTAGATGGGGATATGAGCAGGCTGTATATGAGAAGTGTGACTACCAAATGATTAGAACAGATTTGATAAGGAAAGCATGCTTGTGGAGTCAGCTTGTCAAATTTATATTTTATTAAGGGATGTCTGTGTGCCTGTCAATGGGCTTATGTTTTCTTTCAGTTTAAAGCACAGCAATGTCACCTGATGCATGCTCCACGCTGCATATTGCTTCTGGGGAGGTTGCTGGCACTGTTATAGAGAGGCTCTTCTGCCTCTGAACAGTTACTTGTCTTGTTCTTCATTCTATAGCCTATGCCCTGCACAGAGTTTCAGTAATAACATGGGTTTGGGGCCAGGCTGGTAAATGCCAGCATCAGGATTTTCCTAGCAGGTATTAGATGAACTCAAAATTTTCTCTCTCGAATTGGAAAGCAGTGTATAATGAATAGACAAAATAGTGCCTTTAAGAAATGCAGTGGTAATAAAGCCTGTCATTGAAGGGAAATTGTCCAATTCTGAAGTAAGGTAATTAAAAAAAAAACTGATGTGGCGAAATTTTTTTCAATTTACTATTATAGAGTTGACCTTCTTTGATGTCAACGTTCAAAAGGTAAAAAAAGTCTCTGTTTTACATAGACTGTTGATATTAGCTTAAATTTCTATTCTAGCTTGCCGAGGCAATGTAAATTAAAAACAAGCAATGGAAATACCATTTCATCTTGATTAAACCATCTAAATAAAGCGATAGTGCTAATAAGCACCTGCTTTAAGAACGGAGTGTGTCTATATCTTTTGATTTCTACTCTTGCTCAAAACTGACATTCACATTCTATGCTGCCATTTGAATTTCTTGCTATTTAAAGTAATTTTTTTTTTTTTTAATCAGGATGGATGTTACTGTTGAGTATCTGTAGCCCTATTTTGGCAAGGAAATCAGAGCCTGGCAGCCTTTTTCAACAATTTCCTATAATGCAGGAGGGCTTAATGCCCCTATTATAGAACTGATTCTATTATACTCTCCTCTCCAGAACTAATGGAGCACTCGACTTATTCATGTTAAAGAAAATGATTAAATATGAAAAGCTTCCAGACTCTGCTTCTTGCCAGGATTAAAACTGCTCTGTCCTTTATACTGACCAGAAAAGTCACCCCTTAATTAAGTTTATTGTTATTTGTCACCTGCCAGGAAGTTGCATGCGAAGCACATAAAAGCACATCTGTTGGAAACAATTTTAGATCTGCCTTTAAAGTCCATATTGTTGTTTTATTGTATATATATATCTATGTTAATTGATAATCATGGCTAACATTTATTGAGGGCTTAAAACACGAGAATACTCTTTTAGTTCTTCATATGAATTGAGTCAAGTAATTTTTATTGGAAAACCCTAAGAAATACGTGCTGTTTTTGTCACCATTTTATGGATGGAGAAAATAAGGCTCAGAGCTTAAGCCAGTAGTGGCATAAGGATTGAACTACTCACCATCTAAGCTCTTAATAACCACTATTCTTATCTATTTTTCCATTTAGCTAAAACATATGAAAGTGAATTAAGCTAGTGAGTTGGTAATCAACTCATTCATTAAAAATGTATTGAGTAGTCATTTTTTGCAACATAACAATCATAGCAAAGTATTACTGTAAGCTGGGTAAAATATAGTTTCTTAACTAAGTGAACTTTTTATTTAGTGACAGATAGGAAGGCACAAGCTAAATAAGATGTAAGGTTGTGTGTATTGTATTACAATGCAAATACAAATTCAATAGGAGGTTCAGAGGGATACGTTTATCTTAATTATGGTGTCAGACAAATGTTTATGAATGAGCATGCTTTTAAAGCTTTATGAAAGATTTGGACAAGTAGAGTTATAGAATTACAATTTCTGTGTAGAGGGTAAAGTATAAGCCAAAGAAAAGAAAGTCTCTGTGGTTTACTGTTTCTTTCTTTTCTTTTTTTTTTTTTCAGTAAAGCTGGGGCATTATTTTGAGATGTTTATAGTGGGAAAAGCAGTATAGAATCATATAGGGTTAGAGTGAATGTGTTCATAGAGATGATCTACTATATGAAACTTTCACTGATATAAAAACTGAAGCTGGAAGAAATATTATACACTTTTATTTATATAATCTCTTATTGTACAAAGACTTGAAAGTTGCAAACAGAAATATTAACTTGAAAGGATAAATTGTATTCATGTTATGGATGAAACTGAATGTCCAATTTAGGAATTTAGATTTTAGTAGAGAGCCAATGAGGGCTTCCCTGGTGGCTCAGCGGTAAAGAATCTGCCTGCAATGCAGGAGCCACAGGAGACGGGGGTTCAATCCCTGGGTTGGGAAGATCCCCTGGAGGAGGAGATGACAACCCACTCCAGTATTCTCGCCTGGAGAATCCCATGGACAGAGGAACCTGACGGGCTACAGTCCATGGGGTTGCAAAGAGTCAAACATGACTGAAGCAACTTAGCATGCATGCAGAGACCTAATGAAGTTTTTTGCTTTTTGTTTTGTTTGTTTAGTTTGCTTGGCAGTATGTATTGATCTCTGGATGCAGACCAGAATTTAAACTGCACCTCTCACCTTTATTACTCACTAACCCTGTGGTTTGTAGCAAATTCACTAATCTCTCTCTTGATGATAATATTATTTCCCTCAAAGATTTACTCAAGGGTAGCTTAGATATTGCATGTTTAGCTATTATTGGCATAGAGTATATATGAATATATAAGCACATAATTGCCACATTTGAGTTTTATGTAAATGGCTGGATAAAATCTGTGTTATAGAAAAATAACCAATGACAATGTGGATCATATTTTTCAAGGGTGGAAAATTGGAAGCAAGATGATAAATATTATAATGTCCCAGAAAAGAAGTAAAAAGTATAAACTGCATAATTAAGATAAGTCAAAATCTTATAGATTCTATAGCATTTGGTCACTGATTATATATGAGAGAGTCTAGAGAGAAAATATCGCTGATAACCCTGATCTTCAAAACCTGAATGAGTAAGAGAAAGGTGATGATATTGATTGATGTAGGAAGCAAGGATCAAGACAAAGTTTGAGAATGTTCATGATGAGTAGGAGTTTAGTGTTGAGGTACAGTTTGGGGGAGGTCTCCTGAATGTAGCTGAACAAGTGTAAATATCAGGAAGGTAAAAGACAAATTTCCAAGAGTCATCCATGGAATTAAAAATTGAAACTATAGAAGGACATTGTATTAAGGACTGAAGTATGGAAAAATTGAGGGAAAAGAGAGTGAGTAAGCTGAGCACTGAAGAATTGATGCTTTTGAACTGTGGTGTTGGAGAAGACTCTTGAGAGTCCCTTGGACTGCAAGGAGATCCACCCAGTCCATCCTAAAGGAAATCGGTCCTGAATATTCATTGGAAGGACGGATGCTGAAGCTGAAACTCCAATATTTTGGCTACCTGACGCGAAGAACTGACTCATTTGAAAAGACCCTGATGCTGGGAAAGATTGAAGGCAGGAGGAAAAGGGGCAACAGAGGATGAGATGGCTGAGTGGCATCACCGACTCAATGGACATAAGTTTGAGTAAAGTCTGGGAGTTGGCAATGGACAGGGAGGCCTGGCATGCCGCAGTCCATTGGGTTGCAAATAGTTGAACACGACTGAGCAACTGAACTGAAGTGAACTGAATAGTGAGTAGTTGTCAAAAAGATGGAAAGTCCATCAACTGAGTTTATGGCAAGGGAGTGATGTCACCATTTCCATAAACAGTAACTGTTCCACAGGGTGCTGCTTCAGAAAAGTAAAGGCACTGTAAAGTGGTCACTGGACTGTTATCAGTAACAATTAGGGATTTTTTAATACTGTGATTGAAGATAGCTTATCATAAGTTGAGGAATGATTAGAAGGAGAATTGGAAGCAGAGTGTAATCAATATTTTAGTTTAGTAGAAGAGAAATTGGATTGAGGTCAAGTAGCATTTTATTTTTATAAGGACAATTTTATTTTTATATGGAATGACTGAACATTTACAAAGAAGTCTAATGAATAGACAAATTGAAGGTGTGTATGTAAAGACCATGGAGGCAGTTCCAATAGAACATGACATAGGTAAGATCAAGTGAAGTTTGAAGGACTTTGAAAATTAAAAAGAAAATTTCTTGTCTTCTGAGATAAAATGGTTACATAATGAACAGTTATAGAAACACATTGAAGTTGATGGCAGATAAGCTGATGGAGTTCTTTTGGGATGGTTAATCTTTCATCAAAGGAGAAGGTGAGATCAAGCAGTGATATGAAGAGCCATATGTTCCATTCACAAGAGAGCAACTCTGTGTAAGAAAACACAGATTAAACTAAGAAAATCTAGGTAAGTTATTTACAGTTACATTTGAGATAGCAAATAGCATGAATTTGTAATGCAGCCAGTTGGTTGCTTTATATTTATCTATCTATATCTTCATTGCTTTGGAGATTTGGATTAAAAGCTGGATAATATAAAATGTTTATTTTGGCTGAAAATTGTCACTGAAAATTAAACATACTAGGTACCAAGCAAAAGAAAAAGGTCTTGACCTCTAGGGAGAAGATTTGATATAGTCAACCTGAAGCTCAGTCTTGATATAGATATGAACAGAAAATTTTAAGAATTGTAAATAATTGAGGAGTAGGAATAGTTCTGAAGCTAAATCGAAAGTTTAAAACAACATATGAAGTGGTGAAGGTAGAATACTCCATCCAGAGAGAGAATTCTCAGTACTTGAGATTTAGGCAAAGAAGCATTCTGAGCTGAGCTGAAACAAATTGGTGATGAAAATGATAATGTGTGTGCATATTTTCATGAAGAAAAAGATATAAGAAGGACCAGCAGGAAAACTGCTTTTAGTTTAATAGAATTGTCAAATTCAAGGACACAAAGATTTAATTTTAGGTTTTATTCTATTAATTTTATGGATTTAGCTCTTATATTCAAGTCTGTTATCTATTTTTTTATCTCAGTTTTATTTATTTATTTATTTTACTTTACAATATTGTATTGGTTTTGCCATACACTGACTGTTATCTATTTTTAGTTAGCTTTTGAGTTTGGTGTGAGGTAGGGGTTCAAATTTTCTTTTATATGTAAACAAACAGTTGTTCTAGCACAATTTGTTGAAAAGTCAATTGTTTCCCCAACAGAGTTTTCTTGATATGCTTGTCAAATTCAATTGGGTGTAAATGCAATCTATATCTGAATTCTTCATGCAAATTCATTAATGTATATGTATATCCTTATGTCAGCACCACACTGTTTGGATTACTATAGCTTTCTCATGAGTTTTGAAATTAGGAAACGTGAATCCATCAACAATCCATTGTTATTTTCTTTTTAAGATTGTTTGGACTATTTTGGGTCTCTTGAATTTCCATGTGAATTTTAGAATCATTCTGTCATTTCCTGCAAAAAAAGTCTTGTTGTTATTTATTTTAAAATCGGTTTTCTCTTCTCCAGTTCATTTATCTCTTCTCTAATCTTTATCATTTTGTTCTGTTTGCTTGAGTTTGGTTTGTTCTTCCTTTTCCAGTCTTTTAAGGTAGAAATTCAAGTTACTGATTTGAGAAGAAAAAAAAAATTTAGTATAGGCATTTATAAATATAAATTTGCCTCTATGTATACATTCCCAAGGCTTTTGTATTTGTGTTAATCTCAAAGTATTTTATAATTTCCTATATGATTTCCTCTTTGGTCCATTGAGCATTTAGGAATGTGTTGTTTAATTTCAATTTAGTTTTCAATTTCTAATTAATTTTGTTACTTATTTCTAATCTCATTTCATGTGGTCAGAGAACATACTTTGTATTAATCTAGCCTTTCAAATTCATCAAGGCTTATTTTAAAGACTAGTATCTGTTCCATATATATTCTGATCTTGTTCCAAGATTGGTTCAAAATATAAATTAAGTCAATATGATTCATTATGTTAAGAGAAAAGAATAAAAAGCACATGATCATTTCAATTGGAAAGCATTTGAAAGAATCTAACACATTTCAATATAAAAACCCTAGAAAAAACTAGAAATAGACAGACACTTGTTTAATTTGATTAAGTTTACTTAAAAACCCATCACTGGCATACTTATTGTTGACTGCATTCTTTACTACAGAGACTACAAATAAGACAAGAATGTCTGCTCTCTCGACTTAATTGTACTGGAGTTCTATACAGAATAATTAAGAGAGAAAAGGAAATTAAAAGTATACAAAATGAAAAGCAAGAAGTAAAGCTTTTATTTGAAGAAGATATATCTTTAACAGGGAAAATCTATGAGACCTAGTAAGATAATTGATCAAGGTTTCAAAATCAATATACAAGAATCAATTGTATTCTATACACTTTAATGAACAATCTGAAAATGAAATTCCTAAAACTATTCCATTTACACTAGCAGCAAAAAGAATAAAATACTTAGGAATAAGTTTAATAAGTATAAAACATTATGAAAACTAGAGAACATTGTTGAGAGCCATTTAAATATGATCTAAAAATAAAGGGAAAATTCACATATTCATGGATTTAAAGACAATATTATTAAGATGGAACTACTCCCCATACTAACCTGCAGAGTCAACACAATCCAAATGAGAATCCTTCAAATTAATTGTCTAATGATTTGCTATCTCCTCTCCATGTTCTCTCATTCTTTCTCTCTCTTTTGTGAACTACCTTTAATCATTTCTGCCCCATTTTTTAACTTTCAAGCCCAACAGCTAAGATGTGATTTGAAGGAATATAGTCTGCCAGATGAACTAAGTGTGGAAAGTGTGCACTTTTAAAAAATACTTGCTCTCTGATTCTGTTTTATTTTAAACAGCTCATACATTTCATATACGAAATAATTCGCCCATTGAAAGCACACAAATCAATGGTTTTGAATATATTCACATAGTTGTGCAGTCATCACTACAATCTAATTTTACATTTTTATCTCTCAAAAGAAACCCTGTACACATTTTCATTCACTCTGTGTTCTCCATTCTAAACCCACTCAAAGCAAGCACTAATTTATTTCTGTCTGTACACAGTTGCCTTTTCTGGATATTTTATATAAATGTAATTATACAATTTGTGGTCTCTGTGACTGTATTTTTTTCTCTAGGCATAATGTTTCCTGATTTCATCCATGTCCCGGCATTTATTTGTATTCCATTCCATTGTAGTACTCAATAATTTTTAACTGCATGGGTATATCACATTTTGTTGATTCATTGATTAGAAGATAGACATTTTGTTGATTCCACTTTTTGGTGATTCTGAAATTACTTTCTGTTTTTATACCCTCTGTGAAATAGAAACAATGTGATTAACTATGAGGAAGTTCACTTTAAGGGGTTAAAGGCTTGAGGACAAAAGGGAAAATATAAATTATTTAGGGGAGTAAAAGACTGAATGGCCTGAGGAACTGTTGCAGAATTGGGTGACTTGCCGGGCCCACTTGGTTTTAGTGATCAGGAATTTAAAGTGAGACTGATTTTGTCTTTTCTGTCTGACTTCAGCCATTCAAGGGCTTGAGAAAAAGTGGATGAAGAATTGATTAGAACCAAAATTGGGGAATTTACAAACATGTTCAGTGGAGAGAGAGGAAAATGAGAGTTGAGTGTGAATGCAGGGTGTTAGTGTGGTGGCAGAATTGAAATTTATCCTGGGAAAAAAAGAACAGTAATGGCAGGATGGAGAGAGCCAAGAAGCATGAACTGAAAAGGTGAGAGGTGGTGGATGAAGAGGATGAGGCTTGATATTTGGATAATAGGGAGTGTGCTGCAAGTGGTAATGCCAACTTCAAGGCAGTTCAACCATGGGAATCAGTGCTGGAGGCTGGGTGAAGGCAAAGGTCATTGTAGGAGAGGAGTTCAATGAATCAACAGGCTGAGGTATTGAATGAGCATCTATCATGATATTAAAAGTATCAATATTTATGAAGTTTTTAGAGAGGGGTGGGGATAGGTGATCCATGGACTACATCTTCAAAGATTTAGGTGATTAATTTCTTTAGAGACCTAGAAAAAGGAATGGGTTTTTAAGGAGATATGAAGAACAATGATGAATATGCACACCTGAAAGAATTGCATGGAGAGAAATATCCTCAGGAGCAGCCTTGCTTGGGTTCACAGAAGAAGTTGAAGATATTTAAGATTTTTAAGTTGACTGGTCCAGAGGGCACAGTGACTCAGTGTGGGAGTTGGAGGGTGAAATATGAGATTGGGTCAATTCAGACTTCATAAACAATGTCAGTCAGTTTAGTTCAGTTCAGTTGCTCAGTTGTGTCCAGCTCTTTGTGACCCCATGGACTGCAGCACACCAGGCCTCCCTGTCCATCACAAACTCATATCCATCGAGTTGGTGATACCATCCAAACATCTCATCCTCTGTCATCCCTTTCTGCTCCCACCTTCAATCTTTCCCAGCATCAAGGTCTTTTTCAATGAACAATAAACAATGCAGGCAAGATAATCACGTGATGAGAGAGAACCTGCTGCTACTGCTCAGTCACTTAGTCGTGTCTGACTCTTTGTGGCCTCATGGACTCTAGCCCACCAGGCTCCTCTGTCCATGGGATTCTCCAGCGAGAATACTGGAGTGGATTGCCATGCCCTCCTCCAGGGGATCTTCCCAATCCAGGGATCTAACCTGAGCCTCCTGCATTGGCCAGCAGGTTCTTTACCACTAGTGCCACCTGGGAAGCCCCAGGTAACCTGGGGATCCTGTATTTTCTATGGTGACTGACATAAAAAGGGACAAGGGTCTTGGTGGGATTATTTCTGATGATCTCTGAGACAGATTTGAATGCTGATACTATAACTGTTGAGGAAGGGAAGAGGGCTGCAGGAGCACATAAAGTTCTGTTTTCATCCCTTGGCATCTTCTTTCAAAGGCAGCTTTAAGAACCCAAAAAGGATCACAACATACAGAACTCTGTGAGAGCTCCATTACCTTTGATGCTATTGAGGCTGAAATTTTATTTTAAGAAAGGAAAGGAAGTCATGAGGAAAACTATTCTGTACATCATTCTGAACATCAATGAAAAGATGCTTGGTGAAATGCAAGTGGCTGAAATGTTAGCAAATGTGCTCAAACAATATTTGAGGTTAAAATATCAAAGAAAATTAAACATAAGGCTTAATCAAATATGGATCATAGACCTTAGAAAGAAGAATTAGAAATGCTCAGTGGTCTCACAAATCAGTAAGAATAATAGCAACACTGCAGTATAAATAAAAATAATCATTAAATATCGGAAACAAGTCAATAAAAAATAAGACAAACTGAAAAATATTCAACACAACTGCTACTCACAGAATTACATAATAAAATGCAATGATATGCTTCCTTTGACAGTTCAGTTCAGTTCAGTTCAGTTCTGTCACTCAATCGTGTCTGGCTCTTTGTGACCCCATGGACTGCAGTGTGCCAGGCTTCCCTGTCCATCACCAACTCCCTATCCAACACCAACATATTGCAAACTTGCAAATAAATTATATTTGATAGATATATAAATATTATTCTATAAGTATATTAATGTTTTATGAATATATTCGTTCATAATTATGTATATATATTAAAATTTTTGTATATTGTTTGTATATGTTCAATAACAGGCAGAAAAGTGATATCTCTCATGTGTTTCTGAGGAGAGTGGGGAGTTAATATGTAAAATGTTTGCAGCAATAGACTTTATGTACTAAGAGTATTTAAAATGCTTATGTACTTTGACCCCTTAAATCCACTTTTGGAATATATCTTAAGGAAATATCAGATGTATACTCAAAGATTTATTTTTATGCATACTAATTGAAACATCATAAAACTAAAATATTGGAACTACTCTAAATATCCAAATAACGGGTGAAAAACTGCAGTATTTAAACCTCAATGTCTATTAATGGCTATTGGACAATGCTGGCAGTGTTTTAAATAAATTTTATGATATAATATTGGATGCACATGAAAGGAAAAAAATCTTTATTACAGAAGAATCTGACATGAGTGAGCGACTGAACAACAACAATATATCTATAAACATATTATGCCTTAGGCCTTTGAAAATCATAGCAAATTCAGTCCAAGGAACTAATATATCTCTGAGCTTATATGGAAATGCTTCAACATAAGGAAGCCATGTTTTGAAGCCATCCATCCCATGGCTTCAATCCCATGGTTGGATGGCATCACTGACTCAGTGGACATAAGTTTGAGCAAACTCAGGGAGATAGTGAAGGACAGAGAAGCCTGATGTGCTGCAGTTCATGGGGGGTCACAAAGAGTCAGAGATGACTTAGCAACTGAACAAGAAGAACATAATTTGATGCATAATTAAAAGAACATGCAAGAACCACCTAACAACTTCAGCACTGGAACATTTTCAAATATCTCTAAAGTTATCTACAGGACTCTTGCCTATCCCACCAATACCTAAAAGCTTATCCCTAATTTCTTGATCATAAATACACCCTTTATATTGGAGCGTAACAAACATACAAAAAATACCCAAATCATAATATATAGATAATGAATATTGTAATTGAACATACCTGAGTAACCAGCATCCAGATTACTAAACACAGAAATACAAGATAAGCCCTCCTTGTGCTGCTTTCCTCAAAGGAAAATTATTCTGACTTCTCCTACTATAATTAGTTATGCCTGACTTTGAACAATACATAAATGAACTCACATAGTATGCATTTTTGTGTGTGTTTGGATTCTTTCTAAGCATTGTGTGTGTGGACATCTCATTTCCAAATTGGAAGAGCAAAGTATTCTGAAGATCTTGCTGCTTTATATAAAAACAGAAACACTGGCAAAATCTCTCAAAATCAGTATTTTCAGAAATCTGGAAATTAACTAATGACTTGCAACAATTTGAGGAATGCTTTTACTAAAAGATAAACAGTAGATTCTTAATAAGAACCCAGAGTCTTGTCACTTTTTCAGTTGTCGTTCAGCCGTGTCCGACTCTGCGAGCCCATGGACTGCAGCCTGCCAGGCTTCCCTGTCCATCACCAACTCCTGGAGCTTACTCAAACTCATGTCCATTGAGTCGGTGATGCCATCCAACCATCTCATCCTCTGCCGTCCCCTTCTCCTCTCACCTTCAATCTTTCCCAGCATCAGGGTCTTTTCCAATGAGTCAGTTCTTCACATCAGGTGGCCAAAGTATTGGAGCTTCAGCTTCAGCATCAGTCCTTCCAATGAATATTCAGGACTGATTTCCTTTAGGATGGACTGGTTGGATCTCCTTGCAGTCCAAGGGACTCTCAAGAGTCTTTTCCAACACTACAGTTCAAAAGCATAAGTTCTTCAGTGCTCATCTTTCTTTATTTTTCAACTCTCACATCCACACATGACTACTGGAAAAACCATAGCTTTGACTAGAAGGACTTTTTTTGGCAATCTCTCTGCTTTTTAATATGCTGTCTAGGTTGGTCATAGCTTTTCTTCACCATCTGTAGTGATTTTGGAGCCCCTCAAAATAAAGTCTGACAGTTTCCATTGTTTCCCCATCTATTTGCCATGAAGTGATGGGACCAGATGCCATGATCTTAGTTTTCTGAATATTGAATATTAAGCCAACTTTTTCACTCTCCTCTTTCACTTTCATCAAGAGGCTCTTTAGTTCTTCTTCACTTTCTGCCATAAGGGTGGTGTCATCTGTGTATCCGAGATTATTGATATTTCTCCCAGCAATCTTGATTCCAGTTTGTGCTTCATCCAGTCCAGCATTTCATGTGATGTACTCTGCATATAAGTTAAATAAGCAGGGTGACAATATACAGTCTTGACTTACTCCTTTCCCAATTTGGAACCAGTCTGTTGTTCCATGTACAGTTCTAACTGTTGCTTCTTGACATGCATACAGATTTCTCAGGAGACAGATCAGGTGGTCTGGCTCATCTCTTTAAGAATTTTTCAGTTTGTTGTGATCCACATAGTCAAAGGCTTTTTAACTTACCCTATTAATATCCCCTTCTCCCAGCTCAATAATAGTCTTAAAAAGCAATTATGTTAGATGTGAAAACCGGCAACTTAGCACAAGCTGGAATAATGAGTTTGGTGTACCTCAAAACCCCTTTCTTCCAGATCTGCCACTATTTGACCATTTTAGAAAAGCTCCATTCTCATATCATTTGACCTGACTTGGAGTTCTTTTCATGTGAGCTGCCCAGAGGGCATTTTATAAAAAAAAAATCAGCAAATGTGTATCATTGCAGCTGCTAATCAAAAAACTTAAAAGAAAAATAAGATATCCTTAAGAGCTTTAAGGAGCTTTACTATATTCCTGGGAATCTACAAGGCCACATACATATTCACAGCTAAGAGCATGTGCAGGGTTATGCACATGTTGAGAAAAACCTGAGAAGATCCCAGGCTCTCACCTTTGGTTGACTTGAGGCTTTGTACAAGCAGGAAGTAAAGACTAAGGCAGAGTTATAAACTGACTACTCGAACACTGAAAACAGATACCATCATACACTAAATATGTAATAAATCCAGCAAGGGTGTAGGACACAAAATAAGTAATCAAATATCAATTATATTTCTGTACACTAGCAATGAACAATCAAATTAGAAAATACTTCCATTTAAAGAGCACCAAACCCCCAAATTTTTACAGAACAAATTTAACACAAGCATGCACTTAAAACTGCAGAATATCATTGAAAGAAATTATAGATCTGCATAAATTTTCGAACATCCTATAGTCATGGATCTGAAGAATTAAAACTGTTTATATGAACATATTCCCAAAATTGATCTATGGGTCAATGCAATTCATTGCTATATGCATTATTCCTGGCTAACTTCATGTGTGCATGCTAAGTTGCTTCAGTCCTGTCTGACTCTTTGCGACTCTATGGACTGTAGCCTGCCAGGCTTCTCTCTCCATGAGGATACTCCAGGCAAGAATACTGAATTGGGTTGCCATGCCTTCCCCCAGTGAATCTTCCTGACCCAGGGATTGAACCTGCATCTCTTATGCCTCCTGCATTGGCAGGCGGGTTCTTTACCAGTGCCACCTGGGAAGGCTGGCTAACTTCATATCTATCACTAAAAGAAAAAAGTAGTAATAATACTGTTCACAATACCATGGTTTTAGAATTCTGTTTGCACAGAAACAATATGTATCTTCTTGCTTCTGCAGTTCCTGAAGACCATTTATTTAATGCTGGTTGCATCATTACCCAGGGTACTGCATCTTCCCTTGTGCAGCCCATGAATACTGGTTCCTAATGACTCAAAAGTTGCTACTATGCTTCACTGATAATGAACACAGAGACGAATATTATCCAGAGTGTAAAGGAAAATATAAACAATAATCCATTTTCTGGTCATGTTAAACTTGTGATTGCAAATATAAAATAACATATCTCCAACTACATCTTCTCTTGACTACTTTAGGCAGTAATCACTACATTCCTAAGATGTGATCTTATTCAGTGTTGCCCATACTTCTGCCTTCTAAACACTGCCACCAGTGAAGAGAGGCAAGGACTCAGTGTTCAAAGCAAGGAGAATGATTCCATTCTGCAAGGAATAGTCATCCTTCATCCAGCATGAAGTCTGACTCAGAAGAGCACAACCTTACCACATTGATGGGAGACCAGAAGACATTAATCAAGAAGCCCTCATGTCATTGTGGAGTAAATGTCTCATCACCTTTAGAAGAATTATGTGCAGTCACTCCCATAGATTACCTGGAATGTGGTTCAAAATTTGTGAAGAGGCTTGGTGACCTCCTTGGATGCTGATGAGGGGAGTCCCAAGATTAAATATTGGATGCTGGCATCCATGCTGTCCTTGGTGCTATATAAAGTGGAGGTCCAACACAGAGGGGTGAGGATCCATGTAGGGATCTCCCCACAGGACCCATGTCCAAGGGCCGACAGCAGACCATCATAGCCCAGAGCTCTGAGCTTGTCTGCCATGCTAACTTGGATCAAAGCTGTCCTAAACCAATGTGTCAGAACCATGTCCATGGAACATCTAGTCAACCCCACAGTCTGGTATAGGATCTAAGAATACCCTGAAGCGGAGAAGCGGGGACTACAGCCCACATAGCTCCTGGTATTCACACAGGGCACCACACCTGAAAAGCACTATTAGCTTTGGCAGGTCCAGCTTCTGGAATGGGACTTAAACTTTTTGGAGGTTGATGCTTCCAGTGAAAGGGGCACATGTGGCACCAGGTCCAGGCTCTAGATTAGCTGTCCAGAGAACACTGCTGCCCCTGGCTAGTCCTAGGCACAGGAGGGTGACTTAGAATATTTTCTGGAAGGCATTCCAAAATGTAGGGCCACCTGAAACGTGGGGGCTCAGAGAAGGAAACTCTCCAGAGCAGTTTTAAGAATAAATTGGCAGAGATATCTACTAGTTCACCAAAATCCATTTCCTTCTAGGCAAACAGCAAGATTGTATTTCCCAGGCTTCCTTAAACTTAGGTGTGACCAGGTGAGTTCTAGCTAGTGAAATGTAGACAGAAGTGGTACGTGCCACTTTCTGACCTGACCCATAAGAATTTGCTCCATGACCTTCTGCTCTCTTTTCCCTTGCTTTATTGGATGTTCGTGAGTATTCAGATTGAGCTTGGGTCCTGTGTATTGAAAATGACATAGGTTAATCTGGCTGCCTGAATCAGAAGTGAAGCAGAATCCTGCAATCCCTACCTGACTCAACTTCGGGCAAGAAATGCACTTCTGTCACATGAGACAGCTGAGAGGTCAGAGTCTAGCTGTTGTAGCAACTAAACTAATAGAGTAATGTTTTAAAACTGTGTATATTTATGTCAGAATTCTTATTATTAAACTGAAGCACGTGAAATTATTTAGAAAGGTGCATTATTAGTACTTCAGGTTCACTGTGTAAGCATTTTGCCCTAAAATTAGAAGTAGATAGTAATATTAGTAATGTTACTAATTTCACATGGAAGGAAAATATATAATTTATTTCTAAGAGAAATACATAATACAGGAACATAATTTATCTTAGGTTTAGCAAGGCCATTGACCACATGTGTCATAAATCTCTTCTAGCTATAATAGTTATTAATAAAAAGGTAATGTGTCATCAGCTATGTCAACACAGAGGGAAATTTCTAGTCAAGTTCCATAAAATGCTGTCATTCATTGGTCTGATTTCTCATTTTCACTAGCAAGTTGGATAAAGACAGATGAGAAATACTTACCTAATTTGCAGGTGATGGAAACCAAGAAGAGATAATATAATATGCCAGAATCAAGATGCAAAATGATTGACTGAAAAGATAAAGTGAAACAAAGAAAATAAAATTTAGCAAAAATAAATGTAAGATACAGAATTTGGTTTTAATGTAAATTACCTAAGTATGATAGATATGGCTTATTTTAAGGAGTAAAATCAAGGACATTCCTGAAAGAAGTAGCATGGGTTCAAAATTTAAAACTTGCCAGATAGGTCACCAGAATGATAACATAGCTGCTTCTTAAAAAAAATAACTCAGATAAAGAATAGAAGTGTAGATAACTCTGGTACCCTTCAAATAGTAACTCTTAATGGAGGGGTTTTGGCAATCTGGGGGTGTATTTATTAATATATTTTTAAATTGTCCCAGTGCTTCTTGTATGTTCAGCATTACTGGCCAGCAATGCCAGATACATTGCAATGCACAAGGCAGGTCAAACCTTCAAGGCATTGTCCTATATCATTTATGAGCTTCAAATGTTCTCCTGGATAAGTAAAAGTTGTTTATAATCATCTAAGCTTAAAACCTAATTTCACATAGCATTAATCCTAAACTATTTCTGCAGGGTATTATTTTTTCCAGGTGTATAACTACTATGTGGAAAGATTGTTCTTTGGTTTTTATTCAGAACTTTACCAGGGCCTGTTTACAATTTCAAAAAATTATGTCACTGGTGGCTTCACTATTTGCTCCTGTATCAACTATCAGCTGGCATTTGAAATAAGTGCATTTATGGAAATATATATATGGATCGCAAATCTCTTTTCTGTTGTGTCTGCCATTGTAGTCTTGTGAAAGTATTTAAATAATGAAGTACACATTATTTTATTATATGTCGACTTAAAATGTCTCGTATTACACTTAGGATATTAATTTTTGAAATTATTTTTTGTAGATAGATTGATTTTCTATTAATCTTTTTAGCGATAGTAAAGACAGCATTATATAATATTTACCATAAAAAGAGGAAGCTCCCCTGGGTAGGAAATGGCAACCCACTGCAGTATTCCTGCCTGGAAAATTCCGTGGACAGAAGAAACTGGTGGGCTACAGTCCATGGGATCGCACAGTCGAACACACACTGAGTGCACAGTCACACACACATAAGAAGAGGCATTGAATCACAAAGAGTCCAGAACCACTGATGGAAATGTCTATATTTCACCTATACAAAGATTTGGTATCCTCTAGGATTTAGAATTGAAGTGAACTTAATGGATTGTGATATGATCATAAGGAATCTGGAATACAGACCATTGAAGGAAAATGGCAGATTCTGAGGACCAAGAGGATATGAGAGGAAATTAATTGAATATATATTATATGCCAAGATTATACTTCTCTAATACTCTTAATTGAAATCTTTTTTATTTTTTTGGCTGTGCCAGGTAGTATGTGGAATCTTAGTTCCTTGGCCAGGGATTGAGCCTGCATCCTCCAGTAGTGGAGGATCCTAATCACTGGACTGCCAGGGGAATCACCTATATTACTTAAAAAAAAGCTGGACTTCCCTGGTGGTTCAGTGGTTAAGACTCTGTGCTTCCAATGCAGGGCCACTGGTTTGATCCCTGGTCAGGGAAGTTCCACATGCTATGCGGTGTGGGGGGTTGGGGGGGAAATAAAAAACACAACTTCTGAGGGATCTCCTCAAAATAGAAGTTCACAATAACCTGTTTAAGTAATAAGTAGGATTTTCATATTTAAAATTGAGGAAATAAACTCAGAGCATTTAAGTAATTTGTCCAAAAGCAAAAGCTATCATGCTTGTTTGTTTTGTAGCTATTGTGTTTTAAATAGAAGATTCAAACCAAAATCTATTTGGCTTCGAAGCCCACGTTCTTAACTGTTATACAAGAGAAGATTCATAGGAGCTGCCTCCAGTTACTTGGAAGGGCTGATGTTAGAAAGGGATAGGTTTTACCTGGGCCATTCCAGTGGCTATAAAGCTCAGAATAAAGAAATTAAACAGAACTAGATTTTAGCTCAATTTAAAGAACTTTTATCAAAAATGATTATCTCTTAAAAGAACAGGCTTCCCCAAGAAGTACTGACCAGAAAGGTTAACATCAAACAATAAAAACTAGTGTCGATGATCTTGTGTCAGAATTCTTGTAGAAAGATTTTCTGCATCTGGGTAAGATAGTTGGTCTAGAGTTTTAAATCACTTTTGACTCTGTTCTTCTGAATCACGTAGTTCAACCTTCTATATATAACTTCCTTCTACACTACGTTGACATATGCTTATGGAACCACTAAGAGCCTGCTCTCTCCTATATATTCTTGTCTGCACTTAATTCATGAAAATCTCCAATATTCCATTTATCCTTGAATATGACCTTAAATTATTTTTGGAGCAGTGTGGAAGGGAAACATGTTTTCCCAAATAGTTCATGCCATCATAGGATAGCACAAAAGATCAGAAAGATTTTTCTTACTCTGATCTTTTGATTCCTATTTGTTGGATCTTGAAATATTTGGAGGTGAGTTATGTTTTCAGATAGCCTTTGATAATGAACCATTACCCATTTGATCTGGCTTCCTATTTGTTGGCTAGTTCTCTCTGGAAGATATTTTCATTTCTAAAAAACTTCCTTTTATGGCATGAACACCAGAATAGAACACAATCGTACATATCATGTACAGGTCAGCATCTTGGCCCCTCTTTCAGGAAATCTAGTGAACCTATGGGTTTAAAAACTTTGAAGTATAAGGGGGAAAGCTATTTACAAACCAAATACGCAGGGTATAACTAAGACCTCCTAATGGTCACTCTCATGATGGATTACTCTCCAACACAGCTATGAAAGGAGAGATTTTCCTTTCCCCAGGTGCATCAGAACGTGAACTTAGAAGGGTCAGAGCTTTTTCAACTTCAGGAGGGTCACATTGAGTCATACCTTGTAGCTATAGTGGTAAAAGGAAATAAAAGAAAGGATTTTTTGACAAAAGAGTCAGTAGTAGATTGTCACTGAGTTGCCCAGGGCATTGGTCTGGAGTCTTGACCTCAGAATTCCCAGACATTGTGTTTCACTGCCTTCAACCTTGTTGACATTTGCTTGTTTGACTTTGCTTCTTGCCTGCTTCTACATAACAAAGTGGAAAGGAACACAAACTTCCTTTCAGTTAAACATAGATATAGGCCATATAAGGGACATTTGTGGGCTGATTGAACAGTACAGATTACTCATTGGGAAAAAAGTATTTTCAAATCATAGGCCAAATATTTATGTTAAAACTCACCACTCTTGAGAGCCTAACTTGTTACTGCCATTCTAAAAATTAGTAGAACATGTCATGATGCTCAGGAATAATTGCTGTTCTCTGACAGCAATAGAAAGCAATTCTGTTTGTATTATAACAGTAAATTCTTTAGAGCTTAAAAGAATTATTTCAATCCAAACATATAACAGTCTCGGAAGAGAAGATAATTTTAGAGCCTGTATCAACCAGTGATCATCTAGTATATTACCATTATTCAATATCCACAAGCGTTAAATGGTTTTCCAAGGCTATACACCTCTATTAATACAGATTGACTTAAAAATGACATCTGTTAACCATTTGCCTGATTCTGTTTCCATGATTCCATATAATTACAAGATGTTGGGGTATAGGATTCACATGTTAGTCTTTCAATGCATCATAAACTTAACAAGATGCCCTGAACTAGAAAGGATCCTGTTGTGCATGTTTTGAATTAAATGGACATCATGTGTTTTCTCCTGAATGAACTTTTGTCCCCAGTGGGCCTCCCTAACGTTTAATCTGCTTCTTGTCTTTTTATTCCCATGAGGACAGTTATTCCTATAAAAAGACCATTAAAATGCCAAGAGAAAAATGAGGGCCTTGGAGGGGTTCTACTCATTCTCACCATAACATGGATTTGTGAGTAATTTAGCTAATTGAGCACAATAAACATGTGAGCATTATTTGAAGGGTGAAGGATACTATTATTTCTGACAGGTTGATGAGCTCAAAGTGCAGACATTGTACAAAGTGGGAAAGTTTTGAGAGTAACCAACAGACGTAAACCAAGCTGTCTCAGAGAATCAGATATTTTATCATGCTAGGCATGTATGCATACCTGAAGGGAATCTCAGGCTCTTGACAATACCAAAAAAAAAAAAAAAAAAAAAAGTAGTGGCCCAAAGGTTTCCCTAGGGAACTTAGTTGTGGGTTTGAAGCCTTGACAACTGATTTAGGCAATGAAAAAATTTACTTAACACAATATCGCCCAGAGAAAACCTTAGATTTTCAAAGCCAAATCTATCAAACAAGCAGACTCTCACACAAAACAGGTAGACTAAACAGCATAAAATCACTTTGCTTACATCCATAAATCTAAGAGCAAACTATTTGAGCTTCAACTTCCAACCTACTTGCAAATGATGTCATTATGCAGACCTAGCTTCAGCATGAAGACATAATTAGTATTCAGTCTGACAGAAAACCATTTCATTTAATTCCACTGGCTGAGATCCAACTGGCAGTATATATATGACAGCATACGAAACAGGCACTTTGGGTAAAAGCAGGCTTGGCATTAGTATGCTGGACAGTGACCTGGAATGGGAGTGGGGACAGAGCAAGGTTGGAAGGAGCAAAGGATCAGAAAGGGAGACGTCATTCCAGTTCAGAAACCCACTGAGTCGTGCTGTAGATGCAAAGGAAAGAGGTTTATTTAATAAAGATTCTTATGCCCTGTTAGTCATGCTGTTTGACAAATTTATGAACATAGTCATGATTAACTTTTAACCTGAAAAATTTACAGAAATCCTCCTAGGAATTTACCTGGAATGAAAATCTGATCCCACATATTAAGTACCTTTTGCAATATGAACTGAAAGCTATGTGCTGTTTCTTTAACATGCTAATTCCTTCTTTGTAATCCTGAGTTCATTTTGCTTGATCTGGAAACTGTCTGTGAAAAGCATTTTATTGACTCAGATTGCAACTAACCAATAATGACATTTAATGCTCCAGATTCATTCTTCACTCTACCAATTCAGTGTCCTGGGACAATGACCTGACAATGACCATCAGCAGTCTTTCTTTGTTCTAAGGTTTCCCGCGGGATTTTGCCAATATGAGGCACCAACAAGAGGTCTGGAGGCTGGGAGGAAGTCCTTGCCAGTTTCCCATGGTTAGACAGTCCTCTACCAAAGGTCACCGTTTCTCTTAGGTGACCCTCTCTGTGGAGCACTTTCTCCAAGTTCTTTTATTACTCCTGTTCCTTTTATTTTTCAGGCCTAAGAATATTGCCTGATCTCATAACCTCTGGTACCACATCACTGCATTTTTTCCCCATGTATCTTACCCATACCTTTGAAAATGGACCTTTTATTCAACTCACCTCAATTTGCCTCATTTTGGCTTGTCATCTGTTTCCTGATTACTATTGACAGTGACAGCTTCTGAGATTATTGGACAAAAGTCAGAGTCATCCAGAGGAACTGAAAGCGAATGTAACCACAGAGGGCCAGGAGAATTTTGCTTCACAGGAATGGAAAAAACAGGGAAATTAATTAGCAGGGTTATGAATAAGAAGGAGTCTTAGAAATCTGAGATGAGTTAATAAATCATTGTCATGAAATTTGTGTCAAAGATGTGTCTGTAATTTGTGACCGATCCTTTTGAGTCAGTCCCCAGCAAGGGTGCTCCTGCCTGGTGTCACTCTCACTAGTAGAAGGAGAAGGAGTTCAGTTCAGAACCAACAGGAAGTTTTACTCTTTCATCAAACAATGGATAGGCACAAGCTGCTGCTGTGTGGCAGGTGCTCTCCGGACAGGCTGTGGGTGGGGCTGCTTTATAAGGATTTCATCAGCGGGGGAAGCGGTGGAGCTCTCGCAGGTGGGAACAGCTGCTCTGCTTTTGCTCAAGGTTGCAGCGCCCAGTGCAGTTTCTGCACACGGCCGGCTGCCGCCATGTTGAATTGAGTGTCCTGAGCAGAGCACGGTCTGCTGGCTGAGGTGTCGGCAGCCATTTTGCGGTATGGACTCAGATCTGAAGTACCATCTGGGAGGCCTCTCGGCCTGGCCACCTTATGAGCCAGTGAAACTAGAAAGCACAAAGGGAAAAATAGGTTAGACTTTATTACCCACATTCTATTTCCCGGGAATTGTTAATGAGTTTTGCCGGTGACAGTGTTTCAAAGGGAGTGCCTTCTGCTTAGTGAAAGTCTCCGATTGCAGGAGGAGCTGGTGTTGGTAAAATTGGGTTTGGTCTATAAAACTGGCAGGAGCCCCTGTCTATTGTGGTCCGGTTCAGAATAGAGAAACCGCATTTCCTGGAGTAGAGAAGGTTTTCATTCCTGCTGACTGATTGCTCTCAATTGTCCATTTCATACCCTCTGCTTTTCTTGACCAAAAGTTAGTCAGGCTTCTCTCTCCGTTAAAATTCCCTGACTTTTTAGCTTCTCCCAAGTCTGAACAAGAGCTGAAAGGGTGGAACGTTGCACCCGTCAGCTTATCCTGGGAACTGACTGCAGCCAAACTGTTCCTGTCACACTCCACGGGGCATTTTCTCCTGCTTGTGCAGCTGGTCCGCCTAAGTTTTACTGATCTTTGTTACTCCTCCCGTTGTCTGTGGAGGGAAGGGCAGTTTTCCAGCAGTCGCTTCCCTCACGGCTCGGCTCTTCAGACGGCTCTGCCACGGGCGCTTCTGCCATCTTGAATGGAAGTATCCAGCAGCGTCTCTGGCTGGAAACGCTCACCTAATGTGTCAGGTGTGTGGCGTCTGACCACAGCCTCCTGCAGATAAGTGAAACTAGACGAAGCACAAAAGAGAGGGTTATCCCATTGCACCAGCCCCAAGCTTCCTGTATCCTGCATCGAACCTGGACTGGCGATTCGTTTCTTATATGATATTATACATGTTTTAATGCCATTCTCCCAAATCATCCCCCCCTCCCTCTCCCACAGGGTCCAAAAGACTGTTCTATACATCTGTGTCTCTTTTGCTGTCTCACATACAGTATTGTAAAGTAAAAATAAATAAATAAATAAATAAAAAAAAAAAAAAAAAAAGGGTTAGACCTTGTCCCCTAGAGTTCATCTTCTTTTCCCCAGGGACTCCAGCGGGCTTTGGTGCTGGTGCTCAGTTGCTTAGTCGTGTACCACTCTTTGAGACCCTATGAACTGTAGCCTGCCAGGCTCCTCTGTCCATGGGATTCTCCAGGCAAGAATACTGGAGTGGGTTGCCCTTTCCTTCTCCAGCAGCATCTTCCTGACTGGGATCGAAACTATGTCTCTTGCATCTGTCTCTTGCATTGGCAGGTGGATTCTTTACCGCTGCACCCACCTGGGAAGCCATAGCAATGGGCTTTGCTAGTGATAAATTCATCATTTATTTATATCTACAGTTAAGATCATGAATGAAAACAAGAGGTCTTACTTGGTTGATACAAGAATCAAGCGTTCCATGATGACCTTGTTGACATTCTTTTTAAGCTCCATAGTCCAGCATTATCATCCCTGCCAGCACCTTCATGAAGGGTGATTGGTGATGGCTTTTCCATGTTTGCATGGGAGTAGCCTCTGGGCTCATATTTCTGATCTTTTACTCACTCTTTCATTAAGTTACTCATTATTTCCTGGTTAATAAGTCTGAACTTTTCACTCAGAATATAAAATGTCATCTTTTTTTTAAATACCTTTAGTTATTTTATCCACTTTTCTATAAATAGTTTTAAAATGAAGAAATCAAAAGGAAATAAGCAGATGAGACAACGGCACTTATGTAAATAGAAGAGGGTCAGTTTATTGTTAGAAGATTAGACAAAGAGAAGCAGTTACTTAAATGCATAATAAAACATTCTGCTCTTGTCTGTCCCTGCTAAGAATGCTTTCCACTTATACTGGGTTCAGCTTAGGCATACTAGAATGAGTCTTGTGATGATAAAAATAAACACAAGCAAAATATATTGCAAATAAAGGGGAAATTTTGGCACTTTTTACCTTACCCACAGAGCTATAGAGAATAAGCATATAAATAAGCATATTTATATGACCAAAACTTAGCAGTTTACAGTACATGATTTATTTGTTCAGCAAATACTTTCTGAGGCCCTACTATATGTGAGGCAATGGCATTATGCTAGGTGCATAGATGTGAATAAATTGTGCATACATCCCTTTTCTCATGGATCTAACATTGTGGTTGTGGGTGGACAGTCAATGAAACATGAGTTAAATATACAGTATGCTAAACAGTGGTTGTTGGAGGAAGTCTTTGAGAGGACTTGACCCCTGGTTAACCCATGAGCTGGACTCAGGCAATTGGAGGCTCCTGACTTCCTCCACTGTCCTTGGAATTTACACTCTGTCTACTATTCCCACAGTCAGAGCCACTTTCAAGGACTCAGCCTTGAGAAAGTAGTGTGTGGTTGGGACCATCTGGACTGTATAAGTGACTGAATCCCCTTAAATCCTCTATAAAAACTTCTTTTAAGATTCTGGCAGTGGATGTGGAGTTTGTCGTCTTGTGGTACCCAAGACAAGCATTGTAAGTAAGTTCCTTTGCTGACTAAAACTTCTACCAGTCTGGACTGCTCTGCCTTTTTCTTTGGTCTCTTTTTGCCCTCCCTGTATGGGGGCTTGTTTGATAACCAACAGTAATAAGAGCTCTAGAGAAAAATGAAGCAGGGAAGGGAAATAAGAAGTAGTAAGGAGAAGAAGCATTGCAGTTTTATAAGGGAGTAACAGCAAAGATCTCCTGGAAGAGGTGGTATTTGAATAAAGGCCAAAAGTAGAAGGAGATGCCTATTGATACATGGTTATCTGTGGAAAGCGTAACATTGGAAATAGCTAGTCCAAAGCCTTGAGACAGAAGCTTCTCTGAAATATTGACAAAACAAAAAAAGCAAGGATATTAATATGGTTAAAGTAGAGTGAGTGAGAGATTTAGAGAGAAGGAGCTTGTGTAGGCCTGAGGATGGCAAAAAAAGAGCCAGACAGTAAATATTAAAACTTTGCAGGATGCTTAAGGTCTCTAGAATATATTGTTCTTCTCCCATTCCTTCTGCTCTTCTTTCTCTTCCTCTTCTTCCACATTTGCTCCTGCTTCCCCCATAAAAATTTAAAAAGGATTCTTGGTTTGTGTGCTATAGTGTTCTGGCTAGATTTGACCTGCTGGCAGTAGTTTGATGACCCCTGCTATAGCTTACTTTAAGGGGATGGAAATTAACCATGCTTCACGAGGGCCAGTTCCACTATACTCATGAGAATAGAGTGTAGACAAAGACAGAAGCAGAGAGACAGCAAGTCACATCAGTTACCCAGCCACAGATAATGATGGCGTGGACTCGGGTGGCTGCAGTGGATGTGATGAATTAGAGTCTAGATTTCTTTTGAAAGAATTGATGATAAGATCTAATGATGAATTGGATGTAGGGTTTGAGGGCTGCAGAGACTTGGATGACTGTATATATATATATTTTTTTTTTTTTGACTAATTAGAGGAAGGAGTTACTGTGCATTGAAACATGCCATCCTGATGATAAGTGAGAGGAGGAACTGAAAACTGAACACTGAACTTGGGAAGAAGAGGCCATTGCTATCTTTGAAAGTTTTAGTGGTGTTTTGGGGAGTTAAACCTGCTTTAATCAGGCTTTGGGGGGAACAAAGAAGACATAAAACTTAAAAAAAATTTCTACTTTAAAAATATCATAGGAATTAGGTGATAAATGAAAGGGGAGGGGAGTTGAAGTCTTTAAAATGACTTTTTAGGATAGTAGAAATTATAGGAGGTTTGTGTGCTTATAAGAGTGTTGCTTCAGTGAAGGGAAAGTTGATACTACAGAAGAGGAGAAATGCTGGAATGATGTCTTTGAGTAGGGGAGAGAGGATGGGACATAACCAACAGATGGAACAGGAGGACTTAGCGAAGAGTTTAGACACTTCAACTGTCATAACAGGGAGGACAGGAGGAAGCAGATATAGGTGGGTGGGTAGATGTATGGTGAGAAATGGTGGAAATCTTTCTTCTGTTTTCTTAGTGAAAGAGAAGGTAGGCCATCAGCTGAACATAAATATTGAGGAGGAGGGGCCATGGGTTTGAAGTGAATAACTTGTGAAATGGTTGTCTGTGAGGAAGTGTTGAAGGGTTGCCAGGAAGGGTCCATTTGAAGTTAGTGGATATGCATTGAATGTAAGACTAGCCAGCATGCCCGTAATTTTCTCCAAACACTTTCATCTGCAAAATAGCAAAAGCACTGGATTTAACCAAGTTTGTTGAGAAAAGAAAAGGTCAAAATATTGGAGGTGAATATAAGGAGTGATTATAATTTGAACCATGATATATCATGTGATGAATGAGAGAAGTAAAAGGCTGAGGGAAAAGGGGCAGTGAAGGGGAGGCAGGATTAATGGATTATAGGTTCCAAGGGGGTTGAAGAATATTACAAGCTAAGACATTGAATAGAGGGAGCTAGAAAGATGGGAAATGGTGGACGGAGAGTGGGATGTTTAAAATTAGATTTGAGGGGGTTGTAGTTTTTGGTAAAGACAAAGTCTGGGATATGAAGTTATGGGTGTGGTAGGGTAGGGAATAAACTCATTTTAGAGAATTGAAATTTTGAAATAAGCATTTACATGAAAATTTAAACCATGAAGCATTGTCTCAAGTATATTGTTACAGAAAGTGACAATCAGTCAAGAGCTAAAATCTTTGAGGAATAAGCATAAGTGATACTGGCAACGATTTATAACAAGGAGAGATATGATAGTATAACTACAGAAGAATCAAAATTTGTTTTACTTAATGTAAATTTGTTTTGCTTATTTTAATGTTTGTTATAGGGAAAAAAAGGAGCAGGACATTCTAGCAAAAGCAAGGGGACTATGATCCCGGTGTTAGGGAGGGAATGAAGACAAAATAGACATTAATTGTTAGGGCTGCTGGGTAAGTCAGGTTTCAGTAGAAGTCAAAAAGGGAAATATAAAAAACAGATGGAGAATGTGGTAAATTTTGCTGATGGCTGGCTATGAATTTCCAGAGTTAAGAGTGGATGAGTTTGAGGAGTTATGTAGAAATGAAAAGATAATGAATTTCTAGGGAATTAGAGATGCAGGTTGAGAGGTTTAGGTTGGAAGTTGAGGTTGAGGGGTTAACCCGGGAGTTGTGAGCTTCCTTTGTGACAGAGGAAAACAGTTATAAAGAGCACTGTGATCTTAGTGTTGTTAATCTCAAGGCAATCAGGACTGGGCTGCTGGGAGGGGAGGAGTAGGCATCTTGTCAGGAGCATGCAGAGATTTGGGCTTTGTTTTGCTCCTTCCAGCGAGAAACGGAGGGTGGAAGATGATGGGGGAGTGGTCTTGTACAGATTAATATGTGTGGGTATTTAAATGACAATGTAATTAATAAGAATTATTGTCATAAAATTACCTTTTTTAAAAAGTTCAATGTCATCGTCATCTTGTCTGTAACAATGATATATCAATTAATTATCCTCTTTCAGGTATTATAAATAGAATTTACATAAACTTTATATTGTTGACTTCTCACAAAAGTGTTCGGAAGAAGATATTATGAACTCCATTTTAAAGTTTTTAAACCTCAAACAACTGAGGTCAACAAAGATTGAGGGGCCTCTCTGGGTCTCACAGTGAGTGGTAAAGAAATCAAACCTGGGCCATGTAATTCCCAAATCACTCTTTCTGATAATATCTGCTGCTGCTGCTGCTGCTAAGTCACTTCAGTCGTGTCCGACTCTGTGAAACCCCATAGACGGCAGCCCACCAGGCTCCCCCGTCCCTGGGATTCTCCAGGCAAGAACACTGAAGTGGGTTGCCATGGCCTTCTCCAGTGCATGAAAGTGAAAAGGGAAGGGGAAGTCGCTCAGTCGTGTTCAACTCTTCCTGACCCCATGGACTGCATTCCAGGCAAGAGGACTGGTGTGCGGTGCCATTGCCTCCTCTGGATAATATCTGAATCTCCACTAAACCACAGGCCCATTGTCTCAGTTTTCAATTGTTTCACTTGGATCTTTTCTCTTTGTGACAACAGTTAGAAATCTATACATGGTAGATATGTAGGCCTTTCTATTGATAGAAGATTTTCTGAAGATGGTATTATTTAGAGAAAACTAAATATTAGCTGAAAAAACTCTATTTTATTAGTGATGTCAAAAGTAATAATATCCTCTAGGCTTGGTACAGTCCAACAGAAAAAAATTCCGACTTATGGACTAATTGACTTTTGCCATAATTCAAGCAGGTAGAGATTTCCATGATCTTTGCTTAAAAGATAATGTAATTATCCTTGCTTTTATTTATATGTCCTGCTTGCTGTTATCTTCAAGCTACTCCCTTCATTTAAATGCCCTTTTCAGTCATTTATCTTTGGACTTTTTCTAGTGATTAATGTTGGGCTAATTTAATATGTAAGTTTGAATTTGATTAACCATGGGACCAGTGACCCACTACTGTAGATATTACAGAGTGACACCATACAAAGGCATTTCTCATCACAGCTTAATAAATAATAAACCTCCACTATCTTGAGCAGCAGTATCTGTTTTTGAAACTGGCTTTATCATTTCTCTCTTTTCAAGCTTGAAGTGGCAGAGAATCTGCTCAAACCAAGATGCAAAAAGACTTGCTTTTGAAATTAAAAAAGATTCACATGTTTCACACATTTCAAAACTTTCTGTATTCTATTTGGGTAAAATTACTTTGTTTATCTAGGTTTCTCCTTTCTCACCTTTCCATATTCTTACTCACATTTATGAGAACTCTTCCATCTTAAGCACTTCATATAAATTGAATATATTTCAAAATTACAAAAGGAAAAAATTGTGTTTTGTTGATCATCTTCTCCACTTATTTTACCCAAAAATCTACATGATGGAAATAATATTCTAAAACTAATAAAATCATCACCATCAATCCAAACATGACAAACTATGAGCAAACATAGATCAAAAGCAAAGCATTCAAATGACTCTTTTCTGTCAGAGGAATAACTATCTCATTCAAGATTATAGTATTATTATCTTCCAAAACTATATAATCCACAAGACTATAATACTATCTTCTTTCTTTGGAAGTGTGGCATTGAGATTTATAATAAGAAATACATATGTATATTATGACTGAGTGACTTTCATATATATATATATATATATATATATATATATATATATATATATTATAGTCTTTGTCATTTCTGGCACAAAGTTCCTAAGCCCTTTGGAGTGTTTTGTGCTAAGAGCTATGAAGGAGTCTTTGGCTATGTTAACAAGGTGACTTTTGGAAAGCCCTTTGAGGCAATATTAGGACTAGACTGGTTGCCAGGGAACCAACCATATGATTAGTGTTGGTACTTTTAGAACCCCGCCTGCCATCACAGACTCTGGGGAGGAGCAAGGGGTTGAAAGTTAAATCAATTGCTAGAGGTCAGTGATTTAATCAACCACGACTATGTAACAAAGCCTTCCCCCTAAAAACACAA
Organism: Bos mutus; assembly: GCF_027580195.1. NCBI lineage: Eukaryota > Metazoa > Chordata > Mammalia > Artiodactyla > Bovidae > Bos > Bos mutus. Next base: position 23,661,480 of record NC_091620.1, on the reverse strand, counting down.
TAAACAAAAAGACCTCTGAAGGACAGGATCCATAGAGCTTCCAGGCTCATGAGCAGGTGGAGATTTAGGGATAGTGGTGCACCTGAAGAGGACATTGAAGATCTAAGCTCTGCCCTTTTCTTTATACCTTGCCCCATGCATCCATACGTCTCTTCTACCTGGATATTCCTGAATTATATCCTTTCTTATTGGAGTATAATTGCTTTACACTGTTGTGTTAGTTTCTGCTGTACTCACTTCTGCAAAGTGAGTCAGCTATATGTATACATATATCCCCTTCCTCTTGGACTTCCCTCCCACCCCACCCCTCATCCCACCCTTCTAGGTCATCACAGAACACCAAGCTGAGCTCCATGTGCTTATAGCAGGTTCCCACTAGCTATTTATTTTACACACAGTAGTGTATATTTGTCAGACTTTCCTGGTAGCTCAGCTAGTAAACCGCACTCCAGTACTCTTGCCTGGAAAATCCCATGGACGGAGGAGCCTGGGGGGCTGCAGTTCATGGGGTCGCGAAGAGTCGAACATGACTGAGTGACTTCACTTTCACTTTTCACTTTCATGCACTGGAGAAGGAAATGGCAACCCACTCCAGTGTTCTTGCCTGGAGAATCCCAGGGACGGGGGAGCCTGGTGGGCTGCCGTCTATGGGGTCGCACAGAGTCGGACACGACTGAAGCACCTTAGCAGCAGCAGCAGCTGGTAAAGAATCTTTCTGCAATGCAGGAGACCCCGGTTTGATTCTTGGGTTGGGACGATCCCGTGGAGAAGGGATAGGCTACCCACTCCAGTGTTCTTGGGCTTCTCTGGTGGCTCAGATGGGTAAAGATTTCCCTTGCCATGTGGAAGACCTGGGTTAGATCCCTGGATTGGGAAGATCCCCTGGAGGAGGGCATGGTGACCCGCTCCAGTATTCTTGCCTGGAGAATCCCCATGGACAGAGGTGCCTGGCGGACTGCAGTCCATGGGGTCACAACGAGTCGGACACAACTGAGCGACTAAGCACAACACAGTGTCAATCCTATTGTCGATCCTAATCCTAGTTCATCCCGTACTCCCCTTCCCCCCATGTCCACATCTCTGTTTTTATGTCTGTGTCTCTATTCCTGCCCTGCAAATAAGGTCATCTGTAGTACTTTTTTTAGATTCCAGATATATTGGTAATCTAGGCACCCCACTCCAGTACTCTTCCCTGGAGAATCCCATGGACGGAGGAGTCTGGTAGGCTGCAGTCCATGGGGTCGCTGAGGGTCGGACACGACTGAGCGACTTCACTTTCACTTTTCACTTTCTTGCATTGGAGAAGGAAATGGCAACCCACTTCAGTGGTCCTGCCTGGAGAATCCCAGGGACGGGGGAGCCTGGTGGGCTGCCGTCTATGGGGTTTCACAGAGTCGGACACGACTGAAGTGACTTAGCAGCAGTGAGTAAAATGTTTATCTGAGTTCTGTGAGCCACTCTAGCAAATTAATTGAACTCAAGGAGGGGATTGTTGGAACTTCTGATCTGTAGCCTGTAGGTGAGAAGCACAGGTGACAACCTGGACTTGCCTCTGGCATCCTAAGTGAGAGGGGGACAGTCTTGTGTGACTGAACCTTTAACCTGTGGAATCTGATGCTACCTACCAAGTATATAGTGGAAGAATCAAATTGAATTCTCAGATACTCTTTTGGTATCTAAGAATTATTTGCTGGTGCTGTGGAAACCATCCACCAATTTTGAAATTGGTGACCAGAACATAAAAAGAGGAAATTTCATCTTATTGGGCCCAATCATGGGAATGATTTGAGGATTTCATATTAGAGGAAATATTAGGATCCTATGAAGCAAGAGGGAATTGAAGACATAAAAATACTTAGGGTCTTGGTGAAAACTGTGAAGAATGCTGATAATCAAAGTCTAGCTGGTCAACAATAGTATAATTTGCAGGACAGAATAGGACAGCTAAGATTAGTAATTATTTCTGAACATTAGGTTCATATTTACAACAGCATAATTTGTCTTTCTTACCCTTTTCCAGAGAGACAGGGAGCATATTTAATTTAGAGACTATATTTTATTTATCTTTATAAAATGGTGGAGACCCCACAAGATCTCCCAACTATTCTTTTAATCAGTTGTTCATATATATATTCTATCAGGAATAATTTCATGTCTACTGGATATGTCAGGCACTCTGCTGTGTCTAGAAATAGAGAAATAGTTCATGGACCCTATTATCATTCTCTTATTCGCTTGTTTACTCATTGATTTAGCAAGTATTGATTAAAAGCTCATTATTTGTCAGGTATTACTTTAGGCATTTAGAATGCATCAGTGAATAAAATGTAAATCCTTGCCCCTGTGAAGCTTATATTCTAGAAGGAATAACAAAAAATAAATAACAAAAGAGATATTATGTGAAAAAGTAAAAATACTATGAAGAAAGTGAGTATATTAATGTGAAGAAGCCCAAGAGGGCTAGTGTTGGAGTGAGCTGCAGGCTGTGATTTTAAGAATGGTAAAATCTTCTCTTTTGAGAAGATGACACTTGGGCACAGACCACAGAATGAGTTATTCATGTGGCTCTCTGGGGAAAGGATATTTTAATAAGAGGGACACCCAGTGAAAAGGCCCTGAGATATTATGATCCAGTAAGATAAGGCAGAAGTAAGAAAGTTTAGAGAACTTCATGATGTGGGCCCTTTCTGGATGTGGCTTTCTCTCTGCGTGAAATGGGGAGCCATGACAGAGTTTGAGCAGAGAAATATAAGCTGACTGATACTTTAAAAGGATCACTCTGGTTGTTGTGTTGAGAATGGAATACTTAGAATCAAGAGGAACCAGTTAGAAAGTTACTGCAGAAATCCAGACTCATGTTGGTAGCTTGGGCTAGAAAAGTAGAGAAGAGGTAGTAAGAAATGACTAGATTTTGCATATGTTTTGAAGGTAGAGCCAAGAGAGTTTCTCGATGAATTGTGTGTAGGTTACTCAGACCGTAATGCGTCTGTCTACAATGCAGGAGACTGGGGTTCGATCCCTGGGTTGGGAAGATCCCCTGGAGAAGGAAATGGCAGCCCACTCCAGTATTCTTGCCTGGAAAATCCTGTGGACTGCAGAGCCTGGTAGGTTACCATCCATGGGGTCGCAGAGAGTCGGACATGACTGAGCGACTTCACTTTCACTTATGATATAAAAAGAAATGTCAAGGATGACTCTAAGGTTTCACAGATGTCTTAGATTAATGAACAAGAAAATCAATAGTTAATATGTAGTGCAAATAATACTACAGGTATAAGTACGGTCTGGGCTTCCCTGGTAGCTCAGTGGTAAAGAATCCGTTTGCCAATGCAGGAGGCAGGAGTTTGATCCCTGCATCAGGAAGATTCCCTGAGAAGGAAATGGCAACCCACTCCAGTATTCTTGCCTGGGAAATCCCACGGACAGAGGAACCTGGCATCTACAGTCTATGGAGTCGCAAAAGAGTTGGACATGACTTAACAACTAAACAACATAAGTGTGATCTGCTAAGAGCCTTGAATTGGTATTAACATATTGAAAGTAGACATGGCACTAAGGAAGACTCTCTAGAAGAGTTACTATTTGTACTGACTTTTGGTAAGATAGGCAGGTGCTTATGAGCTGAAGGAAGTAAGGGCAGATAATAATGCAGATTGTAGAGAAAGAAGTGAGTAAAAAGGCAAGAAGAATCAAGGAATACAGGTGAATGGATGAGAGAGGAGAATAGAAAAGTAGACAGCAGGAAATCATGCACAACTTATATACTAAGTGCAATACCTTAAGCTCTGTCAAGAATTTCAAGGATAGCCTGTGGAGTGTGTTAAGCAGAGGTATGAGATAATTGATAAAAAGTTTTAAAATACTGTGTCAGAGAAGATATGAGCAATAAGTTCAGTTACAATACTAAGTAAGAGTGTGGATAGCCAAGTTAAAATGATTAATAGGGCTGACTATATGCATCTGAGCTCTGGAGAAAGGTCCAGTTGGGGATTTAGGATGGAGAAGCATAAGCATATAGGTGATAGCTTAAGCCATATATTTGGATAATTTCACTTAAAAAAGAAAGAAGAAAAACATAGTGCTGAGAACAAAGACAAGTAAAGTACCAACATTTAGAGGCAAATAGAATGAAAGGTGGCCTTCCCCAGTGGCTCAGTGGTAAAGAATCTACCTGCAATGCTGGAGCCGCAGGAGATGCAGGTTCTATCCCTGGGTCAGGAAGATCCTCAGGAAGAGGACACAGCAACCCACTTCATTATTGCTGCCTGGAGAATCCCATGGACAGAGGAGCCTGGAGGGCTGCAGTCCATAGGGTCACAAAGAGTCTGAAGGTCACAAACAACAACTGATGCAACTTAGCGGAATGAAAGGTGTCTGTAAAGAACACATGAAATGGGAAGAACGGAAGGTGTTTCACAAGAGAGGATGCCATAGAAAGGTGAGAATTTTATGAAAGAGAAAGTGATCAGCAGCACTGTGTGCTCTGGACCCTCGGGAGAGGAGGTAAACATATCCCTTTGGGTTGCCATTATGACACTCCCAAAATGTTGTGCTTTATGATCCTAGAAGACAATGTAGAAGCTTCTAAACAAAGAGTGTGAAAAGTCAGTAGTCCTGAGAAAAGCTAAACATAGACTCCAAATTCATAAAATGGGTCAACATTTGTAACTCCAGGCAAATTACAGTAATTAGATACAGGAGTTCAATACATTTAATTTCTTTAATCTTTTCCTCTAAGAATATCTTCTCTCTGTTTTTATATGTGTGTTGCTATTTTAACAAAAATATATGTGTTTTGGTAGTCAAAACCTGGGATTTATTTCTCTGTCTTCCTATGGAAGAGGTATTTTTTTTCCCCTCCTGTGGCAGAAACACAATTTGAAGAGTAAAAAGCATTCATTCAGTATGAGTGAATAAAAATAAAAACAGTCTCAGTTCAAAAGAGATGACTAGTCATTTTAAATCTTGTCAATTGGTGGCAGATACAGTGTATTAATAGGACACAGATCCCCTTGATTTCTAACCATGGCACCTATTTGTAAATAATGCCACTGTATAAAAGGAACATGATAAATAAGTGAAAAGGTAAGAACAACACATTTTTTTTTTCATAGAAAACTAACTCAAAATAGAATCCCCTGCTAATGGCTGGGTCAGAAGGGCCACACTGTATATAGTATTCTAGAAATATCTTTGTTGCTGTGGGCCTGCTAATCACTTTTTCCAACTAATATACTTGTTTTCTTACTTTTTAATTTACACTTCACATCTGTCTTTTAGAAATAATTGTTATTATAATTTTTTCTAAAAGTATGAATAATTCTAAAAATAGACCAATGGAATACATAGAAAATATCCCAACTTCTTGTCTAGCAGGAGGAGTGGTACAAGTTAACATTCTACATGACAAAAAAGATAACAAATGCCTGCAGGATAAAGAAGTAGAGCTTAAATTAAATCTGCGTTAACTTTAAAAAGTGTGTGAGAGAAATGGCTTTGTTAGGAACATCAAAAATACCAAGTATCTCTAAGTAGATGTGACTAAGAATAGATTTTCATAAATACATTATCCAAATGATCCCTGACAGCTAGTACATGGAAATGATAAAAAACAAACATCTACCATAAACATTTATTAACAAAAAGTTTTTAAAGCTAAGAAAGTTCTTATTATAATGTGCAAAGCTACACTTTAAGCAAATAGTTGTTTTCCACCTCAGTATTTCACTGTTTGGGCTTCCCTGTTGGCTCAATGGTAAAGAACCTGCCTACCAAGCAGGAGACAGGGGATGTGGGTTTGATCCCTGGGTCAGAAAGATCCCTTGGAGAAGGAATGGCAATCCCCTCCAGTGTTCTTGGCTGGGAAATCCCACAGACAGAGGAGCCTGGTAGGCTACAGTCCATAGGGTCAAAAAGAGTCAGACATGGCTTAGGGACTAAACAATGTTTCACTATGCTTACACTCTAAGATATGTATTTACTCTTCTGACTGAATATAAAGAATATAGACCAGAACCATTAAGATCTTACTTTTATGAACACCTTGTTCCTGTCCTCATTTTTTCTTTCAAGTCTACAATGTGTTGTGTGCTTGAACTGTACTTTCCAGCAGCCTCTGTCACCTGTCACCCATCTCTGGTGCTCTCCCACCAGACTTTTCTGGACAGACACCGGAGGGTTCAGCTCAGTTCACTTCAGTTCAGTCACACAGTCGTGTCTGACTCTTTGCAACCCCATGGACTGCAGCATGCCAGGCCTCCCTGTTCATCACCAACTCTCGGAGCTTGCTCAAACTCATGTCCATTGCATTGGTGGTGCCATCCAACCATCTTACCCTCTGTTGTCTCCTTCTCCTCCTGCTTTCAATCCTTCCCAGGATCAGGGTCTTTTCAAATGAGTAAGTTCTTCACATCAGGTGGCCAAAGTATTGGAATTTCAGCTTCAGCATCAGTCCTTCCAATGAATATTCAGGACCAATTTCCTTTAGGATGGACTGGTTGGATCTCCTTGCAGTCCAAGGGACTCTCAAGAGTCTTCTCCAACACCACAGTTCAAAAGCATCAATTCTTTGGCACTCTGCTTTCTTTATAGTCCAGCTCTCACACCCATACTGGACTACTGCTGGAAAAATCATAGCTTTGACTAGACAGACTTTTGTTGGCAATCTCTCTGCTTTTTAATACACTGTCTAGGTGGGTCATAGCTTTTCTTTCTAGGAGCAAGCATCTTTTAATTTCATGGCTGCAGTCACCATCTGCATGATTTTGGAGCCCCAAAAAACAAAGTCTGTTACTGTTTCCACTGTTTCCCCATCTATTTGCCATGAAGTGATGAGACCAGATGCCATGATCTTAGTTTTCTGAATGTTGAGTTTTAAGACAAGTTTTTCACTCTCCTCTTTCACTTTCACCAAGAGGCTCTTTAGGTCTTCTTCACTTTCTGCCATAAGGGTGGTGTCATCTGCATATCTGAGGTTATTGATATTTCTCCCAGCAATCTTGATTCCAGCTTGTGCTTCATCAAGCCCAGTGTTTCTCTTGATGTACTCTGCATATAAATTAAATAAGCAGGGTGACAATATACAGCCTTGACATACTTCTTTTCCTATTTGGAACCAGTCTGTTGTTCCATATCCAGTTCTAACTGTTGCTTCCTGACCTGCATACAGATATCTCAGGAGGCAGGTTAGGTGGTGTGGTATTCCCATCACTTGAAGAATTTTCCACAGTTTGTTGTGATCTACACAGTCAAAGGCTTTAGCATAGTCAATGAAGCAGATATTTTCCTAGAACTCTCTTGCTTTTTCGATGATCCAACAGATGCTGGCAATTTAATCTCTGCTTCTTCTACCTTTTCTAAATCAAGCGTGAACATCTGGAAGTTAACGGTTCACATAATGTTGAAGCCTGGCTTGGAGAATTTTGAGCGTTTCTTTGCTAGTGGTGAGGTGAGTGCAATTGTGAGGTAGTTTGAACATTCTTTGGCATTGCCTTTTTTTGGGATTGGAATAAAAACTGACATTTTCCAGTCCTGTGGCCACTGCTGAGTTTTCCAAATTTGCTGGCATATTGAGTACAGCACTTTAGCAACATCATCTTTTAAAGTTTTAAATAGCTCAATTGTAATCCTATCACCTCCACTAGCTTTGTTCGTGGTGATGCTTCCTAAGGCCTGCTTCATTTTGCATTCCAGGATGTCTGGCTCTAGGTGAATGATCACACCATTGTGGTTATATGGGTCATGAAGATCTTTTTTGTATAGTTCTTCTATGTATTTCTGCCACATCTTCTTAATATCTTCTGCTTATGTTAGGTCTGTACCACTTCTGTCCTTTATTGTGCCCATCTTTGCATGAAATATTCCCTTGGTATCTCTAATTTTCTGGAGATTAAGACTATGATATTAATATTGTGATATTTATGCAGCAGCCTAAAGGCCAGCTGTCCATTTCTTGCTTTTTTGTCCATCCCAGTGCTGGATTTCCTTGAGGAGCACAAGCTTTCTCTAGAGATCCAGTAGTACCAAATTTAAGCACTGGAGAAGAGCAAGTCTTAAATTTGGAGTAAACATAGATCCATAATCCCTGCTCCACCTTTGTTTCCTGATTCCTGTAGCTTCTTTCACCTTTCACGTCATAGGCACAATAACTTCATTTATTCATCCAAAATGTATTGAATGCTAGTTCTGTACCCTTCTCTTTTTTTTTGTGCTAAGGGTGCAGTGGTGAGTAAGATTCAACATAGTGAGAAGAACAGAGTCCTGAGTTTCAAGGAGGCTTACAGTCAATGGTGTGGAAAACTGTGCAGGCAGTTTCTTTGCTGTCTGAACCACCAGGGAAGCCAGATAAGGAAGAGCAGTGGGAAAATATGTGGAGAGCTGTGTGCTACAGACAAAGGGCTAAACATGTACTTCTTTTGTGTTTCTCTGGGAGGCCAAGTTCTGTATTATTACTATTCTCCCACTGGGCTGTTCTTAAGGTCTAGAATCTGAGATATGTTTAAGTTCAGCCTGATGTTATATAGTTTTTGTATTTATTTTCAAATGTCCCTAAATAATTACCTGTCAAACAAAAGGGCATCAGATTTTGAAAGCCCTTCTCTATTGTCATATCCATATCCAAGAAGGCTTTCCCATTGTTCATAGTAATTCTTCTTTTTGGAAACTTACCTAGCATTTTGTTCCCATTTTATGGCAAGTTTTCTTATTCTAAATGCTATAATATTTGTTTTCACTCTTTATTCTTGATTTCATGAATTTGAGAGTCTGATACAATATTTTTCAAATGAAACAGACTTATGAAGTTATTTCCTTTTGCTCTTTCATACCACATATACTCTTCCACTTACAGAAAAAAAAAAAAAAAAAGGCTAAAACCAGCCCAGCCTCCAAGACTAGTCTTTGTAAATAATACAACAGAGATGTTACATTCAACATAGTCATCAGGTATGAAGCTGGAACTTATTCTGAAGCTTAGTTGGCTATGAAAGGTAGGATATTCATCCTCACACTCCTTACATATGGACTATTGACATTTTTCTGTCTTATGTTATAAATCCAGTGCAAAGTGAAAGATAAGTCCTCCAGCTGAAGATTTGTGATCAACTTCATAAAGCAAGAACATGTAACTTTGTTTATGTCAGCTCTTAGAAAGTGATTACATCTGACAGAGATGCGGTAGGGGTGGGGGTGGTGGTGAAAAAGGTGGTATTACATTTCAATAAGCATTTGGAAATCTTTGTAACTTAAGGCTCTACAAATAGACCTAACCAAAAATGGAAAAGTTGTGGCTATTTGTGATGGATATTCCAGCAGTGATATATTATGTTCTTTTGCATTTTTGTTTATTCAGCTTGATGGAGGATATAAAAAGGTGCTTTTGATTAAGCACTTTAATATCTTATATTTAGAGAGTACCTTTCACTCCAGAAGTCTTAATAAACTATGTTTATAGAGCTTTATAAATCTTAAAAAGTATTAGGCTTTTCTTTACTGGGAATGGTAGGAAGTCATCTGTGGTAGACATCTGCCCCACTGAAAGAGGTGAGAAATTCAGGTCAAGCTCACCAAGGTAGATTCAGTTGGTACAGAAATCTACTAAAATTCTAGCTATTGGACAAATCCTGCCTTGGCTTGTGAGTTTGAGGAGGGAGGAGTCAGGTGAGAAGATGAGTTAATCTGTTTAATTAATTGATTAATCTCCTATTTAGATAGTTGATATCGAGCCTCTTTGTTCTTGCTAGTGTGTGAGAAAGGTTTCAAAGTTTTGGTATTTCCTGTCTGAAACCACGAGCTCATTCCCATCAAAAAGTAAGAAAAATGCTTCATGAATTATCTACTTAAACTTTTCTAAGATATTTTATTAGGACCCATTTATCCTATAGTTAGAATGAAGAATAATGGTACACATTTATGATTGTGTGTGTTGTTAGTTGCTCAGTCGTATCTGACTCTTTGCAACCCTGTGGTCATTGGGTTCATAGTATCAATATGAGTCACTGTTCTTATAAAAGTTTCAGGTGCTCATTCTTGACAACTAAAATAAACAACCAAAATACAGCTAATTAGCTATAAGAATGGAAGTAAAATTGTAATCTACAAGCAATATATTTATTATCATGTTCTTGAGACTTTAAGTGGCATTCAATATTTAATATTCAGTGTGAATTCCCTCTGTCTCTGTGTCTGTCTTTCTGTCTGTCTGTTTCTCTCTCTCACACACACATCCCACCCTTATCTCTAATTGAAGGAATCCTAAATCAGGATTCAAGAGACCTCTAGGTTAATCTTGGTTTTTGTTGCTAATGAATTTTCTGGTCATCTCTCTCCAACCTTAGTTTATATTACTATCAATGGAATGCAGTAATGGAGAAAGCCGATATATTATGATGTGTATGTATGTGTGTGTGTGTGTGTGTGTTTGTGCTCAGCTATGTCCAACTCTTTGCGACCTCATGGACTGTAGCCTGCCAGGCTCTTTTGTCCATGGAATTTTCCAGGCAAGAGTACTGGAGTGGGTTGTCATTTCCTACTCCAGAGGATATTCCCAACCCAGGGATCAAACCGGTGTCTCTTGTGTTTTCCTGCATTGGCAGGTGATTCTTTATCACTGTGCCACCTGGGAAGCCCCATGGTATGTTAAATATATTAATCATCTGAGGAATTTGCATGACTCATTCCAATCTCACTAGTCAAGTTAAAATTCTTCTCGGTCCTATAAAATCATTTCATAATCTAAACTTTACAACTGCATTAATCTTTTTAGACTACTATGTTATCTCTTACTGCATGAAGTTAGGCATGAATGGATTTATGGCATGAATGGAAATTGGGCTATAAAAGCTGCCCAATTTCCATTGAAAACTTTAAAATTCTGAATTATTTAGTACTTATCTACAATACATTCAGTTGAATTGAAGAAGACATCAAATTCTAATAATAATAAAATATTATTTTTTAAGCATCAAAAAATACTTTATCTATATTATGGAAAGACATTAAGACCTACCTTGAAATAGATCTAGGGTATAGTTGTACTCTTAGTCAATGCTTCAAGCTTCCATATATTCAAATTTATGTAAATAACATAACTGTCATATTTGGGATGTACTATAGCTGTTTAATTTATAATGGTGACTTTTCTCCCTCATTTCCATTACTTTGTTTTTCAGGAACTAGCAATGTAACTAAGCTCTGAAATTTGAAAGTTCATATTTTGAATCAAAAGATTAGAGCAGTATTTATAATGAAGTAAAATATCATAGTTTGGAGGAAAACCCCATGTATGCTATTTCATTATATTATGACAGGTATAATTTCAGATGACATGTATGTTTATCTTGTTCTTCCAGGAAAGCAAAACAATCTAATGCCTTGTTCACACTGTTTAAAGACAGCCAACTCCACTTTCTTTGTTCCCTATTATATTTCTCAGAAAATTGCTTGCATAAGAACTCCCCTAGATAACATTGCTATACATTAGGAAATGGATTTTGCCTGTACACTTGGAAACAACTGATCCTGCAGGCTGGATTTCATGGGAAAATAAAAAATGAAAAAAATGCATTTTGATAAAGTTAACTGGGCTAATACAATTTCTAATTTAACTGTCTGTGTAAAAAGCAGAGCTATCACTTTGCCAACAAAGGTCCATATAATCAAAGCTGTGGTTTTTCTAGTAGTCATGTACAGATATGAGAGTTGGATCCTAAAGAAGGCTGAGTGCTGAAGAATTGTTGCTTTCAAATTGTGGTGCTGGAGAAGACTCTTAGACCTTTGGACAGCAAGGAGATTAAACCAGTCAATCTTAAATATTCAACCCTAAAAATTCAATCCTAAAAATCAACCCTAAATATTCATTGGAAGAACTGATGCTGAAGTTGAAGCTCCAATACTTTGGCCACCTGATGCGAAGAGCCAACTCATTGGAAAATACTCTGATGCTGGGAAAGATTGAGGGCAAGAAGAGAAGAGGGCAGTGAAGGATGAGATGGTTAGATAACATCACCGATTCAATGAACATAATTTTAAGCGAACTCTGAGAGATAGTAAAGGACAAGGAACCCTGCTGTGCTGCAGTCCATGGGTTTGCAAAGAGTTGGACATGACTTAGTGACTGAACAGTGACAAAAACAATGCTGATCTTATTTAGTGTCATGGATTGCGAACAGTTGGGTTACAAATGATGGAGGCATCTTACTGTAATAATCCATTTTACTGGGAACGCCTGTACTTATGAAAATAATTAAAGTTCAAATAGTCCAAATAAACAGTTTTTGAGCCCCTATTGAGAGAGTCCTATGTTGCATATTCTGTAGAAAACAAAAAGCAGAGACCCCGAGTGTACTCTCTTATCTAACTTATTTTATTCTGAATTTTAGTAAGCCTAGTTAGTTTATATAAATAATTGTTCTCCCCAGAGGTCAATGACTATGTTTCATCATAGTGTTTCTCTTTTAACCCAAGTATCGTAAGCAGTTTTCAGTAGGTAGATAAATATCTGGAACATGAAAAACTTGGAAGATTTAGTCTGAATCAGGTATATTTGTACTTGATTTTCAGATTTATATAAAGGAACATATTGATAAGGCATGTAATCTGCCAAATTAGAAGATATGTAGAATGGTTTCTCATCGTCTATAGATGAAGTCCAAAAATCTTTGACACCCAAGAGCCTTCATGTTTTGCCAGTTCCTGCATACCTACTCTCAATTCCATGACTTCCTCCTATGTACTCCATACTTTAGCCATGTTGAATTATCTTTTGGTGATCATACATCCTAATTTATCCAAAATGGACATGGCTTATACCTGTTTTCTAGGTATAATTATCAATAACTCCACTTTTCATTTCTATGAGTACTGGTTTATTTCAAGTGTGTACCTACACTAATTTACATATTTCTTTAATGGATCTGTAGTGTTTCATGCTTCTGCATATTTTGTAAAATTACTTTTACAGCTTCTGCCTGGCCATATATGAAAAACATTTGTGTACATGTTCAACCTTTAGGTCTTTTCACATGCAGCCTAGGTGTTTAATTCACTCAAAGTTTCTGGGAGCTTCAAGTTTCTTAAGAGCTGTCTAAAACTAGAAGAATCATGGAGGCCTGATTGATTGATATATTCCCTAGAGTAATTCTGTTGATTTCATTGGAACAGTTCAAACACTGTGCCTTTCTTTGAATAATTCTAGGAACACTGGGTTTAACTTGGTTGTTAATTTAGGACTATAGTGGTCCCCGCTCAGACTGTTCTACAAGGATCCAAAAACATGGCAGAGTCAACTTATTACTTTTTCAAAGTATAACCTATATTATTGCTGTATGTTCAGTAGTCTAGGAATTCCTTTATTTATTGTAGTAGTGTTTTCAGAGTAGTGCTAGTCTCTTCTGAGGGAACTAAGAATTTCAAACCAGAAATCACTGAGGGAACAGAATATACAGTTGGAGAACTAGTAATTTTAATAAAACTTAGGGTAGTTTCTGTCTACTTGCACAGATAAAATGCTGGCACCCAACAGGAACAAATCCAGTACATCTGCATGGTCAAGTTACTTTGATTTATATGAATGTGGATATGCACAAATTTACTGAACTGAGCTCCATGACATTACCTTCATCCATGATTTTATGTCTGTTTGCCTCCCACTCCCTGCCTTTGATTTTTAGCTTTCCAGTTGAATAGTAAACATTTATTTTCTCCTTTGGCTCGGGACCTGCAATTCCTGTCACAGTTAATATAAAGCACTTGCATCTGCTAAAACTGCAGTGCTGCTGTGAAAGCCTGTAGTTCAAACAGTTTCAATTCTTCTTTTTCTCTGCCTTCATTTTTAGTCATGAGAATATAAGAGTGCAAAGTTCACAGTTCTTAAGGTGCTAGGGGAATCATTCATTCTGCCTTTGCCTGTAGAACTAGGAGAGCTGGAGGAGACCCTGGATGGTTTCATATGCATCAGATGCACCTGGGGGTCTATCAGATGGGTCTGCGTTGTGTCTCATAATATGAACGTGAAAAAGACTGTCAAAAATATTGTGAGATATATTGGCCTTATTGTAAAGTGAGAGAGAGCTTCAAGTGTAAAATCATTCAGGAAAAATCATTATTCTTATTAATTGTGACCCAAGGCATGTGTGATCATACACATGTGATGTGTATGTGATGTGTATGTGTGACCATAGACTGTCCCCTGTAAAGCAATTAAGAAGAATAATTAAATCAAATTAGATATGGTATGGAAGATAATTTTAAAATTACTGACTTTTTCAGATCCATGATGTTTCTGTTCCTGAAGATCCGTGTGCTGTTTTGTTTTCTGCTGTTTATTTCTATTATAATAAAATAATAACAGAAATAGAAAATATTCATAAAGATGGAATACACACACACACACACACACACACTATGAGTGACAGAAGAATCCTTAATAAAATGTAAATGTTGGGTGAGAGATAATATGCTTATTATTCATAGAATTATGAAGTTTATATTTATCAAAACCCCAAATAACAAAACTAACTTGGTCTTGCTTTTACAAGTGCTATTTGGGGATGGAAAGTTTATTTCCAAAACTAAAGAGAAGGTTAGGGAACAAATGAATGACGTTCATTTGTCTAGAGTCTATCAATAGTCAAAAGCCATTACTGTCCCTAAACTTAAAAGGACACAGAAAGAAAGTGATATCTGTTAAGAGATCTGAAGCTGTTGAGGGGAGAGCTTCCAACAGGAGCTGGAAAACTGGACCACACTGAGAAATTAAGGGGAGGGACTTTTATTAGTCTGGGCAGCTATAACAGAATGCCATAGAGCAGGTGGCTTGTAAATAACAGAAAAATTTTAACATAGTTCTGGAAACATGACATCAAAGATTGAGGCACTTGAAAATGGTGTCTGATGAGCCCCTTGTTCTTGGCTCACAGGTAGCTGTCTTCTTGCTGTAAGCTTCACATGGTAGAAGTCAGGGAGCTTTTTTAAGCATCCTTGGTTGTTGTTGTTGTGGTTCAGTCATTAATCTGTGTCTGAATCTTTGCTACGCTATGGACTGCAGCATGCCAGGCTTCCCTGACCTTCAGACAGGGTTTGCTCAAACTCATGTCCGTTGAGTCGGTAATGCCATCCGACCATCTCATCCTCTGTCACCCTCTTATCCTGCCCTCAGTCTTCCCAGAATCAGGGTCTTTTCCAGTGAGTCAGCTCTTCACACTAGATGAAGAGCCAAAATATTGGCACTTCAGCTTCAGCATCAGTCCTTCCAATGAATATTCAGGACTGATTTCCTTTAGGAATGACTGGTTTGATCTCCTTGCAGTCCAAGGAACTTTCAAGAATCTTGAAAGAATCAATTCTTCAGTGCTCAGCCTTCTTTATGGTCCAACTCTCACATCCACACAAGACTACTGGAACAAACATAGCTTTGACTCTATGGATCTTTGTTAGCAAAGTGGTGTCCCTGTTTATTAATATGCTATCTAGATTTGTCATAGCTTTCATTCCAAGGAGTAAGTGTCTTTTAATTTCATGGCTGCAGTCACCATCCACAGAGAGTTTGGAGCCCAAGAAAATAAAATCTGTCACCGTTTCCACTTTTCCTCTTTTATTTGCCATTAAGTAATGGGACTGAATGCCATGATCTTAGTTTTTTGAATGTTGAAATTTAAGCCAGCTTTTTCACTCTCCTCTTTCACCCTCATCAAGAGGCTCTTTAGTTCCTCTTCATATTCTGCCCTTAGAGTGGTATTATCTGTTTATCTTTTATAAGGGCACTAATGCTATTCATGAAGGCTACACCTTTATGACCAGTCACTTCCCCTCAAACTTCATTTCCAAAAACTATCACATTGGGCATTAGAATTTTAACATGTAAACTTTGGGAGGATACAAATGTTTAGTCTATAGCAGAAGGGAAAGAATCTGCTCTATCTCTTTCCATTCTTAGATATCCTGCTATGTTTCTCCTTAACTAACTCTAGTTAAAGACAAAAGAAACAGAATCCCATATAAGTAAACCCTTAGGGAACAATTCTTTGGGGGTACAGAGCAGAACTGAGAGAACTGAAACGTTCTTTGAGTGAAGGAAGGGAAAATGAGGTGGCCTAGTCTCAGCGTAAAGATACAGTAATGTTATGACTTTGCTGTTGTTTAGTTTCTCAGTCATGTCCAACTTTTTGCAACCCCATAGACTGCAGCATGTAGGCTTCCCTGTCCTTCCATTTCCCGGAGCTTGCTCGAACTCATGTCCATTGAGTCAGTGATGTTATGACTTGGGTATTATTATAATTCCCATTTTATAGATGTAGAACCTGAGTCTAGGATTGTTAAATAATTTTTCCGAGGTCACATAGCTAATTGGGCTCAGACCACTGCCTTGAATTTATGTTTCTTACTCAATACCCAAGGTTAGTGACTGTGTTACATTGCCATTGCAATATTAATATTTTTCATTTGATTATCTCTGTAAAAATATTTAATGAAACTTTATATTTGAAAATAAAAATTTATGGATGGATGAACTAAATCCAAACCCAAATATAAGAAAAAGCAAAGACTAGGTATATATGGAGGTAGTATAGGGAAAGTCAGTATGTACTGCTTTAATCTTCTTCATTCTCTTCTTCTATTGCATGTTTTATTTCTTACTTTCCCAGCAAAAGCTTAGAGTTCCTGTCACATCAATCCTAAATTAGCTTTTGCAGGCTAAGGGCCTTAGGCATGAATGTTTCTGTAAATTGGATAGAAAAAGCATTGCAGTGGTCCAAAGGCTCCCAAGTCAGCTTGAATTTCCAGCACACCTTGGACCAGAGCCTAAACTGCCAGTCTGGGATGTGTGAGTGTAAGGGAAAGAAGTTGAAACTGTCTCTTATTTCATATTTTCAACATTAAACAGAAACCAAGAGGGAAATGGTTCCAATATTTTATCATGTGTATTACTTCTAATCCATTCTAAGCTGACAATGTCATATAAATGAACTATAGCAAATGAAATTTTCTCAAATCAAAGTGAAAACCAAACATCGTGATCTTGATATAAAATGTAATGTAGTGTAACTATTATATCTATTATTTCAACTAGTAAATATTTTTTCATAAAATGTAGGAGTAGTCAGTTCTACCACCATTTAAAATTAAAAATTTGGATTATTTTAACTCTTAGTATAGTATGACATCATGATAAACCATAATCCAGAGTTCAGTTCATTTAATTTAGATTTTATTGTCAATATTCAGTGTCAAATAGTAGAGCCCTAAAAGGATGATAGAGCCAATGGCCATCATTAAGCACTGAACAGAGTTCATTAGCACCTAAAGAGATGAAACAGAGGAAGGAGGGGCCCTCCAAATAGACACACTTTTCTTAGTGTGTATTTAAGGGCTCATAAAGGAAGGGAAGTAGAATATGCAATATCAAACAAAGGAGCAAAGTAGAGAGTATAAACAAATAGCTGGTGCTTTATAAGAGTAAAGTATCATGCTTGCTGGGAGAATAAAGCAGAATACTTTTTTAAAGATCGAGTGTAAAATCATTCAGGAAAAATCATTATTCTTATTAATTGTGACCCAAGGCATGTGTGATCACACGCATATGGAAGGCCTGTGTGCTGGGCAGATGGACTGGCAAGAGCAATGCATTGGTAGGGGAAGCGGCAGGTGATGCCCTTTGCTCATAGGGATCCTGTCAGGATGTTAGGGAGAAGTAAGTACCACTGACATATACTAAAAGACAAGCAAAAAATGGTGGGAGAAGAGGAAGTTTTCCAAGCCAAATCAAGAAAATGGAAAGGGAAAGTATGTATTCTCTAGGCATTTGGGATGTGGCAGGAGAGTGCAAGTCAATGTCAACTCCTCCTTGGTGTTACATTTCTTGGAAATTCAGTCAAAAGATACGTGAAATTTTGCAAATTAATTTTACAAAATCTATAAATAAGTTGCACTTGACCTCTAAGTCCTTGCTATTTTTACTACTATATAGATATCTACATGAAAAAAATGGATATCTAATGATCAATGCAAATAAATAGAGGAAAACAACAGAATGGGAAAGACTAGAGATCTCTTCAAGAAAATTAGAGATACCAAGGGAACATTTCATGCAAAGATGGGCTCGATAAAGGACAGAAATGGTATGGACCTAACAGAAGCAGAAGATATTAAGAAGAGGTGGCAAGAATACACAGGAGAACTGTACAAAAAAGATCTTCATGACCCAGATAATCACGATGGTGTGATCGCTCACCTAGAGCCAGACATCCTGGAATGTGAAGTCAAGTGGGCCTTAGAAAGCATCACTACAAACAAAGCTAGTGGAGGTGATGGAATTCCAATGGAGCTGTTTCAAATCCTGAAAGATGATGCTGTGAAAGGAAAAGTCAGCAGTGGCCACAGGACTGGAAAAGGTCAGTTTTCATTCCAATCCCAAAGAAAGGCAATGCCAAAGAATGCTCAAACTACCGCACAATTGCAGTCATCTCACATTCTAGTAAAGTAATGCTCAAAATTCTCCAAGCCAGGCTTCAGCAATACGTGAACCATGAACTTCCAGATGTTCAAGCTGGCTTTAGAAAAGGCAGAGGAACCAGAGATTAAATTGCCAACATCCACTGGATCATGGAAAAAGCAAGAGAGTTCCAGAAAAACATCTATTTCTGCTTTATTGACTATGCCAAAGCCTTTGACTGTGTGGATCACAATAAACTGTGGAAAATTCTGAAAGAGATGGGAATACCAGACCACCTGACCTGCCTCTTGAGAAACCTATATGCAGATCAGGCAGCAACAGTTAGAACTGGACATGGAACAACAGACTGGTTCCAAATAGGAAAAGGAGTACGTCAAGGCTGTATATTGTCAACCTGCTTATTTAACTTCTATGCAGAGTACATCATGAGAAACTCTGGGCTAGAAGACGCACAAGCTGGAATCAAGATTGCCGGGAAAAATATAAACAACCCCAGATATGCAGATGACACCACCCTTATGGCAGAAAGTGAAGAGGAACTCAAAAGCCTCATGATGAATGTAAAAGAGGAGAGTGAAAAAGTTGGCTAAAGCTCAACATTCAGAAAACGAAGATCATGGCATCCGGTCCCATCACTTCATGGGAAATAGATGGGGAAACAGAGGAAACAGTGTCAGACTTTATTTTTCTGGGCTCCAAAATCACTGCAGATGGTGATTGCAGCCATGAAATTAAAAACGCTTACTCCTTAGAAGGAAAGTTATGACCAACCTAGATAGCATATTCAAAAGCAGAGACATTACTTTGCCAACAAAGTCCATCTAGTCAAGGCTATGGTTTTTCCAGTGGTCATGTATGGATGTGAGAGTTGGACTGTGAAGAAAGCTGAGCACCGAAAAATTGATGCTTTTGAACTGTGGTGTTGGAGAAGACTCTTGAGAGTCCCTTGGTCTGCAAGGAGTTTCAACCAGTCCATCCTAAAGGAGTCCTGGGTGTTCTTTGGAAGGACTGATACTAAAGCTGAAATTCCAATACTTTGGCCACCTCATGCGAAGAGTTGACTCATTGGAAAAGACTCTGATGCTGGGAGGGATAGGGGGCAGGAGGAGAAGAGGACGACAGAGGATGAGATGGCTGGATGGCATCACCTACTCGATGGACATGAGTTTGAGTAAACTCCAGGAGTTGATGATGGACAGGGAGGCCTGGCGTGCTGCAATTCATAGGGTCGCAAAGAGTCAGACACGACTGAGTGACTGAACTCACCTGAACTGAATGTTGCTTATATGTGCATTTATTTCAATGCATATTGCAAATGCTTCCTTCAGTATTTTTCTGTATCCTTTTCATTTAAAGACACATTTCTTAAGTCTTTTAATTTTATATGTGTATAAATTTATTTTTTCGGTTCATTGCTGTATAGGCTTTATTACAATTTATTTGTCCATAGATACTTATGTTTTGTACAGTATTACCCAATTAAAAACCATGCTCCAGGAGTAAGTAATATGCCCTGTAATGTGCCCAGTGTCCCCTCTTTTTTTTAAATTTTATTTTATTTTTAAACTTTACAATATTGTTATTAGTTTTGCCAAATATCGAAATGAATCCGCCACAGGTATACATGTGTTCCCCATCCTGAACCCTCCTCCCTCCTCCCTCCCCATACCATCCCTCTGGGTCGTCCCAGTGCACCAGCCCCAAGCATCCAGTATCGTGCATTGGACCTGGACTGGCAACTCGTTTCATACATGATATTATACATGTTTCAATGCCATTCTCCCAAATCTTCCCACCCTCTCCCTCTCCAACAGAGTCCATAAGACTGTTCTATATATCAGTGTCTCTTTTGCTGTCTCGTACACAGGGTTATTGTTACCATCTTTCTAAATTCCATATATATGCGTTAGTATACTGTATTGGTGTTTTTCTTTCTGGCTTACTTCACTCTGTATAATAGGCTCCAGTTTCATCCACCTCATTAGAACTGATTCAAATGTATTCTTTTTAATGGCTGAGTAATACTCCATTGTGTATATGTACCACAGCTTTCTTATCCATTCATCTGCTGATGGACATCTAGGTTGCTTCCATGTCCTGGCTATTATAAACAGTGCTGCAATGAACATTGGGATACACATGTCTCTTTCCCTTCTGGTTTCCTCAGTGTGTATGCCCAGCAGTGGGATTGCTGGATCATAAGGCAGTTCTATTTCCAGTTTTTTAAGGAATCTCCACACTGTTCTCCATAGTGGCTGTACTAGTTTGCATTCCCACCAACAGTGTAAGAGGGTTCCCTTTTCTCCACACCCTCTCCAGCATTTATTGCTTGTAGACTTTTGGATCACAGCCATTCTGACTGGTGTGAAATGGTACCTCATAGTGGTTTTGATTTGCATTTCTCTGATAATGATTGATGTTGAGCATCTTTTCATGTGTTTGTTAGCCATCTGTATGTCTTCTTTGGAGAAATGTCTATTTAGTTCTTTGGCCCATTTTTTGATTGGCTCATTTATTTTTCTGGAGTTGAGCTGTAGGAGTTGCTTGTATATTTTTAAACAAATTAGTTGTCTGTCGGTTGCTTCATTTGCTATTATTTTCTCCCATTCTGAAGGCTGTCTTTTCACCTTGCTAATAGTTTCCTTTGATGTGCAGAAGCTTTTAAGTTTAATTAGGTCCCATTTGTTTATTTTTGCTTTTATTTCCAATATTCTGGGAGGTGGGTCATAGAGGATCCTGCTGTGATGTATGTCAGAGAGTGTTTTGCCTATGTTCTCCTCTAGGAGTTTTATAGTTTCTGGTCTTACGTTTAGATCTTTAATCCATTTTGAGTTTATTTTTGTGTATGGTGTTAGAAAGTGTTCTAGTTTCATTCTTTTACAAGTGGTTGACCAGATTTCCCAGCACCACTTGTTAAAGAGATTGTCTTTAATCCATTGTCTATTCTTGCCTCCTTTGTCAAAGATAAGGTGTCCATATGTGTGTGGATTTATCTCTGGGCTTTCTATTTTGTTCCATTGATCTATATTTCTGTCTTTGTGCCAGTACCATACTGTCTTGATGACTGTGGCTTTGTAGTAGAGCCTGAAGTCAGGTAGGTTGATTCCTCCAGTTCCATTCTTCTTTCTCAAGATCGCTTTGGCTATTTGAGGTTTTTTGTATTTCCATACAAATTGTGAAATTATTTGTTCTAGCTCTGTGAAGAATACCGTTGGTAGCTTGATAGGGACTGCATTGAATCTATAAATTGCTTTGGGTAGTATACTCATTTTCACTATATTGATTCTTCCAATCCATGAACATGGTATATTTCTCCATCTATTAGTGTCCTCTTTGATTTCTTTCACCAGTGTTTTATAGTTTTCTATATATAGGTCTTTAGTTTCTTTAGGTAGATATATTCCTAAGTATTTTATTCTTTCCGTTGCAATGGTGAATGGAATTGTTTCCTTAATTTCTCTTTCTGTTTTCTCATTATTAGTGTATAGGAATGCAAGGGATTTCTGTGTGTTGATTTTATATCCTGCAACTTTACTATAATCATTGATTAGTTCTAGTAATTTTCTGGTGGTGTCTTTAGGGTTTTCTATGTAGAGGATCATGTCATCTGCAAATAGTAGAGTTTTACTTCTTCTTTTCCAATTTGGATTCCTTTTTATTTCTTTTTCTGCTCTGATTGCTGTGGCCAAAACTTCCAAAACTATGTTGGAATAGTAATGGTGAAAGTGGGCACCCTTGTCTTGTTCCTGACTTTAGAGGAAATGCTTTCAATTTTTCACCATTGAGGATAATGTTTGCTGTGGGTTTGTCATATATAGCTTTTATTATGTTGAGGTATGTTCCTTCTATTCCTGCTTTCTGGAGAGTTTTTATCATAAATGGATGTTGAATTTTGTCAAAGGCTTTCTCTGCATCTATTGAGATAATCATATGGTTTTTATTTTTCAATTTGTTAATGTGGTGTATTACATTGATTGATTTGCAGATATTGAAGAATCCTTGCATCCCTGGGATAAAGCCCACTTGGTCATGGTGTATGATCTTTTTAATGTGTTGTTGGATTCTGATTGCTAGAATTTTGTTAAGGATTTTTGCATCTATGCTCATCAGTGATATTGGCCTATAGTTTTCTTTTTTTGTGGCATCTTTGTCAGGTTTTGGTATTAGGGTGATGGTGGCCTCATAGAATGAGTTTGGAAGTTTACCTTCCTCTGCAATGTTCTGGAAGAGTTTGAGCAGGATAGGTGTTAGCTCTTCTCTAAATTTTTGGTAGAATTCAGCTGTGAAGCCATCTGGACCTGGGCTTTTGTTTGCTGGAAGATTTTTGATTACAGTTTCAATTTCCGTGCTTGTGATGGGTCTGTTAAGATTTTCTATTTCTTCCTGGTCGAGTTTTGGAAAGTTGTACTTTTCTAAGAATTTGTCCATTTCTTCCACGTTGTCCATTTTATTGGCATATAATTGTTGATAGTAGTCTCTTATGATCCTTTGTATTTCTGTGTTGTCTGTTGTGATCTCTCCTTTTTCATTTCTAATTTTATTGATTTGATTTTTCTCCTTTGTTTCTTGATGAGTCTGGCTAATGGTTTGTCAATTTTATTTATCCTTTCAAAGAACCAGCTTTTGGCTTTGTTGATTTTTGCTATGGTCTCTTTTGTTTCTTTTGCATTTATTTCTGCTCTAATTTTTAAGATTTCTTTCCTTCTACCAACCCTGGGGTTCTTCATTTCTTCCTTTTCTAGTTGCTTTAGGTGTAGAGTTAGGTTATTTATTTGACTTTTTTTCTTGTTTCTTGAGGTGTGCCTGTATTGCTATGAACTTTCCCCTGAGGACTGCTTTTACAGTGTTCCACAGGTTTTGGGTTGTTGTGTTTTCATTTTCATTCGTTTCTATGTAAATTTTGATTTCTTTTTTGATTTCTTCTGTGATTTGTTGGTTATTCAGCAGCGTGTTGTTCAGCCTCCACATGTTGGAATTTTTAATAGTTTTTCTCCTGTAATTGAGATCTAATCTTACTGCACTGTGGTCAGAAAAGATGCTTGGAATGATTTCTACTTTTTTGAATTTACCAAGGCTAGATTTATGGCCCAGGATGTGATCTATCCTGGAGAAGGTTCCATGTGCACCTGAGAAAAAGGTGAAATTCATTGTTTTGGGATGAAATGTCCTATAGATATCAATTAGGTCTAACTGGTCTATTGTATGGTTTAAAGTTTGTGTTTCCTTGTTAATTTTCTGTTTAGTTAATCTATCCATAGGTGTGAGTGGGGTATTAAAGTCTCCCACTATTATTGTGTTATTGTTAATTTCTCCTTTCATACTTGTTAGCATTTGTCTTACATATTGCAGTGCTCCCGTGTTGGGTGCATATATATTTATAATTGTTATATCTTCTTCTTGGATTGATACTTTGATCATTATGTAGTGACCATCTTTGTCTCTTTTCACAGCCTTTGTTTTAAAGTCTATTTTATCTGATATGAGTATTGCTACTCCTACTTTCTTTTGGTCCCTATTTGCATGGAAAATTTTTTTCCAGCCCTTCACTTTCAGTCTGTATGTGTCCCCCGTTTTGAGGGGGGGTCTCTTTAGACAACATATGTGGGGTCTTGTTTTGTATCCATTCAGCCAGTCTTTGTCTTTTGGTTGGGGCATTCAACCCATTTACGTTTAAGGTAATTACTGATAAGTATGATCCTGTTGCCATTTACTTTATTGTTTTGGGTTCGAATTTATACACCGTTTTTGTGTTTCCTGTCTAGAGAATATCCTTTAGTTTTTGTTGGAGAGCTGGTTTGGTGGTGCTGAATTCTCTCAGCTTTTGCTTGTCTGAAAAGCTTTTGATTTCTCCTTCATACTTGAATAAGATCCTTTCTGGGCACAATAATCTGGGCTGTAGGTTATTTCCTTTCATCATTTTAAGTATGTCTTGCCATTCCCTCCTGGCTTCTATTGAAAGATCAGCTGTTATCCTTATGGGAATTCCCTTGTGTGTTATTTGTTGTTTTTCCCTTGCTGCTTTTAATATTTGTTCTTTGTGTTTGATCTTTGTTAGTTTGATTAATATGTGTCTTGGGGTGTTTCGCCTTGGGTTTATCCTGTTTGGGACTCTCTGGGTTTCTTGGACTTGGGTGATTATTTCCTTCCCCATTTTAGGGAAGTTTTCAACTATTATCTCCTCAAGTATTTTCTCATGGTCTTTCTTTTTGTTTTCTTCTTCTGGGACCCCTATGATTCGAATGTTGTAGCGTTTAATATTGTCCTGGAGGTCTCTGAGATTGTCCTCATTTCTTTTAATTTGTTTTTCTTTTATCCTCTCTGATTCATTTATTTCTACCATTCTATCTTCTAATTCACTAATCCTATCTTCTGCCTCTGTTATTCTACTATTTGTTGCCTCCAGAGTGTTTTTAATTTCATTTATTGCATTATTCATTATATATTGACTGTTTTTTTTCTTCTAGGTCCTTGTTAAACCTTTCTTGCATCTTCTCAATCCTTGTCTCCAGGCTATTTATCTGTGATTCCATTTTGATTTCAAGATTTTGGATCAATTTCACTATCATTATTTGGAATTCTTTATCAGATAGATTCCCTATCTCTTCCTCTTTTGTTTGGTTTGGTAGGCATTTATCCTGTTCCTTTATCTGCTGGGTATTCCTCTGTCTCTTCATCTTGTTTAAATTGCTGATTTCGGGGTGTCCTTTCTGTATTCTGGCAGTTTGTGGAGTTCTCTTTATTGTGGCGTTTCCTCGCTATGTGTGGGTTTGTACAGGTGGTTTGTCAAGGTTTCCCGGTTAGGGAAGCTTGTGTTGGTGTTCTGGTGGGTGGAGCTGTATTTCTTCTCTCTGGAGTGCAATGAAGCGTCCAGTAATGAGTTATGAGATGTCTATGGTTTTGGGGTGACTTTGGGCAGCCTGTATCTTGGAGCTCAGGGCTGTGTTCCTTTGTTGCTCTAGAATTTGTTTGGTATGTCTTACACTGGAACTTGTTGGCCCTTGTGTGGTGCTTGGTTTCAGTGTAGGTATGGAGGCATTTGATGAGCTCCTGTCAATTAATGTTCCTTGGAGTCAGGAGTTCCCTGGAGTCAGGGTTTGGACTTAAGCTTCCTGCGTCCAGTTATTGGTCTTATTTTTACAGTAGTTTCAAAACTTCTTCTATACAGCATCATTGATAAAACATCTACGTTAAAGATGAAAGGTTTCTCTACCATGAGGGTCACCCAGAGAGGTTCTCAGGGTTACATGGAGAAGAGAAGAGGGAGGAGGGAGTTAGAGGGGACCCAAATGAGAAGAGGTGGAATCAATAGAGGAGAGAGTGGGCTAGCCAGTAATCACTTCCTTATGTGCACTCCACAACTGGACTGCTCAGAGATGTTCACGGAGTTATACAGAGAAGAGAAGAAGGAGGAAGGAGACAGAGGTGGCCAGGAGGATAAAAGGGGGGAATGAAAAGGAGGGAGACAGATCCATCCAGTAATCAATTCCCTAAGTGTTCTCCACCGTCTGGAACACACAGAAATTCACAGAGTTGGGTAGAGTAGAGAGGGGTTAGGGAGGAGACACATGCGACCTGGTGGAGAAAAAAGGAGAGTCCAAAGGGAGAGAGCAGTTAAGCCAGTAATCTCGTTCCCTAGTGAAAAATGGGTACTGAAGATTGGGTTCTTAAAGGTACAAAATTGGTAACAAATACATAAAAGCAAAACTTAAAAATCTAGAGTAGAGTTTGGAATTTCAAAAATACGATGTTAAAGAAAAGAAGAAGGAAAAGAAAGAGAGAAAAAATGAACAAACAAAAATAAACAAGGTCGTGAAAATTATAAAGAAAATATAGGTACAAAATTGATAACTAATACCAAAAAGCAAAAGTTAAAAATCTAGAGTAGAGTTTGGAATTTCAAAAATACAATGTTAAAAAAAAAGAAGAAGAAAAAAGAGAAAAAAACAAACAAAGTCATAAAAATTATAAAGAAAATACAGGTACAAAATTGATATCAAATACCAAAAAGCATAAATTAAAAATCTAGAGTAGAGTTTGGAATTTCAGATATACAATGTTATATAAAAAAAGAAAAAAGAAAAAAAAAGTCACAAAAATTATTTAAAAAAACTTAGGTACAAAATTGATAACAAATACCAAAAAGCTAAAATTAAAAATCTAAGTAGAGTTTGGAATTTCAAAAATACAATGTTAAAGAAAAGAAGAAGAAGAAAAAAAAAACAAGGTCAAAAAATTATAAAAATATATATATGAAGTTTGCTGTAAAAAAATAGGGTCTTTTTTTTGCAAAGTAATAGGTTATAAAAGTGAAAATTAAAGGAATAATAGAGGACTTAAAATTTTTTTTAAAAATTAAAAAAAAAAGAAAGAAAGAATGATCGTAAAAATAGTAAAAATATATCTAGGACTTTCTCTGGTTTTGTTGTGAGTATTGTGGGTTCAGTTCATTTTTGGCTAGTTCCTTGGTCCGACTTATATTTCTCAAGATCTATAGGCCCCTTCCTATGTAGTTGGTAGTAACCACAGGATTTTAATCTATTGCCTGTAGCTTCCAAGGCGGTTCCCTCTGTTATAGCTTCTTCTGTTTGCTGGTCTCTTCAGTGTCTGGTTTCCGCCCTGACACAAAGGGGATATGGAGGACACTTTTTTTTTTTTTTTAGGCTCACTTGTTCAGTCGCGCTGTGGGGAGGGAGGGAGGGATGCTGCAAACAAATAACACTGGCGTGTGCTTGCAGTGCCTCAGCTACACTGGGTCTGGCCCGGCTCACGGCACGTGTAGCCTCCCTGCCCACACTGCTCAGGCTCTAGGTTGCTCCACCGGGAACCATCCGTGGCGGACCCTGGGCTGCCTGCACCTCCCAGGTCCAAGCCGCTCAGGTTCAGGCACTCGGGTAGTCCTCAGAGGCGCAGACTCGGTTGGGCCTGCATTTTGTGCCCTTCCCAGGTCCGAGCAGCTCAGGTGATGAGGTGTTTGGTGAGCGCGATTGCTGGGACTTATCGCCTCCCCACTCGGTTATCTAGGTGTACAACCGGGGCGCCTTCTCAGGCAGATGTTGACCGTCCAGACCCCCAAGAAGTTTTAGTTAGCAAGGAAGCCTGCTTACAGTTTTATAGATAATGTCTCTCTAGGGCTGCGATTGCCCCCTTCTGGTTCTGGCTGCCTGTCACTGGAGGGGGAAGATCTGCAGCCAGCTATCTCTCTGTTCAGTCCTTTGTTCCGTGTGCAGGCTTGGTGGTGTCTTAGGTTAGGGCTGGCTTTTCGCGTGGTAGATATACCACAGTCTGGTTTGCTAGCCCAAATTATTTCGCTCAGACAGCGCTCAGGGTATTCAGGCCAGGTCCTTACTCTAAGTGATGCAGCCCGCGCCGTGCCTCCCTGCTCAGCCCCCGCATGCTAACGGCATGTGCAGGCATCTGTGCTGCTTCTCCGCTGAGGGAGTTACTGTAGGGCTCGCAATCTGCGGGTTTTAATTGTTTATTTATTTTTCC
The DNA here is from genome assembly GCF_027580195.1 of Bos mutus. Lineage (NCBI taxonomy): Eukaryota > Metazoa > Chordata > Mammalia > Artiodactyla > Bovidae > Bos > Bos mutus. Next base: position 23,633,543 of record NC_091620.1, on the reverse strand, counting down.
TCCCTGTTATGTTGCCCTCTGTGCTTCCAAAGCTCAGCACAGATTCGGCAGTGAGGTTTCCTGGTGTTTGGAAACCTCTCTTTTTAAGACTCCCTTCCTGGGATGGAACTCCATCCCTCCCTCTTTTGTCTCTTTTTTTGTCTTTTATATTTTTTCCTACCTCCTTTCAAGACTTGGGTTGCTTTTCTGGGTGCCTGATGTCCTATGCCAGCATTCAGAAGTTGTTTTGTGGAATTTACTTGGCATTTAAGTGTTCTTTTGATGAATTTGTGGGGGAGAAAGTGTTCTCCCTGTCCTACTCCTCCGCCATCTTGGCTCCTCCCCTTGTCCCCTCTTTCTGTCAAAGGAGACTCTATGGCATACTGCTTAGAGTCCTATATAGTTATCTCATTTTTACTCAGAGAAGAAAGCCTGAAAGCAGTCTGCTCCCATCCTTACAAGAAAAAAAAGCTGAACAAATTGCAATTCAAAGGATTTTCTTGACCCATCAGAGATATTAAGTCAACACAGCAAAAAATTAACACAAAATCTCTAAAGAGATAGAGCCAACATGGAAAAACAGAACTTTCTGTTGTATCAGTATAACTGGTACTCTTATTGGTATCAATCTGGTCTGTGAAGGCAAATTAATTCTTAGTCCTAGTTAATAATGTTACATGTAATAACACCTCAAAAGAAACTGAATAAACTATCTTTATCATATACGACAACACTCACTTTGCGTGATTTGACATACATGCATTTTTGTTACCATGGTTTAATGAAAACATATTAGCCCTCCAACAACACAGTTCAAATTTTAGTACCACAGTTTATTTTCTGTGAGTAATGTGTAAAATACAAACCTCACCACTAGCTTTTCAGTCCACAGATCCACAAATCAAGACAAATGGTCAGCTACCAACTATGTTATTTCTTTCACAGTCAATAGGTAATCAGTCACTTCACATCTGTTTACACATAGGGACGTTTTTGTTTACATCTCCTTTTTGTCTCCCGTTGATAAGCCCATGTGACATTTTACAAAAATGAATAATCAAAAGAGGAAGTTGGTCAACAAGATGAAAGAGTAGCCTAGAAATACAAAGTAATAATGGCGTAAGAAAATTGAGAATTAGTTGTAATGGAAAAAAGGATGTGACATTGGCAAGTGACATTGGCACATCTTGCACATTGAAGGGACTCTAAGATATTACATGACATTGAAAATGTGAAGAGTAAAATTTTGGAAGTTAATCCAAACTAAAAAAGGAGAATGACTATTCACCCAAGTCCTGGAAAGATACTTACTCTGAGTCAAATGTCACAGAAGAAAGCAAGCACTATTCAAGCACTATTCCTTGATAGGGAATTATCTGGTGATCAAAGTGCTGCACTCAATAGGTCAGAAAATCCAAAATACCTAGCAGTGGCCACAGGACTGGAAAAGGTCAATTCTTATCCCAGTTCCCAAGAAGGGTAGTACTAAAGAATGTTCAAACCATGGAACAATTGCACTCATTTCCCATGCTAGTAAGGTCATGCTTAAAATCCTACATGCTAGGCTTCAGTATTATATGATCCAAGAACTTCCAGGCATCCAAACTGCGTTTAGAAAAGACAGAGGAACCAGAGATCAAATTGCCAACATTTGCTCAATCATAGAGAAAACAAGGGAATTCCAGAAAAACATCTACCTCTGTTTCATCAACTATGTTAAAGCTTTTGACTGAGTGGATCATAACAAACTGTGGAAAGCTCTTAAAGAGATGGCAATACCAGACCATCTAACCTGTCTCCTGAGAAACCTGTATGGGGGTCAAGAAGCAACAGTTAGATTCCTGTATGGAACAACTGATGGGTTCAGGATTGAGAAAGGAGTCACCCTGTTTGTTTAACCTATACGCTGGGCACATCATGAGAAATGCTGGGTTTGGTAAATTACAAGCTGGAATCAAGATAGGTGGGAGAAACATGAACAACCTCAGATACATGGATGACACCACTCTAATGTCAGAAAGGGAAGAGGAACTAAAGAGCCTCTTGAGGGTGAAGGAGGAGAGTAAAAGAGCCAGCTTAAAACTAAATATTAAAAATCCTAAGATCATGGCATCTGACCCCATTGCTATGCTATGGTATGCTATGCTAAGTCACTTCAGTTGTGTCTGACTCTGTGTGACCCCATAGACGGCAGCCCACCAGGCTCCCCCGTCCCTGGGATTCTCCAGGCAAGAACACTGGAGTGGGCTGCCATTTCCTTCTCCAATGCATGAAAGTGAAGAGTGAAAGTGAAGTCGCTCAGTCGTGTCTGACTCTTAGCGACCCCAAGGATTGCAGCCTAACAGGCTCCTCCGTCCATGGGATTTTCCAAGCAAGAGTACTGGAGTGGGGTGCCATTGCCTTCTCCGCTGACCCCATTACTTCTTAGCAAATAGAAGGGGTAAAGGTGGAAGTATTGACAGATTTCTTCTCCTTGGGCTCTAAAGTCTCTGCAGATGGTGACTACAGCCATCAAATCAGAAGAAAATTACTTCTTGGCAGGAAAGCTATGACAAACCTAGACAGTAAGTTGAAAAGCAGAGACATTAATCTGCTGGAAAAGGTCTGGAGAGTCAAGGTTATGGTGTTCCCACTGGTCACGTATAGTTATGAGAGCTGGACCATAAAGAAGACAGAGTGCCAAAGAATGGATACTTTTAAACTGTGGTGCTGGAGAAGACTCCTGAGAGTACCTTGGACTGCAAGGAGGTCACAGCAGTCAATCTTAAGGGAAATCAACCCTGAATACTTGTTGGAAGAACTGATGCTTCAGCTGAAGCTCCAGTAATTTGATCATGTGATGCAAATAGCCGACTCATTGGAAAAGTCCCGGATGCTGGGAAAGATTGAGTGCAGGACAAGAGGGTGTCAGAGAATGAGATGGCTGGATGGCATCACCTATGCAATGACGTGAACTTGGACAAACTTTGGGAGATGGTGAGGGACAGGGAGGCCTGGCGTGCTACAGTCTATGGGTTGCAAAGAGTCAGACATGACTGAGCAACTGAACAACAACAGCCAGTGGCTAGAACTCTACACTTCCGCTGCAGAGGCCCGGCTTCCATCCCTGGTCAGGAACTAAGATCCCCCGTGCTTCATGGTGCAACCCCCAAAAATCTTTTCTTGATGATGTTTGCTTTTTTTTTTTAATTTATTTTCCATTGAAGGAAAATTGCCATAGAGAATTTTGCTGTTTCCTGTCAAACCTCAACATGAATCAGCCATAGGTATACATAGATAATGTTTGTTATTAACAAAGGAATAAAGCATTTTGATTTTCATTCCTAATTCTTCTAATATTTTAAATCACAGCATAATAAGGAAATATTAATTTTGTTATTTTTTCATTTTTTCTATACATTTATAACCAAGAATAAAGCAGTTTTTAACACCAACAAAAATTTTAAAGAAAATTGCATTTTCCCCATATATTATTAACATTTTCCTGGTTTCAGCTTGCATGGTTATTTTTATGGTTCTACAGTACCATGAAAAGCTAAGACTGTGTGTATATATAATATATTGGATACTATATGTTATATATATATATATATAAAATAATGTGATTTTTAAATCATAATTTTATAGACATTTAATGTGATATTAATACTTTTGCCAGAAAAACATGAAGTTCTTTTCATTTTTTACTTTTGAGGAAACACTCTTAAATTAAGAGTAAGAGACATGCCAATTCATGTTATGGATCTGAAATATAAACCTGGACTCTAGATCTTAAAGACTATATTAATTTTACTATATCCAACAACCTTTATGTCTTTTGAATAAAAAGTACCATGTCCTAAAATACTGTACTTTATAGTGGTTACAGTCCATCAAAACCATGGATACCTCGAACTCTGAGACCCTCTTGTTCTTCTGATTCAGCTAAACAGTTGAACATGAACTTTATTTTTATACAGTCAGATTCACATGCCAGAGAGCTCCATGCCATTGAGGGGGGGAAAAATCCCTAAAAGGAATAGAAAGGCAGAATGAAGATTGAGAATCATCTTCCAATGTAAAGAATACAGATGAAAGAATATGATGGAAGGAAGAGTCTAATAGAGAGTTGATTTCTATACAAACCTGCATAAAAATCTCTATTTTGCCAACACACTGACTGAGATGACATTACCAGGGCTCCATATGAATTTTGGATGAGAAGAGAGGAAAAATATCCATGACATATAAAAGCAATTCATATTGCAAGGGTGTTCTTCCACCAGGATGATGTTTTAATCCTATCCCCTGATCTCTTACCATTTCGTACAAATCCATTAATTTCAGATTTAACAAGAGGAAGTTTGGCCAAAAATAGGAGCTGCATTATCTCCTAGGTAGGATGATGGAAGATTACAAAATTTATGACTAATGGTTTCTTTTCTCTTGCAATCCATTCTATACAGTTGGGATTAGAATTAAATAGCAGTAGACTTCCCTTGTTTTAAATTTTTCAAAAGTAAAAAAAAAAAATTCATTTTGTGATACTATCAACAAATTCTCTTTCTCAAGCCCCTTCTTTCCTCAGGAAAGCTTGCCATTGATCTTACTGTCAGTACTCTTTACTACTTTTCAAAGTTGATTTCATGCTTTATTTTATAGGTATTAAACAATGTCACTGAGCAATGTGTGACAAATGATGCTGGACTTACCTTTAGTAGTGAATGTTAAGAGCACAAACCATGAAAGAACAAAGAACAAAGTCTACCTATTTGTAAGTTGTGAGTCAGTTTGAAAGATTTCAAATTAAGGATTGCAAAGTGCTTCATCCATGTTGATTGGCCCAGTAAACTCTGACTGAGCTTCAGGGAAATACTTTTATTTATGTATTTTTAAGTCTGTTTAAGTCTGTCCATATTCTAGAATCTGTTTTGCATGTTAAATTTCAGGTAAAATTTTCTTCTCTATTCACTCTTATGTTTGATCTTAACTAAACAATATGGATAGTAGATTTTTCTCTGCATTCTCAATTTTCTAGAAAGACATGGTTTTCCAATTAAGAAATCCACATCACCTATGAAATACTTTTGCTAAAGCTTAAAACCACAATGTGGTCAGGGCTCTAGAATTAACTACAGAAAGTTCAAAAAGTGTTGGTGAAAGAGATCTGTTGAAATAAATGACTGTGATGTACTCTTCAAAATATAGATTGGTGGAGAAGCTCCATGGTCAAAGGGAGTGAGTGGTAACTTGAACAAACAGATTGCAAAATAACAGTAAACTACATATTAAGGAGAAATCTATAGATTGAGACACATTAACTAGTTACAGTATATGGACCTTATTTGGATTTTAATGCGAACTGTCAAAAACTGATGTATCAGGGAATTGTGAACACTACTTATACATTTTAGGATATTACAGGAGTATTGTTTGAGTATTCTTAGTATTGTGATTATGTTAAGAGGAGGTCTGTCTTTGTGAGATGCATAATAAACATTTAAGATATCAGTGAATTCTGAGATTTGCATCAAGATATTTAATATTTACAACTTAAGAGGTTTGAGTAAATGTTATAAATGAAGCAAGGTTAGTGGAAAGTTGATGGCTGTTAAAGATGAATGATGCATAAATGAGGATTCACTAGATTGTTTTTGCTACAAAAATAACATCTATTTGATCTATCTTTCAATTATTTGGAGTGTTTTCAGTTTTCTGTATTAATCTACCTTTTCTATTTTTAAGTGTTAAAATAATCACAAATGTCTTAGTTGGTGCTGAGCAAATAATAGCTTTGCCCCTCAGTTTCCTCAGTTATAAAATGGAGATAATAATAGAACTTCCTCAAAGTAATGTTGTAAAATATTAGATGATAGAGAACACAATAAGTTGCTTTGAATAGCAAATGCTAGCTATTATTTTTAATACAATATTGCATTAATGTTACCTATTTCATACTACACATTTAAGTACAGATTTTTACCAATTTTTGTTTGTTCTATTTTGTCTTTTTAACTGACAAATGAAGTCAGGGTTATAGTAAGCAGAGGTCTGAAAGATGACAGAAAACACACTTACATATATAAAAGAATATTAAAAGAAGATAGCTGTTCTCCACTGCTCTTGAAAATGGAAGGTTGCTTTGAATCATGTAAAATTGTGAGCTATCAGAACAAATAAAAGATATAACAAAGAATTTTTATCTGTGGAAATGAGATAGGAGGTAAAAACCAGGATAAACATAAAGAAGTGGTCAAGATAATTTCTAGAGTGACTTTCAAGCATTGTGATTTTAAGATTATAATAGTAAAGTCCATGAATAGATAATGTTCAAATTGTGACAGTTGGATATGAGATATGGTATGAGATTAAAAGGGAGACATTATCACTCTATTAAAAGCAAGAATAGGTAGACTTCTAAAGAAAATTAGAGGCTGATTTAATAACAAAAACTTTTGATTACAGGATATTATTATTCTTATTACTAGTGATGTGAGTATAAATAAGCAAATATATTCAGAACTTGCAAAAGGAACATGAATAAAAAATCATGACAAATGAAAGCAAATTTAAATCACAGGAAATACTTAGTAAACAAAAAAGAGAATATTTTCTGGATTTATTGATAACATGAAAAAATAAGAACTATGATTATAGAACAATTAAAATAATAGGTTTCTAACTACAGTAAATTAGTGTTTTAGGTTTTTTCTATCTGTTTTGAAATGCTTTGCTCACCAAAATTTTTATACTTATGTAGGAAAATTGTTATGTCTTTTCAGAGGAACTTTTCAAGACTTTTTTGACTTTATACCAGAGATTATTTCTCTCCTGTCAAAAACCATCTAGTTTCCTGCACACCAACTTGCTCATTTTTGCCTTTTCTCTTCCATTTTCTCTTTCTCTTCCTCTTCGGACCATTGATGCAGAACTTGTGTCAGTTTCTTTTTCATTTCTTTTAAAATGGTTTAAATGAGCTACAATTTACTTGTCACACTATTCACCATTTGGGTCTACAATTCAGTGGTTTGAAGCATAGTTACTGGGTTATGCAACCATCACCACAATCAAATCTTAGTACAATTTTATCAGTACAAAAAAATCCCCTGTAAACATAATAAATCATTTCCCATCCCATGGCCCTCACTCTCCATCCATAGCCTTTAACAGTAATATATTTACCATGTCTATCAGATCAGGTCAGATCAGTCACACAGTCGTGTCCGACTCTTTGCGACCCCATGAATCGCAGCACGCCGGGCCTCACTGTCCATCACCGACTCCCGGAGTTCACTGAGACCCACGTCCATCGAGTCAGTGATGCCATCCAGCCATCTCATCCTCTGTCGTCCCCTTCTCCTCTTGCCCCCAATCCCTTCCAGCATCAGAGTCTTTTCCAATGAGTCAACTCTTCACATGAGGTGGCCAAAGTACTGGAGTTTCAGCTTTAGCATCATTCCTTCCAAAGAACACCCAGGGCTGATCTCCTTTAGAATGGACTGGTTGGATCTCCTTGCAGTCCAAGGGACTCTCAAGAGTCTTCTCTAACACCACAGTTCAAAAGCATCAATTCTTCGGCGCTCAGCCTTCTTCACAGTCCAATTCTCACATCCATACATGACCACTGGAAAAACAATAGCCTTGACTAGACGAACCTTTGTTGGCAAAGTAATGTTTCTGCTTTTGAATATGCCATCTAGGTTGGTCATAACTTTCCTTCCAAGGAGTAAGCATCTTTTAATTTCATGACTGCAGTCACCATCTGAAGTGATTTTGGAGCCCAGAAAAATAAAGTCTGACACTGTTTCCACTGTTTCCCCATCTATTTCCCATGAAGTGATGGGGCCGGATGCCATGATCTTCGTTTTCTGAATGTTGAGCTTTAAGCCAACTTTTTCACTCTCCACTTTCACTTTCATCAAGAGACTTTTGAGTTCCTCTTCACTTTCTGCCATAAGGGTGGTGTCATCTGCATATCTGAGGTTATTGATATTTCTCACGGCAATCTTGATTCCAGCTTGTGCTTCTTCCAATCCAGCGTTTCTCATGATGTACTCTGCATATAAGTTAAATAAACAGGGTGACAATATACAGCCTTGACGAACTCCTTTTCCTATTTGGAACCAGTCTGTTGTTCCATGTCCAGTTCTAACTGTTGCTTCCCGACCTGCATACAGATTTCTCAAGAGGTAGATCAGTTTGTCTGGTATTCCCATCTTTTTCAGAATTTTTCACAGTTTATTGTGATCCACACCATGTCTATAGATGTGTCTATTCTGCAAATTTCCTACGAATGGAAGTGAAAGTGAAAGTCATTCAGTCATGTCTGACTCTTTGCGATCCCGTGGACTATATAGTCCATGGAATTCTCCAGGCCAGAAAACTGAAGTGGGTAGCCTTTCCCTTCTCCAGGGGCTCTTCCCAACCCAGGGATTGAACCCAAGTCTCCCGCATTGCAGGTAGATTATTTACCAGCTGAGCCACAAGGGAAGCCTAAGAATATGGAACAAATATGATATTTGATATTTTTTCTGGCTTCTTTCATTTAGCTTAATGTTTTCAAGAGTCACTCTTTTCACTTTTTCAGCATCTATTTTCCATGAAGTGATGGAACTGGAGGCCATGATCTTAGTTTTTTTAATGTTGAGTTTTAAGCCAGATTTTTCACTCTCCTCTTTCAAAGACACTGATGCTGGGAAAGAATGAGGGCAAGAGAAGAAGGGGGCCACAGAGGATGAGATGGTTAGATAGCATCTACCATGCTATCTACCATGCTATCTAACAGCATGTGGATCTAACAGCATCTAACAGCAGTGGACATGAGTTTGAGCAAACTCCAGGAGATAATGAAGGACAGGGAAGCCTGGTGCACTGCAGTCCATGGAGTTGCAAAGAGTCGAACACAACTTGGCGACTGAGAAACAACCATGTTTTCAAAGTTCATCCATGGTGGTCACATGTATCAGTACTTTATTCTTTTTATTATTGTGTAATATTTCATTGCGTGGGTATACCAAATTTGGTTTATCCATTTATCAGTCAGTGGTCACTTAGGTTGTTTCTACTTTTTTGCCATTATGATCAATGCTGTTACAAACATTCACATACAAGTTTTTGTATGGATGGAAGTTATTTTTCATGGATATATATCTAGGAATGGTGGTATGAGATGGTTATATAGCATCATTGACTCAATGGACATGAGTTTGAGCAAACTCTGGGAGATAATGGACAGGGAACACCCTGTCCTTCATATGGTGAAGGTCCTTCATATGGCAGAACATCCTCTGCCAATATATGATGGACCATATGTTGACTTTATTTTTAACCTACTAAAAGAATTGTCAGATATAAGAGGCTGTGGTGATTCACATTCTCACCACCAATGTATGAAGTTTCCAATTTTTCCACAACCTTGTCAACACTTGTAATCAGTTGTCATTTTGCTTAAAGTCACCCTAGTGTGAAACAGTATCTCATTAGAGTTACAGTTTGCATTTCCCTGATGGTTAATGATCTTGAGCATTTTTTTCATGTACTTATTGCTCATATCACTATCTTAATAGGTCAGCTCTCCTTTTATTATGATGAGTTCATGCATTCTGGATACAAGACTCTTTATCAGACATAAAATTGCAAATATTTTCTCCTGTGTTATTTTTTCAATTTCTTAATGGTGTCCTTTGTAGCACTTAAAAATTTTTTATCATTTGACCTATCATTTCTTTTATTATATGCTTTTGATAGTATATCCAAGAATGCTTTGTCTAACTCATAAATATTTGTTTCTATACTATCTTTTAAGAGTTTTATAATTTAAATCTTGCATTTAGTTCCATGATCCATTTTGAGTTAAGTTTTGTGGATGGAGAGAAAACAGTTCAGCTTCATTCTTTTTCATTATATCCAGTTGTACCAATAACAACTGCTAAAAAGACTTTTCTTCCTCCATTTATCTTTCTTTGCACCCTTGTCAAAAGGTCAAATGACCATAAATATAACTGTTTTGGGCCCATTCTTACATTGATTCATATGTCTCCACTTCTGCAAAAGTCACACTCTCTTGTGTCTTTCTAGAGATTTGTCCGTTGCTAAGAGATCTTATTGGAGAAGGAAATGGCGACCCACTCCAGTGTTCTTGCCTGGAGAATCCCAGGGACGGGGGAGCCGTGGGCTGCCGTCTATGGGGACGCACAGAGTCGGTCACGACTGAAGCGACTTAGCAGCAACAAAAGAGATCTTATTTGTTGAGGTATAATTATTACCCTGTAGTCCTTTTTATTTGTGCAAGGCCAGTAGTGATGTCTCTCTTACATATGGGGAGGGAGGAGGGAGGAGGGTTCAGGATGGGGAACACATGTATACCTGTGGTGGATTCATTTTGATATTTGGCAAAACTAATACAATTATGTAAAGTTTAAAAAAAGAAAGTTTAGTAACTGAAGCCTTATTTTTTTTTTCTTAGTTTAGCTCAGTTTGTCATTTTTGTTGCCCTTTTTCAAAAAACCAACTTTTGGTTTTACTGATTTCTCTGTTTTTGTATTCCCTGTTTCATTTATATCCACTTTAATTTTTATCATTTCATTTATTGTGCTTATTTTAAGTTTTATTGTGCTTATATTAAGCTACCTCTGGTAAATAAATAATTTCATTTATTGTGCTTATTTTAAGTTTTATTGTGCTTATATTAAGCTACCTCTGGTAGCTCAGAGGTTAAAGTGTCTGCCTGCAATGCAGGAGACCCAGGTTCGATCCCTGGGTCGGGAAGATCCCCTGGAGAAGGAAATGGCAACCCACTCCAGTATTCTTGCCTGGAGAATCCCATGGACAGAGGAGCCTGGTAGGCTACAGACCACGGGGTAGCAAAGAGTTGGACACGACTGAGCAACTTCAATTTCACTTTCATTTGAAGTTTACTTTTCTCTTCTTTTAAGTTTCTTAACATGGAATGTTGTGTTACTGAATTGGGATTTCTTCTTTTTTAAATGTAGGCATTTGCCACTATAAATTTCCCTCTGCTGCTACTGCTGCTACTGCTAAGTCACTTAAGTCGTGTCCAACTCTGTGCGACCCCATAGACGGCAGCCCACCAGGCTCCCCCATCCCTGGGATTCTCCAGGCAAGAACACCAGAGTGGGTTGCCATTTCCTTCTCCAGGGCATGAAAGTGAAAAGTGAAAGTGAAGTCGCTCAGTCGTGTCCAATTTTTAGTGACCCCATGGACTGCAGCCTACCAGGCTCCTCCATCCATGGGATTTTCCAAGCAAGAGTACCAGAGTGGGGTGCCATTGCCTTCTCCCAAATTTCCCTCTAAGTAATGCTTAAGCTGCATCCCATAGGTTTTCAGATGGCAAAGCCTTAGGCATTCAATCATCCTGGGCTGACAGTGGTTTTAACCAGTTTCTTTTTTGCTGTCTATCTCCCTGATATCCTTGTTATACTGTCTGCCTCTTTGGTATCACACCCAGCTGTTCACTTCAGTTCAGTTCAGTTCAGTCGCTCAGTCATGTCTACATAAAAAACAGGCTTCCCTGATGGTTTAGTGGTAAAGAATCTTGTCTGCCAAGGCAGGAGATGTAATTTTGATCCCTGTATTGGGAAG